>NC_140938.1:153251927-153666927 GCF_014529385.1 Adiantum capillus-veneris
TTGATAGTTTTGTGACTTTTTGAGTTCTAGTGATGACGTTGCCCGTATCAAATGCACCGCATCTACCTTCTGAAAAAGGTGCTCGCATTAAATGAAAGAGAGTGCTCGTCTTCAAGGACCACTAGATTATTAAATGAGGAGAGGGACACCTTTTATATTTTTGTTAATATCAATCTATTTTTCTACGTAACGTAGGCTCTTCTCTCATTGGAGGAGCTTATTTTCCTCTCTCTTCCAAAAGGCCCTCCAAAAGACCTCCGAAATCTCCTAATGACACACACACACACACACACACACACATACACACACACATATATACATATATATATATATATATATATATATATATATATATATATATATATATATATATATACGGGGCCATGGGCCATTGGGGTCTTTCTTTTTTTTCACCCACCCGAGGACTAGTTGGAGTCTTTTTTTTGTGTGTCAATTCATCCCCCTCTCACATATGGTGTTTTTTTTTCTTTTTTTGTCTTCTCACAAAACTGCACAAACTTTAAACCTTATCTTGCCTCTAAACTGAAAACAAAATTGAAGAACATAGTTTTCTAAAAATAAAATTAAAAAAATGACTTTCACACTCTGTCTACTAGCTAGTCATATCTATCTTCTACAGTGATCAAAATAAACACAGAAACATAAACCTTATCTTCTTTTGGTCCTATAATGAATAGTGCACAACAACAATGGTGGACCTTGAACCTCACAAACAACACGCACATACCCTTTCCAGCATTTCCTATGGAAATGTATAGAACCTCAACAATAGTAACAAAACTTGCACCTAGAGCTTGATGTATAGTATGTTTCCTAGCAACACTGCCAGAAATGTCAACTACACAGGGGCCTTGCTACCCCATGTGCGAGCCACAAAAGATGCAAGCACACAACCTTGCTACATAGAAGCTCAACAGCTATAGATGTTGTGTCACTCACCTCATTGTTTTGTTGTCCCAAAGGGAATCTCACATTGCACTGAAGAGGGAGCTTGCCTTGGTTTCTCAACCATATCACCACCACCGTATTGTGGCCCAAGGCTCGATTGCACATACTCTCTCTCTCTCTCTCTCTCTCTCTCACACACACACACACACACACATGCACACACAGAGGAAGAGGATAAGGAGAGAGATAAAGAGAGCAAGAGAGTATGGATTGCTCTTTGGAACTGTAGCTTTGTGCTTACTATAATGTATATGTTTTGTCTAGCGATTGGGATTAGTTGTGAGTACTAATTCTCTTGATTCATAATAAAATAACCACATTCACATCAAAAGAGAAGTCATAGTCAATAATAGGTAGTATGATGGGATCTGGTGCGAGAAGTACTTCGTTGAGCCTTTCAGGACCAAATAGAAACACTATGCGTTGCTGAAAGTGAATCTTTTGTCTAATCCAAATGTTGACCCTAATAGATTGCACTGAATGGAATTGAAATAAATTACTTCTATGTGGGTTATGGTTATTCATCAATGATATAATTAGTATGTTCAAAGATAAAGGTGTGAAAGGAGAAGAAGAGAGTTTCTGTCCCAAGCCATATTGTTGCCCTTAGGCAATAAGGATACTGCAGGGAGAGAAGTACCTGTAGCAAAGAGATTCTAGAGTTTGTGGAAGAGAATGAGAACCTTAAGAGAGAGAGATGCTTGGGGAAGATGAAGATATGGTTACTAACCTTGTGCACATAATTGTTTCCTGCAAGAAGGTTGTACCCATTACATTGACAAGGTTGCTGCTTGATTACCTTCCAATGAAACAATTAGGACACAACAAGAGAGATCAAAGGAGTAGTAAAGATAGAATTAGAGATAGATCTAAGTGTGGTGGTGGTACTAAAGATAGATAATGAGAGATAGAGATAGAGTTAGAGACAAGTATTGGATTAGATATGCAAATGAAAGTAAAACTAGCAACATATATCTTACATGAGAGCAATCGCCACCACCTTAATGGAGAGAGATGATGAGGCAAGACTTCAGCCTTTCTTCAAGAGAGAGTGTGGCACTAAGATGAGTGTGTCACTATGGAATTGAGCTATTCTCACTTACTCATAACTTACCTCAATGAAGAGAAGGTTGTCCTTTTTATAGGTGAGGGAGCCATGTTTTACATAATCACTTGATTAGGCTAAAGAGTTAGCCCAAATCAAATGTTCTTTGGATATTTATTAAAATGGGAAATATTAGGACTCAATATATCATGAAATTCAGCATTTTTGGTCGTTGAGGCTCCATGTGGGTGCATGATGTATGTGGGGCCCACCTAGCATCTTCTGTGTGGCTCCAGCAGGGGGTCCCAACTTGTGTGTCTTGTCCTTCAAGGCATCTTTGAGGTGTCACATTCACATGCTTATGTCTTTTACCCTCCAAATATCATATTTTATGGAAAAAGACCAAGATTACCTCTTTTCACTTGATTCACATGTTTACCATCTCTTCTTGTAGTGTAGTTGTGAGAGGGTTTTTCACTGGTTTCCCTGTAACTTTTGACCTGTAACTCATATTGACATGCTTCAAAAGGCAAAATTGCCCTATTAAAAGAGATTGAATTGGTTTTGGCCTTTTCGCCATGCCCTTAGGTTGGGGATTTTCAAATTGGGATGGTCCAAGAAACTTTGGATCTTCCTTTTCATAAAGTCTTCTAGTAGGCCCTTCCCTCTTATATGTATCCAAGAAGGTATGTATTATTGAAGGGTTATATTATTACATAAATGTGAAAAGAAGAAAATAATTTATATATGGTAGGGTATAGATGAGATATTAGAAGAAATATACAAATGCTTTTCCCCCAGACAAAAAGAGACACAATTATTGATACTTCTCTTGCAGTACTTTCTAATAGTAATGTACATTTATATTACTTCAAAGGTAATACTAAGGTATGGTAGAACGCTTTTATTTATGTATATGAGTATTATATGAAGTATACTTATGCGTGAAAAAGTCACAAGATAAATCATTTAATGCTCGTTCCCACTATATACGTGCCACAGCACGACATCCACCCCCTCTAAACCTGCACATCCTCCGGTATGTGCCACATTGTCTCTTTGTAAGATCAGACCTCTTGTACATCTTCCTTGATTTCTTCTTCACTGGATGATTCCAGAGCTTCATGTACACTTTGATCTTCATTTGTGTTTTGCTCTTCTTCCTCATCAACATCTTCTAGATTATTGTCTCCTCTTCTCTTAAACATTTTAATCCTTTTTCCCGCAATGAGAATCTTTACTTCTATACCATCTAGTTCAGACAAGCTGTAAGTAGCATTTTCATGCACATGTTTTACAACATATGGTCCAAACCATCTTTCTGAAAACTTACGCATGACTGTGTGCTGGTTATCAAGGTTACTATCATACACTAAAACCCATTCACCTTTGTCAATTGCTTTGCTCTTGAGTCGATGTCGGATCTTCCCTGCTAAGCGCCTCTTGCCAAGGTAGTACATTCCATGTGGGAATTGTATCTTTAATTGGCATCACTGGCTTTTGACCATACATTATCTCCGTAGGCATGTAGCTAGTTACTGAGCTATGTGTTGTACGATCAGCCCATAAAGCATATGGTAACAGTTTTGGCCACTCACCAACTCTTCCTTCGCAAGCCTTGGCCAAAGCTTTGATGATAGGAGGATGCCCTCTTTCACTCTTTCCATTGCCTTCAGGGTTGTAAGCTGTAGTAAGAGAAAGCTTGATTCCTAATCTAGAAAAGAACTCCCTTGCTTCTTCGGCATCCAGTTCACCTCTATCTGCAGTGATTTTTCCCACACAACCATAATGGCAAATCACCTCATCAAGAAGGAATTTGCACACAGCTTCTGTGGTTTTAGCTCTTAATGCTCTTCCTTCAACCTGTTTAGTTAGGTCCTCTCGTGCAAGAACCAAGTATCTCATCTGCCAGAGTCCTAAAGGCATTGTGACTAGATCCACAATCCATTTATAGTGCATGGATAGTGGATATGTAGGGTGCAATCCATCACGATGTCGGACATTTGAATACATTTGACAAGTTACACATGACTCTACAAATTGAGATACATCTTTATACATACCCTTCCACTAGTATTTTTCTTTCAACTTGGAGAAGGTTTCCCCCACACCCCTGTGTCCAGCCCATAGACTCTCATGAAACTCTTGCATGAGCTTTACTTGAGTCTCTTTTTTACATATAACCCGTTGTGGTGTAGCACCCTTTTGTTTAGGATGCTTCCACAAGTAACCATCCCTCAAAAAGTATCCATATGCTTTCCTGCGTATCCTCTTGAATTCTTGTTCAGACCAATCATCCTGTTTTGTTAGAGTACTCAAGTAGCTTCCAATAAGAAGCCAATCACCTTCATAAAGCTCTTTCAAGAATGATTCAAGTAGATTAGTCATGCAGACATTGTTACCTTTGACATGAGAGATAGAATAGAACTTTGTGCCTACATCATCTCCCTCGTCAATCACCTGTGACTCATCTTCATACCTTGCCCTTGATAGCATATCTGCCACTGTATTGTCTTTACTTGCAATGTGATTAAACTCGGGATTTAAGGACTTAATGTAGGCAATCCACCACAACATAGCAATGTCTGGTGTTGAGCAGCTTGTAATCATCCCAAGAAGTGGTAGACAATTTGTTTCTACAACCACACATGCACCAATTAGGTACTCTTTCCCATTTTTCAAGGCTGTAACCATACCCCATAACTCTCTCTTTATCTGTGGATAGTTTATTTGGCGAGCACTTAGTACCTTTGCTCCAAATCTTACCACATACCTGTGTCCTTCTTTGTCATCTTGCCCTATTTCCCATCCAATCCCTGTAGGGCTGGTGTCTACTGTCACAATTACTGGCCTTTGACACTCATAGTCTACCTTTCTCAAAGTTGTTGCTGACTGGAGCAACTCCTTTAGCTTTTTCATGGATTTTACATGTGCTTCTGTCCATTTAAACTTCTGATTCTTTCAAAGCAGCTGATAAAGAGGATCAGCTACATGTGCATAATGTGGAATCCAAATAACATAGAAGACACATGCTCCCAGAAACATTCTAACCTCAGTGATGCTAGTGCATGTTTCTTTCATTCTTTGGATGGTATCTACCTTTCTTGGACAAGGTTTCCTACCATATGGCCCGCACATGTGCCCCACAATGAGCACTTCATTGACACCAAACATAGACTTTTTCCCTGACAATGTAAGATTCACTTCTTCCAACTTAGACAAAATTTTATCACAATCATTTATGTGATTTACCACAAACCTTCAACATCCCTTGAGATCCAAAGCTTCATCTTTGTCACTTTCTTCACATTCTTTGATAGGCAAATCATCAATAAAGGCATTGTGATTTGAGGAATAAAGTCACGTAAGACCTTATTCATCCCATTCATCATATGTGAAACCGAGTTGGTTGCTCCCTGTGGCAAGGTACACATCCTTACCAAACCCAAAGGTGTCCTCACCAAATCCAAAGGTGTCCTCATGGTTGTCAAGTCTCTGATTTTGATTGCAAGCTGAAATTGATCATACCCTGAGTAGAGATCCCCCATTGAGTAGATTGCCCTCCCTGCAAACACCTCTGCAAACTCATCCACAATTGGACATGTACCTACATTTCTAATCGTCACCTTGTTTACTGCTTGCATATCTTGGATGAAGCGTAGAGAACCATTCTTCTTTGGAACTGTGAACCACCTGTTTGAGTATGGAGCACAAGAAGGCTCCAAGATTCCCATTTTGATTTTCTCATTCAGTAGCTCTACTAACTTTGGCAAATGAGCCTTTGGAACTAGAATAGGCCGCAAATTCCAAGGCACATGAGGTATTGTGAAAATTACCATAGGAGCTACAATAGAAGGATCAACACATCCTATCTCATGTGGCTCAAATGCAAAAGCCTTACCATGCTTTGAAAGCATTTCTTTGAAGCACTTTGTCTCCTCCTGTGTTAGAAACTCCTCGCGACCAATCTGCAACTCTTGGAAAGACTCCTTTGTGAAGGTATGCCCAATATTCTTAGGATTCCTCAAACTTGGTTGTAAAGAAGCCTGCTCAATCTTTTCCCTATTGTTGGGTGGTAAGGGTGAAGCTACTGGTTTCACCTTCTTTTCTACACTGTTGTACTTAGTTTCAACATGGACTTCTGGGCCAACTGTTTGGTTTTCTTTAAAGGCTTCTATTACTTGATACATTTCCATAGAGCAAACTTCCACAACTTCATTTTCAAGATGCAAACTAGACCCCATTATAGCATCAAGCTCACCCATAGTATCTACAAAAGAAACTTGTTCACACAAACCCAAAACATTTTCAGTAGGCTCTAGCAACCCACTTTCTTTCATGCCCATTTGTACATTATGTACATATTGCCTTTCACATCTCTTCAAATCTTCAAGTTTTGTAAAACATACTGATCCATTCCTTGTTACCAAGGAGCCGGTTGAGAAAGTTTCACCTATTTTTGGATTAGGCGAGACCCTTTTTCTTTCTGTACCACTGCAATCCTGCTTTACAATGGTACTTGGCCAAAACCCATCATTTCCCTATGGTCATGAAACTCTTTGCTCACCTTTGGTAGAGGATGTTCTCGGAGGTTGTCACGATTTCTTTCATGGTTCACACAAACCGTGAGAAATTGGAAAGCATGTTTACCATCTTTGCTACGTATCCTAGCATATGCAGAACCATCGTCCATTACCTTTGTTTCCATTCGAACTCCCACAATGTAGGGCTATCCAAGGATGAGATGATATGAAGATGTATCCTGTACAAAGAAGTTTTGGTCAATCTTTACATCACCTATTGTCACCTTCACACCTGGACATGCTGCATACAATTCACCGGATGAATTGTTTGCCTTTTTTACCATCCAGCCATGATCTATGTCCATTGGCCATTTGCACTTGTTGTAGAGACTCTTTGACATTATGTTTATTTGTGAACCATGGGCAATCAAGGCAACAAATGGTTCTTCAAGATCACCTACCTTGACCAAAGTTTCTGTAGTAGCCCTTGCCCAGTGACTTCGTGAATAGTAGCTCCTAGAAATATCTTCAACTTCTTCATCATCATTTGAGAAATGCACTTGCTTCACTTTCCCACTAGATTGGTAGCATCCTACCATAGCTCCATCCTCCTCCTTATTTTGCAGCTGCATCCCTTGTGTCTTTGAGGTTTCCCCTTCAACCTGTGGACGAGAAACTTCAGCAAGGGTTTGCCTCTTCCTCTTGATGATGTTAATGATCTCCTCATGGAATTCACGCTTTGCAATGCCAAGAACTTCTCGCAGAGTAAACTCAATCTTGCTATTTAAGATCCTTTCCTCCAAGACTTTCTTTAAATCTATAGCAACCTCAATATCAGATTGTAGTTTATAAGTTGGGCCTTTTGTCTTACCTTTTGCTGGCTCTTTCTTCTTTCCTATTGTATACTCCTCCATGAGTACTTCAGGTGGAGATGCTCCTTGTGTTGAGGGTGTTTGAGAAGGCATTGAGTCGCTTCTTCCCCCACTTCTAGAAGCTCTTTTTGATGGTCCTTCATCCACATTCTCACGTCTGCGCTTCTCTTCTACAATAGACTCATTTTGTTGGCATTTTGTAATGTAGGCATGCACTGACAATGAGTCCACTGGATCATTCCATCCTGTTTCTAGACGTATGCAATCACCTGCTTTATGTAGAATCTCTTTTGTAAGATTTCCCTTTTTAGCTAATTGCATGACATTTGGCCAAATTTGACCATGATGGTCATTCACTTCTTCATCACTAAGATGCTCAATTTTTACTCCATAAGTAGCTGCCTCAAGTGAAGAGGTGGCACGGTTAGTTGCCATATCTTCAACTAAGGTTTGCATTCCCCCCTTCCCAAAGTTAGTTCTCAAGGGTAGACCTGTCTCTCTTAAGTGGATTTTACCATCCTTAAAAAAGACAACATCTTTTGACAAAGCATCATTAAAATCATCACAATCCCTTCTTACATGGTCTATACTATCACACCAAATACATCTATTAACAAACCCTTCTTTGGGCTGTTGTCTTTGCCTAAGAAGTGGCCCTGATGGTGTGCCTTTTTCTTCAAGCTTTGCAAGCTTCACCTTCAAGTCACGCATTCCTTTCACAAGTTCATCTAGCATAGACTCATCAAACTTAGGAGCTATATAAGTAGGCTTTACCATTTTTTCAGAAGTTGAGGTTGAAGGACTTGTAGTGTTTACTACCATCTTGTCCCTTCTTCTTTGTCGTTTGGCAAGCAACGAGACAACACCTTCAACTTCATTCCAGTCGGTCTTTAGTCCTTGCTCAGCATCTTTATCTTCAAGAAGAAGCTCCAAATTTTCTTGAAACTCTTTACCTGCAGCTTGTAAAAAAAGATCTGTCTTCTCTGCATCTAGTGTGGCCCTTTCTGTCCTAGTGAGTTGTGCATAGCACCGCTCAAATTCCCTAAGTAGCTCTGTTATTGATAGTCCTTGCTTTGGCTTGACTACCCATTCTAAGAATGTCCTTTTGGTCACTCTCTCTGAGTCCTCCATGAAATATTCCTCCTTTAAAGCTACTTTGAGTTCTTCCCAATTTCTCCCATGCCCATCTTTGATTGCCCTAACATACTCCCTAATTTCTGGAGCAACAACTAGCTCAAAGCTTTGAATCATCTCACCTTCTGACATGCGATGCAGCTCCATCTCCTTCACATACTCGCGTAAGTACATGGTTACATCTTTGCCATTGAATTGATCCATTCTGTTGAAGACCGCTTGTATGGCCTTTGTTGCTGAAATATCCCTTCTTTTAGTAGCATGTTGTTGTTGCATGAATATTGCAAATGCTTGAAAAATTTGCATTGTTGCTGGGTCAAAATGCATACCCTGCTGCTCAACATGATCACCCATGGTTACCCACAAACTCTCACCCTAGCAGATTCGCGTCGGGTTCACCAAAAATATGTCAAGAAGTTGGCGGTCTTTCCAGGAAGGCACCGGGCCTCTTGCTGTGAGAGTTTGTGAGGAAGATCAAGGGTTATGAGAAGGAGCTAAGATGTAGATAACATAGCTTCTAAAGCTAAAGAAGAAATGTAGCCAAAGAAGCCACTCACTTTTCCTTACAAACACACACGTGATGGAGAGAACTCATGAAAGTTAGTCAAAACAAAACAAAAATGAAAACATCAAGATTACGATCATATCGTATCATGGGTAGGATAAAAGGGTTAATGGATGAGTTAATGATATTTAATCTTTGTTGTCCAACTAAGCTACGGATTGCTCTTTGAAACTGTAGCTTTGTGCTTACTATAATGTATATGTTTTGTCTAGCGATTGGGATTAGTTGTGAGTACAAATCCTCTTGATTCATAATAAAATAACCACATTCACATCAAAAGAGAAGTCATAGTCAATAATAGGTAGTATGATGGGATCTGGTGAGAGAAGTACTTCGTTGAGCCTTTGAGGACCAAATAGAAACACTATGCGTTGCTGAAAGTGAATCTTTCGACTAATCCAAATGTTGACCCTAATAGATTACACTGAATGGAATTAAAATAAATTACCTCTATGTGGGTTATGGTTATTCATCAATGATATACTTAGTATGTTCAAAGATAAAGGTGTGAAAGAAGTGAAAGGAGAAGAAGAAGAGAGTTTCTCTCCCAAGACCTATTGTTGCCCTTAGGCAATAAGGATACTGCGGGGAGAGAAGTACCTGTAGCAAGGAGATTCTAGAGTTTGCGGAAGAGAATGAGAACCTTAAGAGAGAGAGATGCTTGTGGAAGATGAAGATATGGTTATTAACCTTGTGCACATAATTGTTTCCCACAAGAAGGTTGTACCCATTACATTGACAAGGTTGCTGCTTGATTACCTTCCAATGAAACAATTAGGACACAAAAAGAGAGATCAAACGAGTAGTAAAGATAGAATTAGAGATAGATCTAAGTGTGGTGGTAGTATTAAAGATAGATAATGAGAGATAGAGATAGAGTTAGAGACAAGTATTGGATTAGATATGCAAATGAAAGTAAAACTAGCAACATATATCTTACATGAGAGCAATCGCCACCACCTTAATGGAGAGAGATGATGAGGCAAGACTTCAGCCTTTCTTCAAGAGAGAGTGTGGCACTAAGATGAGTGTGTCACTATGGAATTGAGCTATTCTCACTTACTCATAACTTACCTCAATGAAGAGAAGGTTGTCCTTTTTATAGGTGAGGGAGTCATGTTTTACATAATCACTTGATTAGGCTAAAGAGTTAGCCCAAATCAAATGTTCTTTGGATATTTATTAAAATGGGCAATATTATGACTCAAAATATCATGAAATTTAGCATTTTTGGTCGTTGAGGCTCCATGTGGGTGCATGATGTATGTGGGCCCCACCTAGGCAGCTTCTGTGTGGCTCCAGCAGGGGGTCCCAACTTGTGTGTCTTGTCCTTCAAGGAATCTTTGAGGTGTCACATTCACATGCTTATGTCTTTTACCCTCCACATATCATATTTTATGGAAAAAGACCAAGATTACCTCTTTTCACTTGATTCACATGTTTACCATCTCTTCTTGCAGTGTAGTTGTGATAGGGTATTTTACGGGTTTCCCTTTAACTTTTGACCTGTAACTCGGATTGACATGCTTCAAAAGGAAAAATTGGCCTATTAAAAGAGCTTGAATTGGTTTTGGACTTTTCTCCACACCCTTAGGTCGGGGATTTTCAAATTGGGATGGTCCAAGAAGCTTTGGATCTTCCTTTTCATAAAGTCTTCTAGTAGGCCCTTCCCTCTTGTATGTATCCAAGAAGGTATGCATTATTGAAGGGTTATATTATTACATAAATGTGAAAAGAAGAAAATAATTTATATATGGTAGGGTATAGATGAGATATTAGAAGAAATATACAAATGATTTTCCCCTAGACAAAAAGAGAGACAATTATTGATACTTCTCTTGCAGTACTTTCTTATAGTAATGTACATTTATATTACTTCAAAGGTAATACTAAGGTATGGTAGAAAGATTTTATTTATGTATATGAGTATTATATGAAGTATATTTATGCGTCAAAAAGTCACAAGATAAATCGTTTAATGCTTGTTCCCACTATATACGTGCCACAACACGACAGCGTAAGAAGAGGAGTCATAATTACCTTATGCTAATCATAAATAGGTATTTTTTAACACTTTCCGCTCTCATGTGGCATGTCATTCTCTATAAAGAGTGGATCCTCCAAGGGAATCCTTGGCACCACTATTGTGCATCCCTACACAGACTTGGCCATACAAGTCCTACTTAAATAACCTTTCTAATTGTGATCTCTTGTGCAAAGTGTCCACATAGACACCTTCATGATAGCTACCAAGGATCTCCTTGATTTTCTCTAATATAGGCACTTTCCAAAGCGCAAATCCTTATCCTTGCAGATGAGATCCATATACTACAACTTATACTTGGTAGCCTTTCAAACCATCCATTATTGTTGGCGGTCGTAGCATAGTGCACAACCCACCGACATAATGTCAATCCGGTGGATCAGAGCCCTACTAGTGCATGGAGGCATGGATCACCTAGTGTGATGGAATGAGGACTCAAGGGAGAGGGGAAAAGCAAGAGAGGCAAAGAGGGAAAGCTAAAAGACCCATATCTACACACACACACACACACACACACACACACACACACACTGAGTCTACACTCTAACTCTCTAATCATGTAGACAATGATGCTAATCTCACTCTAATCTCAAGCATACACACTCTAATCATGCATTGAGCATGCACATGGAAGTCTAATTAGAGTAACATATACAATCCACATACACACACACTCTAACCTAGCACACATGTGAAGCAAGAATGCTCAAACAAGAGGGAAGCTAGAGAGAGAAGAGAAGATTATCACTAATCATGCATCATTAACACACATAACTTGAAAGACAAGCAAGTAGAGAGAAATTATCTTGCATTGCATTCAATGATGGCTACAATCACCTGAAGATGTTGCTTTTTTCTTCTATAGACTTGGAATAGATAAAGAACAATCCGTGAAGCTTTGATGAGGTCTAGAAAGCCTCTCCATCATTTCATTAAAGGTGGCTAATGCATTAGTAAGCCCAAAAGGGAATACTAGGAATTCATATAGGCCAAATGTTGTATGGAAGGTTGTCTTATGAATTTCTTTAGGCACAATCCTTATCTGCTGATGATAACCAATTTGAGATCTCTTCCACTAAATTAGGTAGACCCTTGTAGCTTGTCAGATATATCCTCTATCCAAGAAATAGAAAATCTATTCTTTATGGTTATCCTATTAAGTGCACAATAGTCCGCACACATTCTATAAGTACCATCTTTCCTTTGTACTAGAAGAGCTAGTGAAAAAAATGAAGATGAGCTAGGCCTTACCATCCACATTTTTCCACAAGTTCATTTTCTTGCCTCATAATCTCCTCTTGCTGAGCCTATGAGACTCAATAAAGAGGATTATTAGGAGGCAAACTACTAGAGGTAGAAGTTCTATGGTATGATAATCTTGTCCTCTTTTGGGAGGTAGATCCCTAGGAAAGGCATCCGTAGACACATCTTGAAACTCATTTAGGAAATTAGACAATTTTAACTCCTCTTTAGTTTCACTTCTTACCTCTTAAGAACATGTGCACTCTCTTTAGACGCTTTCATCCGTAAAAACATCTTGAAACTTGTTTAGGAAATTAGACAATTTTAACTCCTCTTTAGTTTCACTTCTTACCTCTTTAAGAACATGTGCATCCTCTTTAGGAACTTTGTTGAAAACCATGGACAAATTTCCATCATTACTTTGTCAAAAGCTTTAGTTTTTACAAGTGGTATAGTGCTACCCATGCTATTGACATCGAGTGTAACATCTGTGCCTCTATAGGAAAAGAAGACTTTTCTTTTGGGAAACTTCATAGTGGTAGCGATGCAATCAAACATGGTGCCCCTATGATAAAATCTTCATGTTTGAGTGGGGAGATAAAGAAATATTCTTTATCTACATAGCTTTGCACATGGAATCTTAGCTTTGTAATGCCTATAGCTCCATAGTGGAGCAATAAGCACTACGGGAATGGATACTCTCACACTTCCTTACATTATATGTACAAAAAGGTATATGAAGACAGAATAGAAGACAATACACAGGAATAAAACACCATCTTCTTCATTGATATATAACCGAACATAGGATTACATAAGAATGATATATTATTTGATTTAGAGATATCCACAATGACAAGTATGTCCCCAAAATACACCTGCTACTCTAGTGTAGATCGGGAATGGTGCAAAACCCCATCCTGTCCCATGATATCCCATGAAGAACTGTCCAAAGCCGAATGAAGTCGTAGTCCGCAATGTTCGGACATCCGCAGGACCGTAGTGTGCGGCTTATGTCGTAGCACCTGGCACGCATGGTGGATTACGCAAACCCACAACTTCAGCCTCTCCGTGTCGAAGGCTCCAATCATTTCTCCTCTTCATGCTTTGGTGAGGACGAAATGTCGATGTAGCTGAATCCCCAAAAATCTTGCCGATGGGCCCTGTAAACCTCCACCAGCAACTATGGATCCCTTCATGGGCCATTGTGGATATTACCTAAGGTTCATCGACATGTCACTGTGATTGCTAAGCCCATGTATGGCTTGATCACTTAATTTGTTTGGATTGAAGAATAAGAAGAGTCATTTCAAATCTCAAGAAAGATTTGTCTTAAACTCGAATCTTGAAACTCTAGATTAGAATAAAATTTTCCATGTCCATGTCGATGCTTCAAATTTTGCTATTGGTAGCATATTAGCACAACCAAGAAAGAGAACCATGGATTTTCCTATCTTATATGCTAGCATGCAATTGAACACAGTGGAAAATAACTACATCACGATAGAAAGAGAGGGATGTGGAATGATTTATGCCCTCAAGTTTGTGAGTTTCTAATCCAATCTTAACTATGGAGTTTTTTCAAACGCGATGAATCATGTATTCTTATTACTTTGATTTCTGTATAAATGCAAAATCTTGCGATGCATCAAGCTCCATCATGCGAGGAGGAGTCAGATGGATATCGCAGAGGTATCTATGAATTACTGAATGATCTTGAAGCTTCGGGAGAGTCTGTAGACTGGGAGGCCTTACAGTCTCGCTGATCACTTGAGGTGAGACATTAATATGTGTGAGTTGATTTAATTAAGTCAGTATATGTGAAGGAATATCAATACTAATTTTGCGAGTTGTCCTATGTGCAGGTTGCGACGCCTAGTCATTAGTGGACCAGATTTCATCTATATGATTTGTGAGACACAGACATGCTTCTGTGTCTCTTTTTTGTACAAACAGTTAGTGTTTAGACAGTTATTGTTTCCCTTATGGTTATGATTATTGTCATTGTTATGGTTATGGTTATCAGCATTATGGTTTTGATCAAAGTGGTTATAGCCGGTTATGGTTTTAAGTTATGGTTATGGTTCGTTATGGTTATGCTTTTAAGTTATGGCTATGCTTTTCAGTTGGTACGGTTGTCTTTCATTGGCCTTAAATCTCATGTGAGATCCTACATGGATAGCATGTAGGCGGCGTATACATGATATGGTTTTTTTTGAAAAGTTTATGTAAAAACAAAGGGAACTCTGCCAAAATTTCTGGGCACGGGAGCATGGTTGATATTTTGGTGCTGCTCGCTTTCTTGGGCAGAGGGCAGGAAGTCTGACTGTGGCCGTGTCCATCTTTTAACTGGGCACAGGCCAGGCTACCTGCCCTCTGCCCAAGGAAAAAATTTTCTGCTATGGTCGTCGCTATATGCGTCGCTATGCGCGTCACTAATAGCGACTGGTTTCATAGCGACGCGCATAGCGACGGATCGCGTCGATAACACCTGTTTTTGTTGTAGTGTTTTTGACATCTCTGACATCATTTTTCGGCATCAATATCAGTCTTAGATACAGATAGATATTGGATGTATGTTTTTTGTGGATTGTATGTGCATACACTTGCAGTAATGTCTCAATCCACGATTCCCACTGCGAGACATACACCATCTCGATTAGTGGGACACAAAGAGAAGCTACTTTGTGTGTTAGGGGTCTCTCGAGAGACACAATTTCCTGAGCACACTGCTTGGAGGTGTGGATTTGGCATCGACACTATAGGTGGAATTAGAATTGAAGATCTGACTGTAGATTTCTTTTTGGTCGAGGCGTAGTGTTCTGCATTGACATTACAAGTGGAGTTTTATAGGTTTTACAGGTCTTCAGATACACACAGGTACAATGCCTTTCAGGCATTCTTGACAATCATTTTGGCACCAATTTTCACTGTGAATGGTTATGCATTAATAGATGCATAATTTTTTGAGCACAAACAATGCCATTGAGCTCTTTTGAGAGTAGATATCCTCGCAGTGATTTGTTTACTGCATGCAATAGTTCTTGGCATTTGTTTGTGCATGATTTCTCATATATGTTAAGTTGCAATTACTGCCTATTATACATCGTGTGGAACCATTTTTTGGTGATTTTGATAGTTTTTCTGGTCGTTTTTTAAACTCAAATCGGAAGAGCCCTTTCTGAGACTACGGCTAGTCTTGAGTCTGATTTAGCCTTTGGAGGGTTGTTTGTGTGAAGTTCTCTTAGGATGGGGTGTTTTTGAATGTTGAGACACTTTTGATGATATAGGTTGCTAGAGTACCCCTCTTTCTATATCCTCGCCACATGCCATGTATCTGGAAAATTTCTTTTGCTTTTGACATTGAGTTTGCGGTCAGCTGATAGTTTGTTATGATAGTTTTATGCTCAATGATCAATGTTGTCAGTTTATGCGTTGTTTTTGGTCCTGTCAGGTTTGAGAGTTTGCTAGAGGAGACTCTGTTGGATTTTTCCCACAAGTCGACCATATGCGTTTTTGGCACACTTGAGTACTTACAACCAATGATTCTGCTATACTTTGTCTTGAGTTTTTTCTCCTGAAAGAAGCTAGATCCCAAGTCACACAAGTGCATATTCATTGGTTATGGTATAGATGGAGATATGGGATATCGTCTCTGGCATGCAGAATCTAGAAGGGTAATTTGCTGCTCACAAGTGATATTTAATGAGTGTAAGGTGCATAGACAGCATGTTAAAGAGGTTGAATATTGGAAAGTCATATTTGATGATGTAGCCTCCACAAATTTGGAAAACAAAACTCAGTTATTGGTGATGTTCCGACCACTATAATGCTGCAGAGAGAGCAAAATCCAACACTCATGCACACTGAGGAGATCTACGAGTGCATCTCGTGCCCCATAGCAGTTTGAGATAGAATTGGACTATATATTAGTCACTGACTATGATGAGCCCACTTGTTAGAAAGAAGCTATTCAGATGGAAGATAGCATGAAATGGGAGCAAGCTATGCAATCTGAGTATAGCTTGATTTTAGCAAATGAAACTTGGGAATTGATAGAGTTACCAAAGGGTAAATAGTCATTTCCTTGCAAATGGGTGTACAAGAAGAAGTATACGGCAGAAGATCCCGAGCCTAAGTATAAGGCTAGATTGGTTGCTAAAGCCTTCAAGTAGAAGAAATGTATAGATTTTGAGGATTTTTTTCTCTAATAGTAAAGATGACTACACCACATTCTACGTCTTATGCTTGGTTTAGTAGCCACTGAGGACATGGAATTGGTCCAAATGGAAGTGAAGATGGCATTTCTTCACAAGGATCTTCAAGAAGATGTATACATGAAGCAGCTAGAAGGTTTTGAGACCAAGCATGAGAAGCCAAAAAGGGCAGAATTGGTGTGTAGACTAATAAAGCTTTGTATGGTCTAAAGCAAGGCTCAAGGAAATGGTACATCAAGTTTGATAAGTACATCCATTCCCAAGGTTATGTAAGGATCCAAGAGGATCACTTATTATACACAAGGAGGTTGAACGATGGTTCCCTCATCATTCAGATCTTGTACGATGATATTATTATAGCTAGAAAATCCAAAGATGAGCAAGCAGTTTGCCATGGATTTGGGTGATGCACATCATTTCCTTGGTATGCACATCAAGAGAGATCATAAGCATGGCTTGAACTATCATAGGAAGAGCATATTCACAAGGTCTTACAATGTTTTAACATGTAAGGGGGGAAAGCATTGAGTACCCCAATGGCTGCATATGTAAAACTTATGAAGAGTGTGATGCATGGTTTTTAGGACCCCTTCTGAAGATGCAATAAAGGCACAGTTAGTTGTTGGGGAGATGAGGATACTCTAGTCCAAGGGATCTCGAAAGAGAAGAAAAATCTACTTCACAAGCACCAAAGAGTAAAAAGTGCCATGGACAGAAGATACGTGGGAACGAGCTCTTATGCATGCCTACAACCTATATCTTACAGAATAGCCCATTCTAGGTGTGAATTTCTAGTGAAATTTACACGAGGATGTTCGTGTGGACTCACATCACAGCATACTCCGTTTTCACTTTTTTACCGACAGTAAATATTTTTTACCACAGTAAATATTTTTCACCTACATGGTAAATACAAATCACTTTTTACCTACAGTAACTTTTTTTACCCATGGTAAATATTTTTTACTGCACCATAAGTATTTGGTAGGTAACAGTTCACTGTTACTAGAAGCAGTGATTGGGCATCAACAATGCAGTTACACGAGGAGAAAAGGGGAAAATCTTATGGTAAAGGTGAGTCAACAGGGATAAAGACTTTTGAGTTGAAAAGAGACATGCTGATTTTTTCAAAGAACACATGTCAAAAGAAGCCATGGTTGAGGATTTTTTGAGAATTTGATATTCAGGAGGACCCAGCAGGTCCCCCCCTGACATGTGCAGAACCTCCAGTTTCAACAGCCACCTTACCTGCTCTTAAATGCTGGTCAAGGCCTTATCCCCATGTGTCACAATCAGAAAAATCAGCATTTACCTTGCCCTCTCACATCACTCTAGAGAATATCTTGATGGTGACATATCAGGTGACCTCAATCTGTTGACCACCCTAAGCAAAAAGTAACCCCAATCAGCGGAGTTAAGCATGTTTATCCCTAATCCTAAACCCTCTCAGAAACCTATATAAGGAGGCCTTCTCTCACTCAAAACCAACACTTCACCCACTTCACCAAGCAATGAAGCTATGACGACATTGCTCACAACGAGGAGCTATGGATGGAGCTCTACTCTCTCTCCCTCTCTCTCTCTCTCTCCCTCTAGTATGCTACATTACTAGCCCTAAAACCTAAATAAGGAGTCTTCTCTCATGCTCCATGGCCACCATCCTCGCCATCATTCTCTAAGGTATTGATGTGTTGCTAGTAGGATCATACCTACTTGCTGGGTTGATTGTTTTTGACAAGGGATTATGCCATCCTTGGCTTGGTTCTCTATATCCTTGTTATGTACGATCAGATGCCGTTGTATTGTTAAGCTGATGTCTTGTGTATATATATGCTACATAAGGTCCCTAAGCTTCGTTTCTATATGTTCTGCCATATGTTTTGATGCCATCATAATGCCAGAAGTCTCACTTGCCTATGTGCACTATGTGTGAGGTCCCTAAACCTCTTAATTTAGGGTGGTGCCCCCTTTGCTTTGTTCTTTGCTTGTTTGCATGAGGCGTGACTTGTGGAGTGTGCACGAGTACAGAGGCCACCCGATTGCACTGCTCTTTTTCCCGCCATCATTTTGGTGCCCCCACGGAGGAGGGCTACACAGACCTTCAGTCCACAAGCAATGAAGATGTGCAATCTACAACATAGACGAATGGCGTGAGGAGTTTGCAAATTGGAGAACAGAAGAGGAGGAGGCTTTAGAGGCCTTAAAAGCTTTCATCGAGGTCTTGTTACCAGGTTGCAGTGTCATTGAAATTCAAGAAGTAAGTTCTTCTACATGCCTTGTTCGTGATCGTCGCCAACGAAGGAGAGTAAGACGAAGAGCTTGATATACCTCTCCTCTCAACCTATGAGTGCTCCAGAAACCTCCAACGCACACGAGCTTGAAATATTCTACATTAACATACACGAAGGTACTGTGACACACATTAAGGGAAGAGAAAGCATCACCTCTCTTTCCCGAGGAGCCGACTAAGAGGAGGAAGATCACCTCTACACCTAAGTGGACCAAGGCCACAACGCGTGCTCAAGCGTAAGGTAACATTTGGCTTAATCTCATTAATAAGGGATTACATGACCACTACAGGCAAGAAAAAGGCTAGTGAGCAACCAACTTCAACCTCCAACTTGCAACCACGACTCTCACCCCTAAATCCTCCTGAAGCAAAGAGGCGAAGGCTTGCCTACAAGATTGCCGCCCGTCTGCGAGTGCTCCCAGTGCACTTTGTGAATCCAGACACCACCAATCCCAAGCCAACCTCCTATCCGTGTGAAGATCACTTTGGATATTGTCCAAAGTGCTTTGGAGACCGGGTGAAAAGCCTCCCTGCCCTACCTTTGCTGCTAATTTTCAAGAAGTTATCTCAATCTAAGGAAATTATCTTAGTTGATGATGTACTGCACATTAATGGTGTCACTTTCATTCGTCATGCTGATTATGGTAATAGCATCCAATTGTTGCTTGCTAAAAGGCTCAGCATTGTACAAAGTGTTGCCATCACGCCTTACGTCTTCACAAATGCATCAAGAAGAGTCGAAGTGATCCGAGGTGCTGACCTTCTGTGGCTGATCAGGCTCATTGGTCCCAAGGTGGTGCAACTAAGCTAGTCTCTTGTGTGTAAGTATGGATGCCGATAATGAGAATGATGATCCCCGCATGTTTCCTTTCCATTTTGTGCGTCATATCCGTGTGAATATTTGTATTGATAGAAAAATCTTTTATCAGCAAAGAATAGCCCTGTTGTTTGGAGCTGAGAGACTTGGGGAAATCTTGTGCTCTCCTCATCCTGTCATTCTACCCTTACTAGACTATTACCATTCCTTTGATGTGTCGATCTTCATCCTATTTTGAGCTAAGTTGTGCTAAAGCTCCAAATTGTAATTACCATACTCTATTTTAAAATAAATTGGAGCTATTTACTCTCTCACTTATGGCCTTCCCTAATTTTTATGGTAAGCCTGGGGAGGTTGATCCAGACTTTTTGGATAATTTGGAAATGGCCTTTCTGGTATCGGGAAGGGATGACGAAGCTACTAAGTTAAGGGCCTTTCCTTTGGTCTTGAGGGAAGGTGCAAAATTATGGTATCAAACTTTGGCACCTGAAGAAAGAAGAGACTGGGAGTCCTTAAAGATGGCCTTCATCGAAGAATTTCGCCGCCATGAGCCTCCAGAGGAGATATGGAGACAGCTCTTAGAGCTACGCCAAACATCACCCAATGACTATAGAAGCTATGAAGGAAAGTTTTCCAACCTGTGGAAGAAATGGTGTGCATCACTAGGTGAAGGAGAAAGGGCACCAGAATGCCTAAAGAAGGACTGTTTCCTGGCAGGGCTTTACCCCATCCTTCGAGAAAAGGTAAAAGGTAAATTCCCAGATACCTTTGATAAAGCTATGACTTATGCAAGGGAGAAGGATAGGAAGTTAAAATTCCAAGCTCAACTACAAGGGGGAATGGAGCCTCCACCACTAGCTCAACCTACGGCAAGGGTAGTAGCAGGGACATGAGCAACAGACCAAGAGTCCTCTCAACAAGAATTACTTCAACAAATCACCAATCAACTAGAGAGCCTGTCCATCAATCTGGTTCAAGGTGTAAGGGCTCCCCAGCCAGGAAATGAACGAAATAGACAAGAAGGACAAAGGCCAGCAGGTGAGTACATTTGCTACAACTGTGGAGAGGTAGGTCACGGTATGTATTATTGCCCCCATCCATGACACTATCAAGGAAATGGTAATCAAAGACGGCCTCCTCGCCAGCAAGTCACTCCTCCTCGAGCTAGGCCACTAAATGGACAAAATGCACACGTGGCTCCACCAATCCAAATATTGAGACCCCCTCCTCCACCACCACAAGCACCAGCAGAGATCCCTCCACTACCATCGTGAGGGGAGGATAGGGCTGTCTCTGTCATAAGTCTTGACAATGGTAAGGATAAAGGGAAAGAAAAAATGGAGGAAGCTGTTGCCATGCCAATAAAGAGAGTTAGGAGACAAAGAACTGATGAAATAGAAGCTTCAAATCCGGATAAAGGGAATGAGGGTTCCTCCCAAGTGATAGGAGACAAGAAAAGGAAGAGTAGGTCAAGGAGGCACATAGGAGTAGAAGACTTTCCACTTGGGGTAGGATCCATACCTTACGACCTGGTAGCAGATGTGAGTAAGAAAGGACCAAAGATTTCATGGCAGCAACTCTTCATGTTAGCACCAGGAGGGCTAAGGCAAAGTCAATTGGGTCTATTAGTGCAAGAAGCATGAAGGATATCGTGCCAGTCATTGATGCAGAGATTAAGAGTCAGCGAGTCTCCAATGTGTACGTAGATGGTGGAGCCGAGATTTGTGTTATGACAGAGAAATTAATGCACAGGTTGGGTTTGGAAGTAAACGAGCAAACTTCCTTACAAGCTAAGATGGCAAATAATGTAAGGGTGGCTTGTGTGGGAAAGGTTAATGGAGTGAAGGTTTCAGATTTTGGTGTGGCAATCTCAATTGATGCTTATGTGATCCCAACTAAGGGGGAGGGCTATCCGCTAATTCTTGTAAGACCTTGGCTTATGGCTATGAAAGCTAGGCAATATTGGGAGACAGGTTCCCTTGAGCTACAACCAAATCATAAGGTAGGTGGCAAGCAACAAAAAATTGTGTATGACATGAAGCAGGGTAGACAACAAGACCTAGAGATGGAGACTTCTATGGATGAATGGAGCACAAGCAGCTGCTCTTCATCTGAGGATGAGTCATCTGAGGAGGATGCTAGCTCTTTGGAAGTCATGGGTATAATACTGCGAAACCCAGAAGGAGAAGGTGGTCAAGACTCTCTAAACAAGGAAGAAGCCACAGGCTTAGAGGTGATGCTAGCTAAGGACCTACTAGAAGAAGAGAGAGAACCCAAACCAGTGGTGCAAAGGCTAAGGAGATTAGGGCTAGTTCAACAAGATGCACTCTTAAAAGAAGTAAAAAGATTACTCAAGGCAGGATTTATCTACCCAATGGAAGATTCTGAGTGGGTGTCTCCAGTTGTGGTAGCACCAAAGAAAAATGGGAAGTGGAGGGTATGTGTGGATTACAAGACTCTAAACGCAGCCACAAAAAGGGACCATTTTCCTTTGCCTTTTCAAGATGAAATACTAAATAAAGTGGCTGGTCATGAAAGGTACACAGTGTGTGATGGGTACTCAGGCTACTTCCAAATCAAAATTGCAGATGAAGACCAAAGAAAGACTACCTTCATAACACCTTGGGGGTGTTTTGCTTATAGAGTTATGCCTTTTGGTTTAACTAATGCCCCAGCTACTTTCCAGAGGTTTATGAACTTGGTGTTTCAACCTTACTTTGGTAAGTCCATACGAGTCTTCATTGATGATTTTTGCATTTACAGCTCTAGGGAAGTACATCTGTCCAAGGTTGATGAAGGTTTCACCCGTCTGGCCCAATTGGGCGGGCAATTGAATAAAGACAAGTGCCACAATGGTCAAAGCAAGGTCACTCTACTAGGCCATGTTGTGTCTCAAGATGGTATTGAGGCTGACCCTGAAAAGGTAAAGACATTGTTAGCTTTACCTACTCCTTCAAACGTGAAGCAACTAGTCTCCTTCATTCAAAAGGTTCGCTACATGGGACGATTCATACATCTCCTTTCTCAGGCAATCTATCCTTTGTAGCAGCTCACTAAACACACTACATTGACATGGAGTGAGGAGGGTGAAAGGTGCTTTCAAGAAGTTAAAACCATTTTGAGCTCATTGCCTGTCGTCCTACAACCCACATGGGGTGAATTATTCTATGTAAATCCTAGTGTAGGTCCAAAAGCTCTAGGAGCTGTCTTGATGCAAAAAGACCCAAAGACATCTCTCATGAGACCAGTCTACTTCTCTAGTAGAGTGATGACAGCTGCTGAAAAGGGTTTCAGCGCAACTGAGCAATTGGTGCTAGCTCTTAAGTTTGCAGTGGAGACAATTTGTGGTGATCACAACTGAGGAGGTTTTTCCATATGCCCTACAACACATGGAATTGTCTCAAAGAATAGCAAAGTGGGTGGTGCAGCTTCAAGAGTTTGACTACACACTACAAGTAGAGGATTCCACCCGTGCTTGTTTGGCAGATGTCCTCACACAAAGGTGTTATGAGAAGGCCAAGAAAGAGGCACCTAGAAAGGTACCGCCTATCCCGGAGCCTGAAGTTCTACTGGGAGCACACAGTCTGTAATTTGATGGGGCTTACAAGAGGACCAAAGACAAGGCATCAGCAGGCATAGTAATATTAGGTCCAGAGAAGGAGAAGATCTTTGCAAAAGGGTTTCATCTAAAAGAGGTTCATTCTAACAATGAGGCAGAGTACCACGCCCTTGTTTTAGGGTTGCAATGTTGTCTTTCTCAGGGCATCACAAAGCTAAATGTTTTTGGTGACTCCATGTTGATTGCTAAGCAAATGGTTGGTGTATGGGCGTGTAAAAATGACAAATTGTCTGTTAAGATGAGGGAAGCAAAGGCCTTGTTGAAGGGTTTTAAAGAATTTCGAGTGCACTTTGTACCTAGAGATCAAAATCGAGAAGCGGATGCCTTAGCAGGTGAAGAACTACAAACTCTCATAGTAGGTGCTATCCTTGTGAAAAGTCCTTTATACCAGGGAAAGGAGGAGCTGCATGATTTACTTTACTTTCTTGAGCATTGTGAAGCACCCTCTGGTATGAGTAAAAGTGAACGTAGGTGGTTGGAAAAAAAGGCTACCAGCTATAGCTTAGTGAATGAGGACTTGTATTGTAGAGGGAAAGATGTTGTCTTAAGGAGAGTTCCTGCATCCCAAGAGATAAAGGATATTTTGTTTAGTTGTCATGAAGGTGTGTGTGGTGGCCACTTGGCACAAGAGATTACTAGCAGAAAGATTTTACAAGCAGGGTTCACGTGGCCAAGCCTCCATCGAGATGTACAACATTGGTGCCGCACATGTGAGGTTTGCCAAAAAGCTGGACCAAGGCGTCTTACCCATGAAAATCAACATCCAATCAAAACCTATGGGCCATTTGAAAAATGGGGGATAGATGCAATAGGGCCACTACCTTGCACTCAATCAGGGAAGGAATACATCATTATGGGGGTGGAGTACATGACCAGATGGGCAGAAGCTCGTCCCACAAAGCGCATCATAGCCAAGGACGTGAGTGATTTCATTTTTGAATGCCTTTGTTGCCGTTTTGGCACACCTTTGGAGATTCTCTCGGATAGGGGACCTGGATTTCGAGCTGATTTAGTCGGGCAATTGATGAGCAAGTTAAAAATCAAGCGCAGGCACTCTACACCATACTACCCTCAGTGCAATGGTCTTGTGGAGAAGGTAAATGGTCTTATATGTAAAATCATGAATAAGCAAGTGCATTTACATCCTAAGGCATGGGACAAACACCTAGATGCAGCACTTTGGGCCTACAGAACATCCTTTAAAACATCCTTGGGGTATACACCTTTTCACTTGGTTTACGGGCAAGAGGCACTATTGCCTATAGAAGTGGAGCTAGCGAGCCTTCGAGTTCTAAAGGCACATCAAGAGGATAGTCAAGAGAAGCAGGTGGAAGGAAGAATCATCGATTTGGAGAGGTTAGGGCTAGATCGAGAGTCAGCAGTGAAGTACTATGCAGCCCAAGCAGAGAAGAAACGAAAGAAGTTCAATCGCAACCTTGTCAAGAAAGGTTCTTTAGTGCTCAGATACGACAATCTCTTTGATCGCAGGAAGGATGGTAAGTTCTTGCTTAAGTGGGAAGGCCCTTTTGTAGTGATACAGAGGTTCTCAAATGGTAGTTACCAACTAGGTGACCTAGATGGTAAGGTACATCAGACCCCGGTAAATGGTTGGCGATTGAAGGCCTACCAATGTCCTCTTTCACAGCCATATGTTGGTGAAATCAATGCTAAGGATGGTTCAGAGGAGAGCTCATCATATTCGAGCTCCAACTAAGGTAACAATCATGTACATAGTCGTTTTTTTTAAAAAAAAAAAAGGAAAAAAAGAGAAGAAAAAAGGAAAAAAAGAGAATGCTACCAGTGAAAGCGGATATTGACAATGGATGGGGTATGGCTTTCAAGGGTCTAGGAGACCAGTTGTTAGTCATGGATGGATACAATTATTCATCAGAAAGGACTAAACAGGGTGCATCAGCCAAGAAAGCAGTAACATGGCAAATTCAATTGGTACCAGGTGGGTAAGTATTCAAGAGAACCCTATTGTAGCACAACCTACAGCTAGAGGCATCAAATACCTCTAGCTTAAGGGGGAGGGCTATATGATGCATGGTTTTTAGGACCCCTTCTGAAGATGCAATAAAGGCACAGTCAGTTGTTGGGGAGATGAAGATACTCTAGTCCAAGGGATCTCGAAAGAGAAGAAAAATCTACTTCACAAGCACCAAAGAGTAAAAAGTGCCATGGACAGAAGATACGTGGGAACGAGCTCTTATGCATGCCTACAACCTATATCTTACAGAATAGCCCATTCTAGGTGTGAATTTCTAGTGAAATTTACGCGAGGATGTTCGTGTGGACTCACAGCACAGCATACTCCGTTTTCACTTTTTTACCGACAGTAAATATTTTTTACAGTAAATATTTTTTACCTACAGTAAATATTTTTCACCTACATGGTAAATACAAATCACTTTTTACCTACAGTAACTTTTTTTACCCATGGTAAATATTTTTTACTGCACCATAAGTATTTGGTAGGTAACAGTTCACTGTTACTAGAAGCAGTGATTGGGCATCAACAATGCAGTTACACGAGGAGAAAAGGGGAAAATCTTATGGTAAAGGTGAGTCAACAGGGATAAAGACTTTTGAGTTGAAAAGAGACATGCTGATTTTTTCAAAGAACACATGTCAAAAGAAGCCATGGTTGAGGATTTTTTGAGAATTTGATATTCAGGAGGACCCAGCAGGTCCCCCCCTGACATGTGCAGAACCTCCAGTTTCAACAGCCACCTTACCTGCTCTTAAATGCTGGTCAAGGCCTTATCCCCATGTGTCACAATCAGAAAAATCAGCATTTACCCTCCCCTCTTACATCACTCTAGAGAATATCTTGATGGTGACATATCAGGTGACCTCAATTTGTTGACCACCCTAAGCAAAAAGTAACCCCAATCAGCGGAGTTAAGCATGTTTATCCCTAATCCTAAACCCTCTCAGAAACCTATATAAGGAGGCCTTCTCTCACTCAAAACCAACACTTCACCCACTTCACTAAGCAATGAAGCTATGACGACATTGCTCACAACGAGGAGCTATGGATGGAGCTCTACTCTCTCTCCCTCTCTCTCTCTCTCCCTCTAGTATGCTACATTACTAGCCCTAAAACCTAAATAAGGAGTCTTCTCTCATGCTCCATGGCCACCATCCTCGCCATCATTCTCTAAGGTATTGATGTGTTGCTAGTAGGATCATACCTACTTGCTGGGTTGATTGTTTTTGACAAGGGATTATGCCATCCTTGGCTTGGTTCTCTATATCCTTGTTATGTATGATCAGATGCCGTTGTATTGTTAAGTTGATGTCTTGTGTATATATATGCTACATAAGGTCCCTAAGCTTCGTTTCTATGTGTTTTGCCATATGTTTTGATGCCATCATAATGCCAGAAGTCTCACTTGCCTATGTGCACTATGTGTGAGGTCCCTAAACCTCTTAATTTAGGGTGGTGCCCCCTTTGTTTTGTTCTTTGCTTGTTTGCATGAGGCGTGGTTTGTGGAGTGTGCACGAGTACAGAGGCCACCCGATTGCACTGCTCTTTTTCCGGCCATCAGAATGATTGCCCAAAATCTGATGGGTGAAATGACAGAGATGGAAAAAATTTCATATTCTTTGGCAGTTGGCAGTCTCATGTTTGCCATGGTCAGTACACGACCAAACATTTCATTTGTAGCGGGATGTTGTGCTAGCAAGTATATTGCAAATCCAGGCAGAAATCATTGGGAAATAGTGAAGCTTCACAAAAAGAGAAAAGCAACTAGGTTGAAAATTCAAGAAAAAATCAACAAGGTAGGATAGTTTTCTTACACATTTCAACTGAGCAAGGATAAATTCTAGGATTTGTTTTTCCAAACCAAAGTAAGTACAACAAACTTTAAATTTCCTTTGGAGGAATCTAAAGTAGAACATCCATCCCCTGAGAGTCAATTTTTAAGAGAAAAGTGAAATATACTAAACAAAGACCAATAATCTAGTCCTAATCATTAAATTTTAGAAGCATCAAAGTGTTAGTCAACATCCCAAGCACTATCAAGTTATTTTTGAACATAAACCAAGCATAAAGACAACCGGTCTTCTAGAACAAGGAGATAAAGTTTTAGAACTAGTTAGTGAGACATACCATTCCAATCCAAGATGGAGAACCATGGGGAAAATTCAAAACCAACACTCATGTCAAAGGGCTAGAATCAAACCCTAGTCTCTTGGGGTGTATCAGAATCCTACAAGGGTGGAGGACTATCTTATTGTAGACATAGCAAGAACCACATACATAAATATCAATATGTGGGACATAGCTAACACAGCTAGTCCACAAAGGTTATAAGTGGTAGTCAATATCTTGAAAAACACACTCAATTTTTATCTACTCAATGCAACACTCAACTGTATGTGTTAACCCATGATGACGTTATTTTACCATTCTTATTATTTTTTAGTCATGGACTAAGCTTGTCGGTCCCGTGGTTACATTAACATGGATTGGGTGATAACAGATGAGAGACACACCATAGACTTGGCACATAAGGATTGGGTGGATTTAGAGCTTGATCGGCCAAGTGTGGGTGCACGTGTGTGAACACTGTGACTGTATAAAAGTCATGTAACCCTAGTTTTGGATTATTCTCAAAGTAAAAAAGCTAAGTTATCTTGCTCTTTACCTTCTCTTGACTCATCCTCTTATCCTCTTGTTGTGTGTGTGTGTGTGTGTGTGTGTGTGTGTGTGTGTGTGAGAGAGAGAGAGAGAGAGAGAGAGAGAGAGAGAGAGAGAGAGAGAGAGAGAGAGAGAGAGAGAGAGAGTAGCTGTTTTTATTTTAATAAATACACACCAAAAGACAAGACGTTCAAAAGTCGAGTGGCTATAGATGTCTAGGCAAAGATTTGTACAGAAACAACTCAGTCTTTGATTTATAATTGTACAACATAATAAGAATGAGGTATCATTCCAAATGAGTTTATACAAAGGTATAAGAACTATCCCAATTGAATCATCAAGTGTTTTCAAAGTCGGACTGCAGCATGCTAAACCTTTTTAAGCCAAGATATAATTCTCACCTGCATCCATATAGTCAAGACAACAGATATGTTAGACTTGGCTACGTATATGGCAGGCTTCAAAGAACCTATCAGTTGTTATCCATGTCAAACTTAAAAATTATTAGACTAGCTATTGTCCTACATATTAAAGTAGATAAAATCTCAAGGTTTTTCTACATCAAAAGTATTCCCCAGAGTTGCTCCATATGTTTTAAAAGAACTTCTTCTTTTTTATAATAACCATTTACTATAAAAAATGTCAACTAATCCACATCATTCTATGTACTGCTTTAGCTAAAAAAATGTATGGACAAAAACTTGCATGCAATGCTTTTGTGACTACATCCTAATATATGCTCCGAGGTCAAGCCCTTCAAATAGAACAAACAAACTACCCATAGTAGAACATAATGGCTAGAAATCTCATTGTACTCAAATGTTTCAATACAACAACAATAAGTATTGAAGCTTTAGTTAAAGCAAGCTCACAAATTACATTAATCAGGATGTGCTAGCCCTATAAAAGATTATAAAAAATATCCATTTTTCCACCATATGTCAAGAAGTTGTATTAGCAAAAATCCAAAGTTTCAACCATCAGAGCAGAAGATATTTTTGGCTTAGCAACCAAAAAAGAGACTAGAAGATTTATTGGGTCAGAGTCAAATCTATCAAAAAATCAAACATGGCAGTAAGAACCAGAGTTTAACTCAAATCTGAGAATGTGTATGTATGTATAGGTTTACCAATCAAAGCTAGATGTTTGACAATACACAGCAAGGTATTCCAATCCTTTACAGGGTCTCATATCTCCTAGGATTTAGCCCAAATTAAGTACTCTTGTAAAAACCCAGTATAACCAGCAGATGGAGTTTGTCAAGCTAAGGTAGAAAATATCAAAACCTAGTTCATTTAAAGACAAATATATATCCAATGATGAAATTGGCCTCCTTTATTTCAAATTTTCAAACCTGGACCAGATTAAAGGCAGTCAAACACCAGTCTCCCCCATGTTACAATATCATAACCTACTCAAATAGTACAACATGTTATGTCAATTCATAGGTGGTAAAACCAATTTTCCATAAGATTGCATGATAGGGAACCAAAACTACTACAAAGATTGCATAGATTAGATTAATAAATTCTCAAGCTCAGTAAAGTGAGTAGGACTAGAGCCCAACAAAACCAACTATTAGCTTTTTTAGCAGAAATAAAAAAAAATGCTTCTTATTTTGTGTCCAAGCTTAGATTAGTTATCAACTTTTCTTAAAAAGGTCTCCAACACAAAACAGGGCCAGAGTTTAGCTATAAAAGACCAATATTGGAACCAATCTCACCATTGTTTATGCCCAAGTCTCTCCCATTATATGCATATACCAAATTCAAAGAGCAGGAATGTAGGATTTTAAGACCAATACTTGGCATGTGTTAGCATCAACAAGAGCTAGGAACCTTTATTCATGAGGCAAACAAAATTTCAAATTTAACATGACCAGATTAAAGGCAGTCATCCAAGAACCAAAAGCCAAACATTAATCCAGCTAGTGTATGCACAAGAATCTCCCTTAGAATATCCAAGTAAGAGTTGAAGTTCCAGCCATAGAGAAAGCAGGCCCCAATCTAGTGAGACATTCTGCTAAAAAAAGCCAAGTAAAATGGAGAAAGGAGACAACAAATTCTCCCTATCACTGTACTCTCATCGAGTCAGTAAATGAAGTCAGCAAGCTTGGATAGTTCTATGAAGAAAGAAGACCACCTCAAACCATACCCAAATATGGTGAGTTTATGAGAGTAGAATCTAGTCCCAAAAAAGGACTAGCCACATCCAGAGACCAGGATAAGAATACCAAGTGAACAGTCTATTCTTCAACCAACAACTAGTCAGCCAGTAGCTAATCAACCTTTTTTTTTGTTAAATCAATAACCCTAAACAGAATCTATTTGATCCCATAAGGCCAATTAACATCTGTCAGCAAGGAATTCAAATCCTATCAGTATTTTACAAATGCCAGCTTAGAGCAAAAGTCGGTAAAAAACTTCATCTTTTCCTTGCATTCAGCAACCAACAGGGACAGAAAACATCTCTTTGAGAATCAATATTTTAAGGCAAGAAAAACATGTCATAATCATCCAATCTTCAATAGAGAGCTAGAGATTATCTAAAGTTGAGATTTTGAGTGAAATATAGAACCTGTGAGCAAAAGTAATCCCCAAAAAATCTCCAGAGTGCCATGGGAAAGCCAAGCAAAATTCCAATGTCTTCTTACTCTCTCTTTCCCCCTTTTTTTAACAGTACAACCAAGTCGACCATATTTAGTTGTTTTTAATGTTGCAAGGGACAGTATAGCAAAAATTCAATGCCCAAAACCTAAACCATAACTGCTTTCACTGTATGCTAAAAGGCAAAAGATAGAAAAAAACCCAAGTCTAAGTGAAGGGAGAAGAGCCTGTCACCTTAATATAGGGGTAGTGGATGGGTATGTGTCATCAAAGAAGCATGTCAACAGTCGTCATCCAATAATATGATAGGTATGGCCATACCATGCAAGCTCCCCACTTTGAGCAATCCCATCGGGATTATGAGAAGTCCCTTAAAGAGGAGGAGCTATCATGAAAAGGATGAGCTTCGTGCCGTGCCAAGCTGCCAACATCATCAGAAAGGGAAGCATCACTCGTGAATCCTGCTGAGTGAAAGGGGGGAAGGGGATATGTGTCGAGAGATAATGAATGGAATACCTCGCATCGGTTTATGCCAGGAGGAGCCATAAAGGGAAGGGGTTAAAGCCTCAAGGAATTGTTCCCACTGAGTTTAGTTTAAAGACTCAAGGGATTTCTCACACTGAGTTTTTTTTATCTTTGAAGGGTTAAATCCTCAAGGGACTACTCCCAGTGAGTTTAGTTTTTAGTGGTTCTCTTTCAATTAAGCTTAACCAAGATAGCACTGTAAGTCAGTATCAAGGAATCAAATCTCAATTCTCTTATGCAGTGATTTTATTCTCAAGGTGGAAAAACTTATGCTAAAGACAAGCTACTTGTAATCATGCAACAATAGTGTCAAAAGCTTAGTCAATTGCCATAAGTGTATGAGTATGTGTGTGTTGGGTGAAGCATTAGTTGCATATATAGTTTGGGTAGCAATACCAATAGGTAGAGTGAGTGAAACTGGAAATAGCTATCATGGTCAGATGCGGTGACCAAGTGTGTGTGTGTGTGTGTGTGTGTGTGTGTGTGCGTGTGCGCACGCAATTGAGTGTGACCGATGGTACGATGGCAGCGGTGAGGCGATTGAGTAGCAGAGTCAGGCAGTTGAGCAATGGTAGTGAGCTTCCTCTTCATTGTGGCATAAGTTTCCCTTTGACGGTGATGGAAGGAGGTTGTCTATACATGATTGTGTGCTTGTAGCCTCTATGACTCTCACATGGGGCACATAAAATCCCTTGCACTTGACTCTCTTGAGCTTGCCTATACATGATTGTGTGCTTGTAACCTCTATGGCTCCCACATGGTGCACACAAAATCCCTTGCACTTGACTCTTTTGAGCCTGCCTATGCACGATTGTGTGCTTGTAGACTCTATGGCGCACATAAAATCCCTTGCACTTGAAATATTTTGCACCATTGTCGGGGAACCGCTTTGCACCTAGCTCCATAGGCGACCTGCATTGCAATTGGGAGGTGTTTTCTTTCTTAGATCTGTAGGATAAGTGGGGTGTGTGAGTTCAAATATGATTTTGTTTAGCTTGTGTGTAATGAGTATTATGGTTTAATTTCTATTTCTTATGCAGATGTGTGTTGACAACACAATGTGTTTTTTGTGTAGATCTATATGTGTATTTTGGTTAAGATAGTTGAGTTAGGATAGTTTAGTTTGGTTAAGATAGTTTAGTTTTGGTTCAATTATGCTCATTATTTTTAGCTCAATCTTCTAAATTTTTGATACTTTTTGCTCATTGTTTTAGTTAGTTTCTATTAAAGATCACTGTGTAGTACAATTTCGCTCAGTTTTTCTCGCTATGTGAACTCTACTCACTATGTGAAAAGATAATTACTGTAAAGAAAAATGGATTTTGATTTTTGGATTTCTATATGTTGCATGCAATCAATTCAAAAAACAACTCCTCCAACTATTCTCACATGAGTATGAGTGAGAAAAAAGAAAGAACCTAATCGACCCTAGCCTCGATCTCGGTCTTGGTCGTTGATATATATATATATATATATATATATACACACATTTGGATCTTCCATAGCTTCCTTCCAAGTGAAGTAATAGTGAGTCCTAACTTATATATATACCCCACTCCTCCAAGAGTAAAAGGTAGCATGTGGATGTAGGCTTCACGTTTCCCTCACTAACTCTATTCAAGAAAGTCTAAGAGATAATTGTGCTCCACAAAAAAATCATATTTATCCAAGAAGGGAGCAACAATGGTGCTCATTTTTCTTTTATCCACATAGAACCAATGAATTCCCTACATTTAGAGTAAAATTTAATGGGAATTGCAATGCATGTGGTAGGTATGGTCATCATGCAAAGGATTGCATAGTGTTTGTGATGGCTTCCTCGTCTATTGAGAATCCATTGTAGCGCATGGAGGCTTAGAGCCCAATTTTTTTTCAAGAAACATTATTACCACCTCTGGTGCTATGACCACAACCCCTGCATCCAAGAGTCACCCCTATGAGCCAAGTGGGTTGCAATCCATCTAGTGCTTATTTGGATTGCGAGGATGACATAGACCCTACTATTGCCTATGGAGTTGATATGCTTGAGGAGTGTTCTCAATATTACATGGAGGGCTATTGGGGACAAGTAAAGTCTATTTATCAACCACCTACTCTTGTAGCAAGAGGCCAAAACATCAACCTCACTACCAGGTGATGACCTCTTTAATGCTTACAAGTGTGGTGGACCACATCGTGTAGTTGAATGTCCTATTAGACTACAAAGGAATGCCACACCAATGAAGACAAGTCAAGGACTTCTACAATGTCAATGCTCATGTGTAATTGATGTGGCATAGATCACTCAATTGCCCAAGGTCCTAATAATCCAAATGCAGCAAAAATCACACCATTGAATTTAATTGAGATTACTAATGGGGTATCACAAACTACACATGTAGTACTAGTAAATGTACTCACATGATCAATGCTCCAAAATCAAAATTATATCCTAGAAGAGAGAGATGAAACATCAATTGCCCAAGCAAAGAAGAAGAAAACACGAAGAAAGAGACTACAAAAAGCGGCAAATTCAGACCTCGGTTCAAAGACTTAGGGACTGGTGACGACCTTGTGTATATGAATAACCTTGAAGATGATTCAAATTCACTTGAGACCATGGCAAATAAAATAGTCACTATGAGGGGAAAAACCAATGGAGATCAACATGAGCCACGATGGCTAAATCCCAAGGAACCCACAAAGAAGATCCGGACTTACCCAAATCCTATAGAAGAGATCGAGAGAGTCAAGCATTTAAGGAGTTTGGTAGAAGAGATCCAACGGGATCTAGAGCTATCACCTAGGCAAATACAGATTACAGACATAGTGTTCCGTATGCAAACTCGCCCTCACAAGGACCACAAACCACTAGCCATACTTAGTATCATTGAGGAAGAAGTGACTTTAAGACATCGGAAGGTGGGCATGCTCCTTTCTTGTTGGAGAGAATGTTCAATGAGAGATTTCATGACCCTATTGAAGAAATGGAGATTCCATCTTTCCCTTGTCAAGGAACCGAACCCCAAAAAGTGACGTTAAATATTGCCAAATTGGTATTTCATGGCTTCCAAAGTCCAAACCATCATCATTTCTAAACTGTATGGAGACCTCAAGCTATTCCTAGATCTTCAAGCATTCATCAATGGAAGAACTGAAAGTCCATTTACCACAATTTGCACAGATGGATGGCGCTAACAAAGTTCTAAATAAGGAGGAACACATAGATCCACAACTTAGCCTAGATAAGAACTCTATTGTTGAAATACCTATTAACAAGTTGGGACAATAATTTGAAGGCAATGAATCTAATGCAACCCTACCAATCACTACTAAAGGATTACCTATGAAGGGGACTCTTGATGGTGGTGTTGGAGTCAACATTGTAGATAAAAATTGTTGGGTATTACCTCACCTTGAGTTCACAAACATAGAGGTAAAGATGGCCAATGGTACTATCGCTAAACCTATTGGAATTCTAAAAGATCTCAAGATCAAGATCCTTGGACACAAGGTATGGCATATCTTCATTCTTATGTATTTCTCCAAGCATCCTATGTCATGTGAGCTTAGGATGTCCTTTCATGAGAAAATAAAAAAATGGTGCATGATTGGTCTAACAACCAAGTCTACTTACGATTCCAAGACTCTATCATTCACGTTCATCTTGTAAATGTTCGAGTGCATCCTCTATCAAATAAATTTATAATTGACAATCAATCTGACACCACAATTAACTCAGCCCCATCGTAGTATTGTTACATATGTAAAAATGACATTGCTATTGGGGAAGATTCCCATTATATGGATGTTCTACCTGAAATGGCTGAGTCAAACAACATGGACTAGCTCCACCTAGCAGCAATCATAGACACCTCAAGAATAGAGGAACAACTTGGGTAACACATGAGGGGAACGAAGTTCCACAACTTGTACTTGTAAATATGATAGGATAAATGCCTACAGCTTCTAATGACATAAAGGATGCAGAATTGACTGAAATTGAATTTATCGATGTCTCAAAAAGATAATAGCCCGCCTGATTTGGAGTCTAAATCATCAATGGAAATTGACTTCAAGCTTGATGGAGAATCTGAACTCAATATTGGCACAAATGTGGAAACGAACCATTTGGGGCCCAATAGTACCCTATATGACAATCTATCTTGAAGAAAAGAGGACATGAATTATAGTCAATCCAATGATTCTACACTAGAGACAAGTCGTAATAAAAAATTAGGAAAGATGAGTAAAAGATTAAAGAGTTAGCAATATCGAGCAAATGTGCATGCTTAAATGAATGAAAAGAAATCCACTGTGGAATGGCTCTTTTATGTGGGGGCTTTGGATGCTCATCAAAATTTAGTACACAACTAGGGTGAATACCTCCAGAGTGTCATGCACTGTAATTTGCAACCCCATGACATAGACCAAATAGATATTGCGAAGAAGCCAAATTTGAGTCGTACTACAAGGAGACTCCAAAACCGAGAGTTAGCTAAACAATAAAAGGAAGAAAAAGTAAAAGCATGGTCCATAGCACAACAAAATCCTACAGACTTACACCCTACACCTTAGCATTTCAAATATTATACCACGAGGGAGCATAAGGTTGTGTACACAAAAGCCCAAAGAATGCCTATCGATGGAAGTAATGAAGTCTATGATGGTCCGATGATAGTTAAGGAAATATAGTTAGCAGACCTAAGTCAGGAATCCAAACCATTTTTCATTGCCCAAGACCTCACAGAGACAAAGGAAGCCGCAATCAAGGGAATTCTCAAGGAATTTAAAGATATATATGCTTAGACATATAGCGAAAGGTGTCGAAGCCTCCGCTGCCAAGATGAGATGTCCCCCTAGTCATCTGTCGTACCTGCGCGGCCTCACGCTGCTGTCTGAACCGCGTGGCCGCTGTCCGCTCATCCTCCCTGATCTGCAGCCACATCTCGTGTGGGATGCCCTAAGGCTTCGGCGAGCCGGTCCTGAAAGCTTGTCGAGTTGCATCTCGTCGATGTTTGATGGTGTCCCGTGCAACACCCTTGATCCACCGCGTTGAAACAACGGAAGAACCCGGAGCAGGCTGGTACTCTCTCAGGGTGGTCTTCACTATGTAAGTGACTTTTTCCTTGTCTTGCTGATCCCAAGAAGTCAAAATGTTGGTCGAAAAATGCAGCTCCACGAGCTGGCGAATCCGCTGTCGCATCTCAGTGCTGACTCTATCCATGTCAATAGAACCATCTCCCCGTACAGTATAGAGATTGCAGGCACTAGGATCGTGTGCCCCCCAAGGTGTCCAAGGTGTGCCAAGAGGTGTGTCGAGAGGTGTGCCTGGGTAAGACAGGGGTCGTGAGCGAGGAGGGGTCAAAGCATCTGTGGACCCTCCTCCACAGCAACCACCACCTCCACCTGACGATCGCCGAGATTGGCGAGTGCGGTTGTGTTGCGGAGATGAGGATGTACCCGCCTCTGTCCCACCCCTAGGTGTCGAAGCGGCCATGATGGGAGAAGAAGGCGTCGTATCCATAGGCGTCCTGAACCCCGTAGGCGTCCCCCCCCTAGGCGTCGGTCCCTTGGGTGTGAAGCCCGGAGGCATAGTACTCGTGCCTCTGGCTACCCAGTACTGAGAAGCCTCTGCCATCTGAGTAGGCGTCATCCGTGTAACGAAGCCCATGAATGCATCTGCACTCATGGAAGCGGGATCTGGAATCTCGTCTGCCATACTAAATGAACCTGCACAAAGAAAGTAAAATAAAGCGTTAGAACACAATTGTTTAAATTAACTTTAAGCTTAATTTTAAATCAAAGTCTTCACACAAACACTTACAGGCCTAGGCCTCGACGAGTGAGGCATCATCGATAAGATCTTGCACCGTATCATCGTCTATCTCTAATTGCAAACATAACTCTGCCCCAACTCGTTCCGACTGATTGTCTTCATCCATTGCATCTTCATCTACAAGTGTCAATTCTGGCTCGTCTGCGTCATCCCTCGTATATCTGTCAGCTTCCTCTGCCATACCTTCGTCACCTTCGCCCAAGTGCTCCATGACGAGATTCTCAAGCCAAATGGATTGACTCCATCCATTGCCATGCCCAAACGCAAATTGCGTGGTTCACTCTTAAAATGTGGCCAGGTATCTTCAATGTGCCTCCAAGTCTTCGAATCAGCGGGCACCCTAAATGTTGCGTCAGTGGATCTATTCGTAGAATGCCACCGCATCAACTTTGCAATGGAACCAGAAGGAAACATGCTTTTTATCCTAGGAATAATAGGGAAATGCCGCAACACTTTAGCTGGCACTGTCTCGCCAACTGCATCTTGTTTGTAGTGCATTGCTCCGCACTTAGGACACGACAGACAATCTGCGAATTCATTGCAAAAAAGAATGCAATCATTTGGACATGCATGAATCTTGTTGTAGTCCAAGCCAACTGAGGTCAGAAGTTGCTTTGCGTTTGGCCTAGAGGGGGGAATTTCATTGCTAGTCGGAAGAAGTTGCTCCCGCAATAACCTGTTTAAGCCACATTAAATTAAAAAGCTCTCCGAGCACATCACGTTGCAATTGGAAAATCTCTTTTGTAAATTACGTACCTAAACAAAGCAGTGACGCTTGCATCTGACCACCCGTACACTGACTGAAGATTCAAAAACGCCAGACAAGTATGAAGCACAGATATTTTGGCGCCTTCATAGATTGGTTGAGGTGCCAACTTCCTCAACATGTCTTCAGGAGATAGGCGCACGGCTTCTGGTGCTGCTTCATTCGCGTTCTCCTCGCTTGTTTGGAAGAAGGCATCCAGCATCTCCTCCATGCCGTCGTCTTCTGTCTGTAAGCCCTTTTCTGCTTCCATCCGTGGCTCTATATTGGTCGGACCTTCACGCATAATCTTTTTTCTCTCTCTCTCTCAGATGTAGGTGCTATGTCACGGAAATCAATGCCCGTTCCGTAGGAGTCGTATCGCAGATTCTGTACGGTTTCTCTAGAAAACTCTCCGTACTTGTGCACATGCTCATTACATATCCTACGCTTGCACAGGATTTGATACTTGCAGAGCGTGCACGAGCATGCAATCTTTTCCTCCATGTTAGTTGATGACGTTGCCATCTACAATGATTATGAATGTTGTTTTAATATATATATATATATATAATATACTCCTCACAATGTAAACTACCTCGCATTCTCTAATGTTGCCCAATCTCCGTACACCTCGGTCTCGAGCTGTATGGAGATCAGGACCACCGGGTCAAAATCTCGTCTTTATTGGTCAAATCCTATATGGGTAGACACATACGTGCAATCCTAGGTGTACATGGCAATGCATGTAGCAGACAAAACCCCTTTGCCTCTTTTAGTTCCATAGTTTCTTCTCTGTCTACGAACCCACCTGCCTCCATTCCGAGGTAGCCTGTCAGAGAAAGCTTTCCAATGCCGCACTTGATGAAAGCACAAGCCATGGAAGTTCTTGTTAGGAAATAAGACGTAGCTAAATAGATAATTGAGTAGATTACTTAATGGAGAGAGACAGATTTATATACACGAGATTATAGAGTAGAGAGAGAGAGAGAGAGAGAGAGAGAGAGAGAGAGAGAGAGAGAGAGAGAGAGAGAGAGAGAGAGTACACATGATATACGTGGTTCACCCAATGTGGGCTACGTCCACGGGAAAGAAGCCACTCAATGGCTTTAGTACTTCAAAACAAGAAGTAGTTTACAAAGGGATTATACCCTTGATGGAGCTCCCGCCTTGATTCACTCTCACCACCTCACACTTACCTTGTTGCATCAACTTCACACTATGAAATGTGTGTAGAAATAGCCTCCTTTTATAGGCCAAAAGGGCTGCCCTCTCTTATGAGAGACAGCCATGTGTAGCCGCCCTTGTGCGAATAAGTCCAAATCGGACCCTCCAATCCGCCCATGTGTGGCCGTCCTTGAGAAGACAAGTCCGCTTTTGAATTCGGCCACCGGCCACCGGCCATTGACTTTCGACCATCGGCCAACCGACCGGTTGTTTTCGGACCACTTTCCGGCCACCGTCCGACCATAATATTCCGGCGAAAAAGAATATTCCGGCGAAAAAAAAAAGTCTCGCGGGCCTCTGCCCCCGAGGCCTTTAAAGTTGCCCCTGATTCTTGTCCGTGAAAATTTTGGTTTCCGGTGAGTGATTTTCCTTCACGCACGATGGCTTCTCCTCATAATGGGGGCCTTACAAATGTGCGCTTTTACCACAGAAAATAACAAGGGTAAATCAGGCTCCATACTTAACAATCTCCCACTTGGAGACTGATCTCCAAACCAAACCTGTGACTGCTTTCCATTCTGGCTTCTTATCCTTGAATGCCAATTGAAGATGAGCAAAAGCTCAACTTCTCCTTGTTGACCACCTTTGTAAACATGTCTGCAGGATTTTCACTTGTATGCACCTTTCCTAGCTTTAGTTGTCCCTCTTCCAAAAGAGTGCGTATGAAGTGATATCTCACCTCAATGTGCTTTTTCCTTGAATGAAAGGCTGAGTTCTTCGCAAGATGGATAGCGCTTTGGCTATCACTGTACAAGACACAATTGTCTTGTTTGAATCCAAGCTCTTCTAAGAATCTGTGAAGCCACAGAATTTCTTTGCTTGCCTCCGTCATTGCTACATACTCTGCTTCCGTGGTAGAAAGTGAAACCACTTTCTGCAGCTTTGAAGCCCAGCTTACTGCTATGCCTCCAACCGTGAACACATAGCCAGTAGTGCTCCTTCGAGTATCTTTGTCACCTGCCATATCTGCATCAGCATACCCTTCTAGAAAAATATCAGTTCCTCCAAAATACAAAGCATTTGTTGTTGTCCCTTTTAGATACCTAAGTATCCACTTCACAGCTTGCTAATGCTCTTTACCTGGGTTGTCCATGAACCTACTCACAACTCCCACTGCATGTGCAATGTCTGGCCTTGTCCAGACCATAGCATACATTAGAGAACCTACCGCTGCAGCATATGGAACTTTAGACATATAGGCTATCTCCTCTTGTGTCTTTGGACACATATCCTTCGTTAGTTTAAAATGACCAGCCAAAGGTGTAGAAACTGGTTTTGCATTTTGCATTGCAAACCTTTCTAGTACCTTCTTGATGTAATCTTCTTGAGATAGCTTTATTGTCTTCTTTGTCCTGTCCCTTGATATTTTCATACCAAGTATCCTCTTTGCAGCACCTAAATCTTTCATTGAAAAAGATTTGGACAGCTCCTCTTTTAGGTCTTTGATGTCCTGCATGTTAGCACTTGCAATCAACATGTCATCAACATACAACATTAGGATGATGAATTTCCCATCTCCCAAATTCTCCGTGTAGACACAGTGATCCGAGTTGCACCTTGTGAATCCATGATCCAACATCCATCGATCAAACTTCAAGTACCATTGTCTTGATGCTTGCTTTAAACCATACAAGATCTTCTTTAATCTGCAAACCATTTTCTCCTTACCTTTTACTTCATACCCCTTTGGTTGAAGCATGTAGATTTCCTCCTCTAAGTCACCGTGAGAGAATTCCGTATTTACATCCATTTGCTCGAGATTTAGATCATGAGCAGCCACAAGGCTTAAGACAAGCCTAATTGAGTTTATTTTTACAACAGGAGAAAATATTTCATTGAAGTCAATACCTTTCTTTTGAGAAAAACCTTTTACCACAAGCCTAGACTTGTACCTTTTCTTCCCACCTTCTTCCTCCTTTAGCTTGTACACCCATTTGTTTTGAAGTGCCCGCTTACCTTTAGGCAACTCAACCAACTCCCATGTTTGGTTGCGATGTAGTGAGTCCATCTCCACTTGCATGCTCTTCGTCCATTCTTCTTTGGATTCATGTTGCATAGCTTCTTCATATGATTCCGGCTCTCCAAAATCTGAGATAAAGAGATGGTTGAAGGAAGGAACAAACCTTTCTGGAGGTCTACTTGCTCTTATAGATCTTCGGGGAATAGGTTGAGGCTCTTCATTTGGTCGACGTTGTTGCGCATTGTCACCGTTTGCAATCCTTGAGTCTTCACCGTCCTCAAGCTCCATGTACTCATCACTTGTTTCTTTTGTTTGTTTTCTTTCCAAGTAATCTTTGTACATATTTTGTTCGTTAAAAATTACATCCCTACTCCTTAAGATTTTACCATCTTCAGGATTCCATAGGCGATACCCAAAGTCTCCTTCTCCATAGCCAATGAAGAAACACTTTTTGGACTTTGCATCTAACTTTGATCTTAGGCTTCTATCTATGTGCATGAAAGCCTCACACCCAAACACTTTGAGAAATGCATAATTCACCGGTTTACTTGTCCATGCCTCTTCAGGAACTCCCCCATCCAATGCTGTTGAGGGTGACCGATTGATTAAGTACACAGACGTACTTACAGCTTCCGCCCAAAGTTCAAGCGGTAGGCCTGCATGTAGCCGCATGCTTCGTGCTCGTTCCATGATTGTCCTGTTCATCCTTTCCGAAATCCCATTTTGTTGAGGTGTCCTTGGGGTTGTCCTTTGCCTCCGAATGCCATTGCTAGCACAAAAGCTTTCAAAAGCTTGGCTGCAATATTCGCCTCCATTGTCGGATCTGAGGCATTTAACCTTGGTACCTGTTTCATTCTCCACAAAGGCTTTCCACGTTTGAAATATTGAAAATACATCGGATTTATTCTTCATGACATAAACCCATATTTTTCTAGTCGCATCGTCTATGAATGTTACATAGTACAATGACTAGCCACCAAGTGATGGTGTACTTGCAGGACCCCAAACATCAGAATGAACCAACTCAAGTTTTTTATTTTTTCTTTCATTTCTTGATTTTTGAAATTTTACCCTCTTTTGTTTACCATAAACACAATCTTCAGAGAACTCTAAGTCCACTTCTTTCAAACCTGGTAGAAGCTTCTTTGTTTGAAACAAAATCTTCACCGCACTGTCAACTTCTGTAGTTGCTGCACAAGCTGAAGGTTGCGTGCTAACAGTACACAAGTAAAGTGTACCGACTTTTTCACCCTTGGCAACCACCAAAGATCGCTTTGAGATCTTCCACCGTTTGTTTCCAAATGCAATGTTGTGACCTTCATCGTCCAATTGTCCTGTAGAGATCAAATTTTTGCAAAGAGAAGGAACATGCCTAACATCTTTAAGCTTCCATTCATTTCCGTTAGCAGTTTTGACAGAAACTGTACCTTTGCCGACAATCTCACAAGCTTCATCATCTCCCAAGTATACATACCCAAAATTACCTTTGGTGTAGTCTTGGAAATGTTGCTTGTGTGGTGTCGCATGGAATGAAGCCCCGGAATCTACTATCCAGGAATTAGACACATTGTCTAATGAGAGAATTAGAGCATCTTGCTCTACTTTACCTGCCACATTGGCCTCCGATGTTGGCTTGTTGTCTTGAGACTCTGTCTCCGTCTTCTTCTTGGACCAGCAATCCTTCTTGACGTGGCCCTTCTTGCCGCAGTTCCAACATTCAAGAACTGACTTTGTGCGTGACTTGCTCCGCCTTGAGCGATCACGGCCCTTTTGGTTTTTGAACCTCTCCTTAAGCCTTCCTCTTGTTTCCACTGATAGTGCAACACTTGATGATTCTCCTGTGCTTCTCCTTCGCATTTACTCGCTTAGGAGAACACCCACAACATCATCAAACTTAAGAGTATTTGTGCCAGAGATAGAATTACTTACAGCCATCACAAGGCTGTCCCAACTATCCGGTAGAGATGATACTATAAGGAGAGCTCGCACTTCGTCATCGAAATTGATTTTCACTGATCGAAGTTGACTTATGTTTGTGTTAAAGTCATTTAGGTGTTCTGCAACTGAACCATTCTCTGCCATCTTTAGATTGAACAAGTGCTTCATAAGAAATACCTTATTCGATGCCGATGGTTTCTCGTAGAAGTCGTCAAGTGACTTCATCAAGTCCTCCGAGGTCTTCATCTCTGAAACATTGAAGGCCACCGTTGACGCCAAGCTTAACCGGATTGTTCCCAGTGCCTTTCGATCAAGGACAATCCATGCTTCATCTGCCATTGTTGCGGGCTTCTTCGCAAGACCGCCTAGTGGCAAATAGAGGTCCTTCTGGTAGAGATAGTCTTCAATCTGCATCTTCCAATGTTGGTAGTTTTTGCCGTTGAACTTCTCAATCTTGAGCTTCCCTTCCTCTGCCATAACTCCCACTCAATTCAAGGAATCCTTTCCTTGAGATAATTTAGCTACGAGAAAACCTTGCTCTGATACCAGTTGTTAGGAAATAAGACATAGCTAAATAGATAATTGAGTAGATTACTTAATGGAGAGAAACAGATTTATATACATGAGATTATAGAGTAGAGAGAGAGAGAGAGTACACACGATATACGTGGTTCACCCAATGTGGGCTACGTCCATGGGAAAGCAGCCACTCAATGGCTTTAGTACTTCAAAACAAGAAGTAGTTTACAAAGGGATTATACCCTTAATGGAGCTCCCGCCTTGCTTCACTCTCACCACCTCACACTCACCTTGTTGCATCAACTTCACACTATGAAATGTGTGTAGAAATGGCCTCCTTTTATAGGCCAAAAGGGCTGCCCTCTCTTATGAGAGACAGCCATGTGTAGCCGCCCTTGTGCGAATAAGTCCAAATCGGACCCTCCAATCCGCCCATGTGTGGCCGTCCTTGAGAAGACAATTCCGCTTTTGAATTCGGCCACCGGCCACCGGCCATTGACTTTCGACCACCGGCCAACCGATCGGTTGTTTTCCGACCACTTTCCGGCCGCCGTCCGACCATAATATTCCGGTGAAAAAGAATATTCCGGCGGAAAAAAAAGTCTCGCGGGCCTCTGCCCCCGAGGCCTTTAAAGTTGCCCCTGATTCTTGTCCGTGAAAATTTTGGTTTCCGGTGAGTGATTTTCCTTCACGCACGATGGCTTCTCCTCATAATGGGGGCCTTACAAATGTGCGCTTTTACCACAGAAAATAACAAGGGTAAATCAGGCTCCATACTTAACAATCTCCCACTTGGAGACTGATCTCCAAACCAAACCTGTGACTGCTTTCCATTCTGGCTTCTTATCCTTGAATGCCAATTGAAGATGAGCAAAAGCTCAACTTCTCCTTGTTGACCACCTTTGTAAACATGTCTGCAGGATTTTCACTTGTATGCACCTTTCCTAGCTTTAGTTGTCCCTCTTCCAAAAGAGTGCGTATGAAGTGATATCTCACCTCAATGTGCTTTTTCCTTGAATGAAAGGCTGAGTTCTTCGCAAGATGGATAGCGCTTTGGCTATCACTGTACAAGAAACAATTGTCTTGTTTGAATCCAAGCTCTTCTAAGAATCTGTGAAGCCACAGAATTTCTTTGCTTGCCTCCGTCATTGCTACATACTCTGCTTCCGTGGTAGAAAGTGAAACCACTTTCTGCAGCTTTGAAGCCCAGCTTACTGCTGTGCCTCCAACCGTGAACACATAGCCAGTAGTGCTCCTTCGAGTATCTTTGTCACCTGCCATATCTGCATCAGCATACCCTTCTAGAAAAATATCAGTTCCTCCAAAATACAAAGCATTTGTTGTTGTCCCTTTTAGATACCTAAGTATCCACTTCACAGCTTGCTAATGCTCTTTACCTGGGTTGTCCATGAACCTACTCACAACTCCCACTGCATGTGCAATGTCTGGCCTTGTCCAGACCATAGCATACATTAGAGAACCTACCGCTGCAGCATATGGAACTTTAGACATATAGGCTATCTCCTCTTGTGTCTTTGGACACATATCCTTCGTTAGTTTAAAATGACCAGCCAAAGGTGTAGAAACTGGTTTTTCATTTTTCATTGCAAACCTTTCTAGTACCTTCTTGATGTAATCTTCTGGAGATAGCTTTATTGCCTTGTTTGTCCTGTCCCTTGATATTTTCATACCAAGTATCCTCTTTGCAGCACCTAAATCTTTCATTGAAAAAGATTTGGACAGCTCCTCTTTTAGGTCTTTGATGTCCTGCATGTTAGCACTTGCAATCAACATGTCATCAACATACAACATTAGGATGATGAATTTCCCATCTCCCAAATTCTCCGTGTAGACGCAGTGATCCAAGTTGCACCTTGTGAATCCATGATCCAACATCCATCGATCAAACTTCAAGTACCATTGTCTTGATGCTTGCTTTAAACCATACAAGATCTTCTTTAATCTGCAAACCATTTTCTCCTTACCTTTTACTTCATACCCCTTTGGTTGAAGCATGTAGATTTCCTCCTCTAAGTCACCGTGAGAGAATTCCGTATTTACATCCATTTGCTCGAGATTTAGATCATGAGCAGCCACAAGGCTTAAGACAAGCCTAATTGAGTTTATTTTTACAACAGGAGAAAATATTTCATTGAAGTCAATACCTTTCTTTTGAGAAAAACCTTTTACCACAAGCCTAGACTTGTACCTTTTCTTCCCACCTTCTTCCTCCTTTAGCTTGTACACCCATTTGTTTTGAAGTGCCCGCTTACCTTTAGGCAACTCAACCAACTCCCATGTTTGGTTGCGATGTAGTGAGTCCATCTCCACTTGCATGCTCTTCGTCCATTCTTCTTTGGATTCATGTTGCATAGCTTCTTCATATGATTCCGGCTCTCCAAAATCTGAGATAAAGAGATGGTTGAAGGAAGGAACAAACCTTTCTGGAGGTCTACTTGCTCTTATAGATCTTCGGGGAATAGGTTGAGGCTCTTCATTTGGTCGACGTTGTTGCGCATTGTCACCGTTTGCAATCCTTGAGTCTTCACCGTCCTCAAGCTCCATGTACTCATCACTTGTTTCTTTTGTTTGTTTTCTTTCCAAGTAATCTTTGTACATATTTTGTTCGTTAAAAATTACATCCCTACTCCTTAAGATTTTACCATCTTCAGGATTCCATAGGCGATACCCAAAGTCTCCTTCTCCATAGCCAATGAAGAAACACTTTTTGGACTTTGCATCTAACTTTGATCTTAGGCTTCTATCTATGTGCATGAAAGCCTCACACCCAAACACTTTGAGAAATGCATAATTCACCGGTTTACTTGTCCATGCCTCTTCAGGAACTCCCCCATCCAATGCCGTTGAGGGTGACCGATTGATTAAGTACACAGACGTACTTACAGCTTCCGCCCAAAGCTCAAGCGGTAGGCCTGCATGTAGCCGCATGCTTCGTGCTCGTTCCATGATTGTCCTGTTCATCCTTTCCGAAATCCCATTTTGTTGAGGTGTCCTTGGGGTTGTCCTTTTCCTCCGAATGCCATTGCTAGCACAAAAGCTTTCAAAAGCTTGGCTGCAATATTCGCCTCCATTGTCGGATCTGAGGCATTTAACCTTGGTACCTGTTTCATTCTCCACAAAGGCTTTCCACCTTTGAAATATATAAAATACATCGGATTTATTCTTCATGACATAAACCCATGTTTTTCTAGTCGCATCGTCTATGAATGTTACATAGTACAATGAGCCACCAAATGATGGTGTACTTGCAGGACCCCAAACATCAGAATGAACCAACTCAAGTTTTTTTATTTTTTCTTTCATTTCCTGATTTTTGAAATTTTACCCTCTTTTGTTTACCATAAACACAATCTTCAGAGAACTCTAAGTCCACTTCTTTCAAACCTGGTAGAAGCTTCTTTGTTTGAAGGATTTGCATTCCTTTGGCACTCATATGCCCAAGTCGGTAGTGCCACACCACAGTGTCAACTTCTGTAGTTGTTGCACAAGCTGAAGGTTGCGTGCTACACACACACACACCGCTCTCTCTCTCTCTCTCTCTCTCTCTCTCTCTCTCTCTCTCTCTCTCTCTCTCTCTCTCTCTCTCTCTCTTTCCTACACACACACACACGATGTAGAGAGAGAGAGAGAGAGAGAGAGAGAGAGAGAGAGAGAGAGAGAGAGAGAGAGGGGTTGGGGGGGCATAATACCTGCGCAGCAGGTGGAGGCCAAGATTCGAGCAGAGCGCGGCAAAAATGGCCCCTGCTCGCGGGTTTCGCTTTTTTCCCCCAATTTTTTTCCGTCGCTATACGCGTCGATATACACGTCGCTAGAGGCGTCGATATAAGTGTGGAAAGCGAAGCCTTTCCACGTGTATATCGACGTTCATTGAGATGCCTATATCGATGCATATAGCGACACCCGCTAAGTTCGTCGATATACGCGCGTCGATATCTCCATGTTGTGTTGTAGTGAAAACCGGATGTACACACACACACACACACACACACACAATGCATGTCAATGTCAAAGTCGAAGATGAAAATCTCTCTCTCTCTCTCTCTCGCTCTCTCTCTCTCTCTATGTACACACACGGCTGAGAATCTCTCTCAAATAGCACCACAGTGTGCCACACATGGCCAGTGATGCAATCTACATGCTTTTCAATGTAGGAATCAAACTGCCAAGCTTTGATATGTCGAGATTGTTGCAGACTACTACAAAAAATTCAGCACTCAAAATTTCAAAATTTTTATATGAGCATCGTGCTTGGAATGTGTCAAAACCCCTGGAAAAATGCATGGATTATATCTATCCGACTCAGTATGGTGCAAATATGCAAAAAACACTGTTTTGGGAGCCAAAAAACAGCAAAAACGAGTTGCATAACTTCTTCTTCCTACTATTTCTTTGCAAAATTTAGCAATGGATTGCTACACAAGCTCTATACAAGCTGAATATACATGCCTAAGATCAAATCTGCAATTTGGGCTTCTCTTGTACTGCTGCCCTTGTTGTTGCGGAGCCGTAAACTTAGTCGAAGCTCTAATACCACTTGTGAGGCGCGATGCGGAGCATGTGCGTGTGAGTGCAAGTGAGGTGTGGTGGAGCTCTGAGTGGATAAAGTTTCGATAGCCCCTTATTCTATTTGTATTATAGAACGAATAAGGTTAGTAATGGGCGGCGCCTAGCCAGTATGGCCTAAACCCTTATAGCTTCATAGTGGAAACCATGCAATCAAACCATGGTGCCCGTAGGATAACATCTTCATGCTTGAGTGGAAATATGAGTGGAGAGATGAAGAAATATTCTTTATCATCATAACTTTGCACATGGAGCCTTATCTTCCCAATCTATACAATGACTAAGACCTCTTTCCCTTTAAAAGCTCTATCTGCTTGTACTACATCTCCCATCTCAAAGTCATGAATTCCTAGCTTGGTAGCTAGCTCAACGTAAATGAAGTTATGACTAGAGAGAGGGTCAAACAATATGAAAGAATCATGATTCCTTACTTTTCCCCAAGCATAAGAGAGTGGTTCTCCTTTGCAATGGCCTTCCTCTTTCAGAGGTTCCACCATGGTGACTCTAGGAGGATCATTACATTCATTTCTCTTGGGACACGCACAGAAAATATGACCTTTCTCTCCACACTTGAAACACTTGTTATATTTATGATAACGCTCAACCTCGTTATATTTACCGTTGTAGCCCTTTTATTTTGCCTTTCCCTTTTTGTAGTTGTTGTTAGACTTAGGAGAACTCTACATTGCATTGTTCTTCCCCCTTGGCTCAGTCTCGGGGGGGTTCACCATCCAGTACCCCCTATATAACGTGTGTTCGCGGGGAATTAAAAAAACCCCTCTTTTAACATGTCTGAATGAATAAAGTGACCCCATATTCTAGGATGTTTTTTCAAAATTGAATATGAAACCCCCTTATTTTAATGTATCTTTGTTAAATTGCCTAAAGTTTTCGTATTTAAAACCCCTCCTTTCGAACTCACGTTATACATTAACATGATTACATAGTGCACTCCCCGAGGGCTCAATTGATTCTTTGGCTTTCATTAGCTTTGAACCCTTCTTGGTCCCTTGTTGAAAATGAATCCTTGAAGTGACCATAGTATGATGTATGACCTCCGTAATAGTTTTAGATCTTTGTGAGTTGATATACTCGCTTATCTCCTCAGATAGGCCAACACAAAATTGTTGCTTTTGTTCCGCAAAGTTTATCTTTTTTTAGACTGTGGCTTTGAGATGTAGCTCCCAAAACTTATCCACATAATTTTGGATAGACTCATATGGGCCATCTTCAAGCTTTGCCATTACATGAGGACTTTGTCTTTGGCATCACTTGGAAGGATTTACTTTGTAACAAAAATCCTTAAAGCTTTCCAAGTCTTTGGAGCTTCACATTGACTATGTGAACCACCATTGACGAGTTGACTTTTTGAAATACATAGAAACATTTCAAAGCTTTGAAAATTTTGACAAATCTTCATCTCCAACAGCCGTGTCAAATTGTTGGATAAAGGCCAATACTTTGTCAGTTGCTCCAAAGGTTCCATCATAAGTAAGAAAGCCGATGTTCTTTTCCCCTCTTTGAATTTCTTTTCCATGGTGCATAACTTCTCCATTTACCCCTTCTCTTCTCTATCTTGGGTGGCAAGTCGTTGTCCTTCGAGTCAGAAGATGGTGGTGATGATGAAGACGAAGAGAAGGAAGAAGGCGAAGATAGTGACCACTTTTTGTGCTTCCTCTTTCTTGTATTTTTTTCTCCCTTCTTTGAATTAGCATGGAAGGGAGTCCTTGATGACTTACTCTTATTTTTGGAGGAGTCGGTGACGGCGTGCCCGCTGTCTTCTTGAAATAGAATCACTTTTAGAGGTAGGTGGAGTGACACTTTCATACCTCTCTCTTGAAAGGTTAAGGCGGTTCCTCCGATTGGCATCTCCTTCTCATTATCCAAAGAGATTCCTCTTTTGGAGGTCTCACTAGGCAGCGTCACATGAACTCTCTCTTATTGGGTATTTGGGGGAGCTTGAGCTTGAAAGTCTTGAATTTGGCTTTGAGTCCCCGTTTGCAAAATAGGGTTTCCCATAGCTTCTGGTAGCTTTTCTATAAGGTAGTTGACGACTCTACAACCATCATCAAATGTTATACCATAAGCCAAATCTAAGTTTTCAATATTACTTAAATTCTCTTGATTATGTTGGGCCATGATTAAATTTTTCTATATGCATTTTTTAATTCTTTCTTAGATTACTCAAGTTCCAAGGACCTCCCTCTTACCCAAGAAAAGAGAAACCTTAGACTCTAATACCAATGTCAAAGTATCTAATACTTACCTTTAGATTCATTGGACTTTAACCATGAAAGGAGAGAGTTTTTCTTTAAGAGATAAATAGTAAGGAGACCATGGGTTGTACTGAGGATGATTTATTTACACAAACACACATAACATACATTTTAACTAAACACATAATTCAAAGAAAATAACCCTAGGGAGCTCACTAAAGTATATGTAACATAGAACCTGTGTTCAACAAAAGGTATTTTATATTCTTGTGAACTTACAGAAACATGTGTACATAAAGCCTACAAGGGGTACTTTTAATCCATTTTGGTGAATGCACATGATATAAGAAAATTTTACATAGTGAACGCCCCGGGGAATAATCAAATAAGATTGACAACTCGATGAGGACCAAATTTTCTTGGAGCCGGTCCCTCTCCAAAAGGACTTGTATTATAATCCTCTCAAAAGAGAGATTTGTTATAATACATGTTTGTGCTATTGTGAAGCTTTTCTTGAATCAAGAAAATGGTGTTCTTCAAGATTCCATGGTATAACCCCCCTTCCCAAATCCAAAACACCCCAGTGAGGAGAAAGGAACTGCGAAGAAAGACAAACATGAAGGTGAAGAGAAGTATTTTTCAAGCAAGATAATGAATTATTTGTATACACTTTCTCATGGTCAATCTCTTCGTACATCATAGTATTAGAATACTAGAGATGGAGAAAAAGAAGCTTTCATTGGATTGGATTTGCATCCATAGCCAAGAGCTTAAGCATAGAGTTTGTCTCTAGAGCTCCATCAGAGAGAGAGAGAGAGAGAGAGAGAGAGAGAGAGAGAGAGAGAGAGAGAGAGAGAGAGATTTCTTTGGCTATCTTGGATACTTGAGAGAGTGTGTGAGGAGAAAGAACCTCAAAAATGCAACGAGCCCCATCTTATATAGCTTATGCAAGTGTGCAACTAGACTTGAATTAGAATGCTTCACTCTTGACCAATAATGTGGGAATATGCAAGTGTGTAACTTGAGAGAGTGTGTGAGGAGAAAAAACCTAAAAAATTCAACGAGACCCATCTTATATGGCTCATGCAAGTGTGCAACTAGACTTGAATTAGAATGCTTCATTCTTGGCCAATAAGGTGGGAACGCCTCCTAGTGCAACTCAAGCATGCCCAAGACTTGTCCCCTCTGCCTTGCATGCTAGAACTTGCCCCCACTTCTCTTGGACTCTTCTTAGAAAGTACACATACCACACACACTCACACACATTTGTTAAGTTCACAGAAAGCAAGTGTGTGCTACTTTAGACATGCGGCCTAGCTAAGCTTAGTAAACAAAGACTAGAGTCAACTTACAAAATGAGAAAGGACTGATCTAACCTTAGTCTTTAGCTTTTATTTTTCATTTAATAAAAACCATAAACTTACCTTTTAATTAACTAGATTAGGTGCAAGACCTTTGCACAAACCTTTGAGGCTTATGAATCTAAACCGGGGCTACATCCACTTCCTGCAAATTTAGGACCTGCTAAATTAGGATAAACTTTAGTAAATATAAAACTCATACTTTGGGCTTTAAAACTTCCATCTCTTGTGAAAAACCTTGGCACGGTGCTTTGGAGGTGCCAGATCATTAAACTGCTTCCAAAACCTACTAAATCTAGACAATTTGTGGCAAGTTAGAATTTCACCCTAAGACTTCCCAAACTTCATACTTGGAGTCTAAGAAGTTATTCTAACGACTTGAGCTTAACAGTGTCACTTTGTATTTTTAGATTCCTATAATTTCTCTCACTCATTTCCTTTGTCATGTACCTTTGATCATGGCTAACGGGGATACTTTTATCCTTCCTTGACTTGTACTTATGACTAATTAGCAATTACCCTTTCTCTTTTATGGACTTTGTCGTTTTGGTCCCACGCCTTGATCGGTTGATCCATTAGCACTTAATTAATTTCACTTGTTAGCTTTTTATTTTTCTTGGACTTAAGTGTTGGGGTAAAGGCGGTGTGCCTCTTACCTCGGTTGGACACGTCAGAGACGTCTGACCGCCCATTACGTGTACACAACTTATTATTTACTAGATAGAAGAATAAGGGGCTCTCTCATACACATAGTGTTGAGCTGCTCAACCCATCCTGTGTTCTCTCTGTCTCTCTCCTTCCCACTCTCCACACACGCATCACATTCACGCCTCACAATTGGTATTAGAGAGCATGGCAATTGTGGAGAGCACAGAGGCGTCGAGAGCTTCGAGGATATAGCTTGCTCGCTCTTGACAGTGGAGAGATCAAGAAAGATTGAAATCTTTGTGAGAATGCAATGGGAGCTTGTGAGCTCAGTTGTTGAGAGTGATGTATGCTCTTGTGGAAGCTCAGAAAAGTGTGTGGAATATTGTGTGTAAGTAAAGGTGCTGCCCTAAAACATTATGTGCGCAATAACATTGTTTTAATTTTCATTTTTCTCCTCATAGAATGCAAATATGAGAGTTCCACCTATCACTCCCATCCATTTCAACGTGGTCTGCAATTTTGCAGAAGAAACATTTTGCAAATTCTTCATCATTTTGCTGATATTTAGCTCAGACTGATTCTATATAGAAATTGCAGGTTATCTATTTTTGCATTGTGTGCAAGTTTGATGCGCTTTTGGAAGCATGGCGGGTGCTCAAAGTTGGGTGCATAAATTCTGAGATGAAGATGCAATTTTAGCTTGTGCAGAGCTTGTGGTTTGAGGGTTTTTGGTAGATTTGGGCAATGAAGTACGGAGGCGTTGTTGCGCACATTTCTGACACCCCGTTTTTTGTAAATTTGTACGTATTGACATGATGCCCAATTTCAAAAGTGTGTGTGGGCTTTTGTTTTGTGGGGTTTTTAGCTTGCTTTAGCAAGCACATGTACATGCACTGCAAGTCGCTAGTCTAGTGATAGTTGTCGAGTTACTTTAAGTGCCCATGAGTGAGTTTTTTGAAGGGAGACTTGTACATAACTAAAATACATGTACAAAGTGAAAAAAGTTCAGTAAAATGTGATCTTTTTTCTGGTTTTTGGTCGTTGGGACCCGTTCATGCTCTCTCTGTTCTGTTTTTTGCCTTGGAGTAGCTCTCTCTACACCTAGTCTTCCTATTACAGCATCCTGTTCGTGTTGATGTTGCACATAGTTGTGTGTGGGTTCAACTTGAAGGATTTCAGAGCTTTTGTTGCAGAGTTTGCGCATATCATTTGAAGATTGAATTCATGTCTTTTGGAGTTATGGTCTGTTCTCTACAGCCTACAATGTATGATAGATTTGGGGCAAAACCGTCTTGTGGGTGATGTATGATTTGAAGGGGGATTTTTAAAGTGGTTTTTGATGAATGGGAAATCTTTGATTTCAAGAGCATTGGTAGGCGACATCCGTAATTCCATGCGTAAACATGTTTCTTCCTTCTTTGTGACATAGTCTCTTGGGTGGGCGACGACTAGTAAATTCCCAAGGGGACTACTCTTGTTGGATTTGTGGTGTTTCAAAGGGTTTCCCAAAGCTTTTGGTATTTTTTTAGTGCTCTTTCAAGGCTCTTGGGTGACATCGCTATAGAGGTGTTCCAATTTGATTGTTTCTCAATAGTGTTTTGGTGGCCACCACTGAGGAATCGCTTCAAGTGACCTTCAATTTACAGGTTTGATTGGCGTGATGGCAGATTTTTGAAAGTTTTATGGTCATGTAGATGAAGATGCTAAGGACTTCATTGAGAAATTTGAGTTTTCTTATTTGATTGAAAATAAGGAAGATCCAATGCTTATGCTCAAGATTTTTTTATTTTGCTTGAAAGAGGATGCAAGGAAATGGTATGATGAGCATGATTCTTGGTTGAAATCATCTCAACCTTTTCATGACTTATCATGCATTAAAGAAGGATTTTCTTGAGAAGTTCAAGAAAGTAGAGGACCCAACGGATGTATGGCACTTTATTGAAGGACTTTAGAGTGACAACTAGAGTGTAGATGCCTTTGTGCAACATTTTAATGATTTGTGGAAGAGATGGTCTGCTGCTTTGGGAAGTGATGTTCCTCCTCTTGTGCTTAAGAAGTGTATGTTTATGCAAAGTTTGAGGACTGATTTGAGGTTGAATGTTAATATTAAAAGGCCACTTACATTTGAGGATGCAGTAAGAGTTGCAAAGCATAAGGAATGGAAGCTAGAAAGATTAAGAGAGCTTGGATTGCATGGTGATATGGAGCCAAATGTTTCTCTATGCATTGATGTGGATACAAAGAAAGCCTCTAATGTAATATTGTATCATGACGGTACTCTTGAGAAAGAGAAAAATTCATATAATGAGGAGAAAGATGCTAAGATGAATGTACCCATCGTGCCATCCTGGTTGTTTATGCCACTCAATGGTGTTTCACATGCAAAAGATGATGTTTCTACCAATGTAAAAGTTAATGATAAGGAAAAGGATGCAATTAGTGAAGTCTTAATGAATGATCATGATAAGAATCAAGTTGTAGATGTCATTGTTGATGTGTCCAATGTGAAAGATGAGCATGTGGGTGATGTTAAAGTGGATGTTGAGTGTCCCTCTCCTTTATGTGAAGTAGTTGAGAATGATTTGCAAGTCAATGAGGATACTTATAGGGAATATAATGATGTGAATGAAGAGCTCTCTCAAATGCATGCTATTGTTGAGTCTTTTCCAATAAATGATGATGTTGTTGAGCATGTTGTGGACCTTACTAATGAGGAGATTTTCCATGAGGACTCTCATGCTTGCATCTATGATGATATATGTAGCCATTCCGTCTTGATCAAGAAGGAGAATATGGAGGTATTTGAGGATATAAAAAGCCATAAGAATGTAATATTGATGCCTTATGATGAAATAGATGATGCTTGCTTGCTTGATCCTTGTGTCCAGGAAATGATACCATGTGTAGAAGATGTCTTACCTTTCAAGAAGGGAATGTTTGAAATGCATGGATTCTTTATAGAAGGAAAAGAAAATGATTTGTTTATGAATGAGGATATGATGGTTTTTGCTAAAGTTTTTGAGATGTTAGAGAAGCTATTGCCAGACTATTTGCATTCTATGTTGATAAATGAAAGTCCATATGTGGCATTTGTGAATAAAAAATTATGCTTGTGATAGCCGTTTTTCGGCTCTCCATAATTGCCATAGTAAGCTATCTCACCCTACCAAATTCACCCAAACACTACGGCTATCCCTACCATTTCACTGTACATAGGCGTGTGTGAGTTAGGGGGCTTTTCCCATATCTTCTTAAAATCCTCATCTACCTAGTCACTGGGCTAGTTAAGTCAAAAAAATAAATAAAATCAAAAAAATAAAATATATTATGACCCATTTGTGTGTAAATATTGCATTGTATATACGACCTAAATATAGGGATTTTTTATAATTATTTTGGTATATTTATTTAAATATTTCTACTTAGGTGTGTGTTTTATTAAACCTATGTACACCTTCTTTCATCCTCTTACACCATAAGTATATTTTTTGCCAATATGTACATACTCTAACCTTATATTTTTCCTTTATACAAATCACTCCCACTTTTTCACCCTCACCCTCGTAAAAACAAAAAATTGATTTCTACTCATTGGTCACGTTTATTATATTATTTACTTGCATACCTTTTCCTCTTTCACCCAAAATAATTCAAAGATGGACCATATCATATGATTCCAATATCTTTCCATATCCATAACTCCTCCATATTTTTATTATTATTTTTACTCATTATTCTAACACCATGTGCTCATTGAGCTAAAGTCCATGAATAGTCCATACACTAGTCCCACCATGTATATATTTCTTTATTCATCAATAATCCTCCTCCATGCATGGGTCAAGGGCAACTTGGATGCTTTGTATTATGATATGACAAAGGAGGGGCTCACTCTTGGATGCATTGTACAAATTCAACAAAGGAGGGGGCCACTAAAAGAATTTTGCAGGCATAAAAATAGGCTTTTTGTTGAGAATTTTGGCACCCATCTCCACTCCGAATGTGGAGCGGTGGTCAAAAGAGAAAATGTAGCCCACACTTTGAATAATCACCTCAAAGTTTTTCATAATTTTTGGAGCTACCAGCGGTGAGATATGATTTTTTGAGTGGACCCCAGTCTACCCACTTTTTTCACAAGTAGCCCATAGTCTTCTCTCACCTCTTTCCACACTTCTACACACACACACACACACACACACACACACACACACACATTCCTCTCAATCCATCACTCAAACCTACACCTTCAATGGTTTCTCTCACCTTCTACACCATTAACCTCCCCTCTTACCTCCATAGCTCGCATATGAGCTCTCCATGTACATACACCATCTCTATGCCTCTCTCTATTATCTCCAAAGTACAATTCCATCTTACTCCTTATATATATATACATAAATTCAGCATGTGTACCATGCTTAACCTCTGCAAATCAAGAGATCTCATCAATGGAATTGCCATTTTCATCGTGATAATCAACCTTGGCGGCGGTGGCGTAAAGAAGGGAAGACGAAGAAGAAGATCGATAGTCATTTTGAGAACCTACACAAGTAAGTCCAAAAATTCTTCAAGCTTCACCATCACAAGGATTTTCTCACTTCATTCAACCATCTTACTTCAACAATCCACCCCATTCTACCCATTGTAAATATATCATTAACTTTCTAGTGATTACTAACCACTAACATACTAACACAAAATAGCCATTGACCTAACCATAAAGGACACCTCACCTCAAGACATGTCTATAGTAACTCTCTCTCTCTCTCTCTCCTTACTTACTTTCACCTTATCTACCATCAATAATGCTCTCTTTTGAGCCCACACCCATGACTCAAGCAGACAAAGAAGGCCCGCAATGTTTTGATATTCAAAAAAATTATAATCCTGATTTGTTAGCTTGTAAATTAGGATTTCCAATCATCTTAATGAGGGGTCTCCAACCTATAAATAGGCTCCTCTCCTTCTTGTAAAATAACCTCCAACATCTCACATAGCACCCCAACACTCTATGCGTGAGGAGAGACTTAGGTGTAGCAACCCCTTGTGAGCTTCACTCTTGGTGTGAGAGAAGCCTTCGAGCTATACATTGCAAGTGAGAGAGTGTGAGTTCCTCAAATCTCAAAACCACTATTGTATATGCTCCTTCATCATCAATAAATTGAGGTTTGGTGCATCAAAGGCGTGATTTGACGTTCAAATCTTCGTCCTTCCATTTGTGCAAAACAGTTTGGTGAATTCAAGGTGACTTGTGTATTTTGAGCTTCCATCAGTTGATCTTGATTTTAGAAAGTGTTTTAGTGTGTTTTTCATTGCCAATTTTGTGTCCATTGTAAGAGGGTATTGTGGTGAGAGGTCTCCCACACCCTAAGACAATGTGTGTGTGTTTTGACAATGATTAGCAATCACTAAGCATTGAGTGAGTTTTTGTACAAGTTCTACGATAGCATCATAACGAACCATCTCCATTTGCAAGTCACAAATAAGTTATTACACAAGATCCTTTTCTCTCTCTCTTCCCTTTGCTCTAGCTCTCTTTGGTCCATTTTGTGTGTGTCTTGGTGTGAGGTTGCTTGTGTGTGTGTTGTGTGGTGCATCTTCTTGGTTGTACCAAAATCTCTCTTGCGTCCTAGTTCGCATACCATAACTAGGTGGTGCCCCTATCTTGTTTGGGTTTGTTGTTTTGTTGTGCTTGTGGTTGCCCCAGCTCCAATTGAGCAGACGGGAGCCTTGAGGGGTGTTTAGAGGTCGCCTCTCTTGTTGCCCGCCCCGGACCGCCTCACTTGAAAAAAGGGTGGATGAGACCTATGGTTCATGCTTTGATATTGAGAGCCTTATTATGGCTAAGGTCAGGTATTGAAGTTGGATTTTGAGTTCTTTGGCCTTTTGATCCAGGTGGATAGCATGTTTATGCTACTTGTTGAGCATGAATGATCTAGCAAGCTGGGGGGTCTGGCAAACTATGTTGCGCGCATTTTTGACACGCCGTTTTTTGTAAATTTTTACATACGCACATGATGCCCGATGTAAAAAGTGTGTTTGGTCTTTCTTTTTGTGGGGTTTTCAGCTTGATTTAGCAAGCACATGTACATGCACTGCAACTTGCTAGTATAGTGACAACTGTTGGGTTACTTTAAGTGCCCATGAGTGAGTTTTTTGAAGGGAGATTTGTACATAACTTAAATACATGTACAAAGTGAAAAAAATTCAGGAAAATGTGAGCTTTTTATGGTTTTTGGTCGTTGGGACTCCTTCATGCTCTCTCTGTTCTATTTTTTGCCCTCGACTAGCTCTCTCTACAACTAGTCTTCCTATTACAGCATCCTGTTCGCGTTGATGTTGCACATAGTTGTGCGTGGGTTAGATTTGAAGGATTTCAGAACTTTTTTTTTAGACTTTGCAGAGATTTTTTGAAGCTTGAAGTCATGTTTTTTGGAGTTATGGTCTGTTCTCTGCAGCCTACAGTGTATGGAAGCTTTAGGGCAAAACTATGTAGGTTGAATTGTGGAAACCTATACGTCTTGCGGGTGATTTATTCTTTGAAGTGGGAGTTTTAAAGTGGTTTTTGATGAAGGAGAAATTTTTGTTTTCAAGAGCATTGGTAGGAGACGTCCATAATTCCGTGCCTAAATAGGTCTCTTCCTTCTTTGTGACATAGTCTCTTGGGTGGGCCACGGCCATTAAATTCCCAAGGGGACTACTCTTGTTGGATTTGTGGTGTTTCAAAGGGGTTTTCAAAATATTTTGGTGTTCTTGTAGTTATTTTGTAAGGCTCTTGGGTGACATCGCGATAGAGGTGCTCTAGTTTGCTTGTTTCCCAACAGCGTTTACACACCATCGAAGTGGTCTCTTGAGAGACACGGTTTTGGAGCACATAGGTGGAGCTTCTTTTACAAGTTTTCATAGTATACTTTGGCATTGATTTTGTGCTTGGATTCATGGTCTTTGCGGATGGATTTTCATATGGTGATGGCACATGGTTGAAGCCCATTGTACATGCATTTTGGCGAGCATTTTCAAGTGCCGGTGAGCTCTCTTGAGAGCATTGTTTTTGCATTGATCAAGTTTTTGGATTGCAACTCTTTTGGCGCTTGCTTATGTGCACTCACTCCGTGGATGTACGTTGTATGTGGATTCCCATTGTATGTGAAATTGTGGAGCCATTTTGAAATTTCTACTCATTAGACTCTATCGAATTTTTACAAGGTATTATACGGTTTGTGACAAGTGTTAGAGAGTCATTTTACCCACATTTTGGCTTGTGCCTATGCGGATGGTCATTTTGCTTGCGCTCTTATTGCATATGTTCACTATTATGAATGATTAGTTCTTGGCTTTGGTAGAGAGTTATGCGTTTTATGTGATGTTTGCCATAGATCATTAGGCAAAATTTGGACTCACAAAGGGGCCTTTTAAGGAGTTTGACTTTACCTCTCTCTACCAAAACGGGCGCATGGATAAATTTTTGCAAACAAACTCCAAAGTTGGCGGAGGTTTGACAGTTAGAATGTCCTCTTCAAGCTCTATCTACTGATATATAGCACGCCATGAGATTCCTCATATTTTAGAAGATTCTTTTTTTGATTCACATATGTTGGAATCAAAGTGAATCAAAAAAAGAATCTTCTAAAATATGAGGAATCTCATGGCGTGCTATATATCAGTAGATAGAGCTCGAAGAGGACATTCTAACTGTCAAACCTCTGCCAACTTTGGAGTTTATTTGCAAAAATTTATCCATGTGCCCGTTTTGGTAGAGAGAGGTAAAGTCAAACTCCTTAAAGGGCCTCTTTGTGAGTCCAAATTTTGCCTAATGTTGGTGGTAGGTGTTTGATCAACTAGTTTTCTTTTGCATTGTATTGAGTGGTTATGCTCTTGTGGATAGTGCATGTACACTTTGTGTGGGCTGATCTATAGACTCATTTTGTGCTTAGTTATGGCATCTTGTAGTGACAATTCTTCATTGGATACACAAGTTGGTGTATCAGGTAGATCTCAGAGGTGCAGACATGTGGTTTGTTGGCATTGTGGCAGACCATGACACATGAGGAGATGTTGTTTCAGGCGTTCGAAACATCACAGGTTATTATTGGTTTTTGTTGAGAGTACGAGTGTGGTAGATACTCCTACTTCCATAGGATCACCTAGACTTTGTCTCACAATTGCCAGCTGGACATGTCATGCCAAGGGCATACCCAGGGGGGTTCACGGACTTGGGCTATGTGGCCGGCTTCCAGTGTGGAATGGGGATTCAGGGGCCAAGGGCTATATATGGGGGGTTGGGTAGTGAATCCGGACCAGGCAGTTCTCTGGCCATTATACTGGTATCAAAGCATGGTCTATTTTTGGAAGAAGGCATGGAGCCACTGATTCATTGCATGCTCATGCAAGGGAGGGCATGTAGGCTCGCCTGCTAAGCGAGGAAGGTGAAGCTGAATTTGAATCGCATTTATATGGCATCTAAGCCGGGGAGGGAGCAAGGGCTCGACCTCCACTAAATTAGGCGGGGTTGGGCTCATTGGGGGCGCCATAAATTGCACTGCAAAACTCATCACAGGGCTGTTGCCCTTTGAGCAACACACGCTTGCGGTGTAACTCTCTCTCCGCCTGGTCATTGACAACAAAATGCCATCGTCGTTTTCTTTCCTCATGTTCACATATGGGCGCCCAAGGCCAAGGGCCTTAAGGCACTGATGGCCGGCTTTCGAAACAATGCCCATGAGAACCACACCCTAAGATAGGGAATGTTTGTTACCAAATAATTAAAAAAAAAAAGCAAAGAAGGGTCTTTACCATTCACAATACCCCCCCCCCCCCCCCCCCCCCCCCCCTCCCCCAAGGTTAGCCACCGGTAGGGCACCGCCAGATTGGCCATACCCCTCCAATATCACGACAAGACGATCTCTCTCTCTCATTGCTTGGCCCCACCCATATTCTCTCTGCTGCATCATCCGGCCAGTAGGCACCGTTGGTATCTCTACCACACTTCAGCCCAGCGGGCCGCCATAGATAGTATCCTCCCTCTCTCTCCCAAATATTCTCTCTCTCTCTCTCTCTCTCTCTCTCTCTCTCTCTCTCTCTCTCTCTCTCTCTCTCTCTCTCTCTTTGTCCACACTCCAACCACGACGGGCCGTACCCCCACCTCCTCTCGTCCTCACCCCCCCCCCCCCCGTTTTCTTCCCCCCCCCTTCTTTTGGCGGACCATTAGCCTAAAACACCCCCCCCCCCCCCCCCCCCCCCCCCTTATCTACACCTAGCTCTCTCCCTCTCTCTTAGAATTAGCTACGGCACACCTTAGGGAAAGTATCACCTCTCCTCCCGTCTATCTCTCTCATTACCCTCCTCTCTCCCTCACCACATCCTCCACCACTATATCCTCTCTCTACCCTATCTCTTCCCAACTCCTCTCTCTCTCTCTCTCTCTCTCCCCCCTCTCCTCCCTTGGTGGTGATGCATGGTTTTTAGGACCCCTTCTGAAGATGCAATAAAGGCACAATTAGTTGTTGGGGAGATGAAGATACTCTAGTCCAAGGGATCTCGAAAGAGAAGAAAAATCTACTTCACAAGCACCAAAGAGTAAAAAGTGCCATGGACAGAAGATACGTGGGAACGAGCTCTTATGCATGCCTACCACCTATATCTTACAGAATAGCCCATTCTAGGTGTGAATTTCTAGTGAAATTTACACGAGGATGTTTGTGTGGACTCACAGCACAGCATGCTCCGTTTTCACTTTTTTACCGACAGTAAATATTTTTTACCTACAGTAAATATTTTTCACCTACATGGTAAATACAAATCACTTTTTACCTACAGTAACTTTTTTTACCCATGGTAAATATTTTTTACTGCACCATAAGTATTTGGTAGGTAACAGTTCACTGTTACTAGAAGTAGTGATTGGGCATCAACAATGCAGTTACAGGAGGAGAAAAGGGGAAAATCTTATGGTAAAGGTGAGTCAACAAGGATAAAGAATTTTGAGTTGAAAAGAGACATACTGATTTTTTCAAAGAACACATGTCAAAAGAAGCCATGGTTGAGGATTTTTTGAGAATTTGATATTCAGGAGGACCCAGCTGCCACCTCCCCCCCGCAGGTCCCCCCCCTGACATGTGCAGAACCTCCAGTTTCAACAGCCACCTTACCTGCTCTTAAATGCTAGTCAAGGCCTTATCCCCATGTGTCACAATCAGAAAAATCAGCATTTATCCTCCGCTCTCACATCACTCTAGAGAATATCTTGATGGTGACATATCAGGTGACCTCAATCTGTTGACCACCCTAAGCAAAAAGTAACCCCAATCAGCGGATTTAAGCATGTTTATCCCTAATCCTAAACCCTCTCAGAAACCTATATAAGGATGCCTTCTTTCACTCAAAACCAACACTTGACCCACTTCACCAAGCAACGAAGCTATGACGACATTGCTCACAACGAGGAGCTATGGATGGAGCTCTTCTCTCTCTCCCTCTCTCTCTCTCTCTCTCTCTCTCTCCCTCTAGTATGCTACATTACTAGCCCTAAAACCTAAATAAGGAGTCTTCTCTCATGCTCCATGGCCACCATCCTCGCCATCATTCTCTAAGGTATTGATGTGTTGCTAGTAGGATCATACCTACTTGCTGGGTTGATTGTTTTTGACAAGGGATTATGCCATCCTTGGCTTGCTTCTCTATATCCTTGTTATGTATGATCAGATGCCGTTGTATTGTTAAGCTGATGTCTTGTGTATATATATGCTACATTAGGTCCCTAAGCTTCGTTTCTATGTGTTTTGCCATATGTTTTGATGCCATCATAATGCCAGAAGTCTCACTTGCCTATGTGCACTATGTGTGAGGTCTCTAAACCTCTTAATTTAGGGTGGTGCCCCCTTTGTTTTGTTCTTTGCTTGTTTTCATGAGGCGTGGTTTGTGGAGTGTGCACGAGTACAGATGCCACCCGATTGCACTGCACTTTTTCCCGCTATCATTTTGGTGCCCCCACTGAGGAGGGCTACACAGACCTTCAGTCCACAAGCAATGAAGATGTGCAATCTACAACATGGACGAATGGCGTGAGGAGTTTGCAAATTGGAGAACAGAAGAGGAGGAGGCTTTAGAGGCATTAAAAGCTTTCATCGAGGTCTTGTTACCAGGTTGCAGTGTCATTGAAATTCAAGAAGTAAGTTCTTCTACATGCCTTGTTCGTGATCGTCGCCAACGAAGGAGAGTGAGAAGAAGAGCTTGATATACCTCTCCTCTCAACCTATGAGTGCTCCAGAAACCTCCAACGCACACGAGCTTGAAATATTCTACATCAACATACACGAAGGTACTGTGACACACATTAAGGGAAGAGAAAGCATCACCAGACCTCTCTTTCCTGAGGAGCCGACTAAGAGGAGGAAGATCACCTCTACACCTAAGTGGCCCAAGGCCGCAGCGCGTGCTCAAGCGTAAGGTAACATTTGGCTTAATCTCATTAATAAGGGATTACATGACCACTACAGGCAAGAAAAAGGCTAGTGAGCAACCAACTTCCATCTCCAACTTGCAACCACGACTCTCACCCCTAAATCCTCCTGAAGCAAAGAGGCGAAGGCTTGCCTACAAGATTGCCGCCCGTCTGCGAGTGCTCCCAGTGCACTTTGTGAATCCATACACCACCAATCCCAAGCCAACCTCCTATCCGCGTGAATATCACTTTGGATATTGTCCAAAGTGCTTTGGAGATCGGGTGAAAAGCCTCCCTGCCCTACCTTTGCTGCTAATTTCCAAGAAGTTATCTCAATCTAAGGAAACTATCTTAGTTGATGATGTGCTGCACATTAATGGTGTCACTTTCATTCGTCATGCTGATTATGGTAATAGCATCCAATTGTTGCTTGCTAAAAGGCTCAGCATTGTACAAAGTGTTGCCATCACGCCTTACGTCTTCACAGATGCATCAGGAAGAGTCGAAGTGATCCGAGGTGCTGACCTTCTGTGGCTGATCAGGCTCATTGGTCCCAAGGTGGTGCAACTAAGCTAGGCTCTTGTGTGTAAGTATGGATGCCAATAATGAGAATGATGATCCCTGCATGTTTCCTTTCCATTTTGTGCGTCATATCCGTGTGAATATTTGTATTGATAGAAAAATCTTTTATCAGCAAAGAATAGCCCTGTTGTTTGGAGCCGAGAGACTTGGGAAAATCTTGCGTTCTCCTCATCCTGTCATTCTACCCTTACTAGACTATTACCATTCCTTTGATGTGTCGATCTTCATCCTATTTTGAGCTAAGTTGTGCTAAAGCTCCAAATTGTAATTACCATACTCTATTTTAAAATGAATTGGAGCTGTTTACTCTCTCACTTATGGCCTTCCCTAATTTTTATGGTAAGCCTGGGGAGGTTGCTCCAGACTTTTTGGATAATTTGGAAATGGCCTTTCTGGTATCGGGAAGGGATGACGAAGCTACTAAGTTAAGGGCCTTTCCTTTGGTCTTGAGGGAAGGTGCAAAATTATGGTATCAAACTTTGGCACCTGAAGAAAGAAGAGACTGGGAGTCCTTAAAGATGGCCTTCATCGAAGAATTTCGCCGCCATGAGCCTCCAGAGGAGATATGGAGACAGCTCTTAGAGCTACGCCAAACATCACCCAATGATTATAGAAGCTATGAAGGAAAGTTTTCCAACTTGTGGGAGAAATGGTGTGCATCACTAGGTGAAGGAGAAAGGGCACTAGAATGCCTAAAGAAGGACTGTTTCTTGGTAGGGCTTTACCCCATCCTTCGAGAAAAGGTAAAAGGTAAATTCCCAGATACCTTTGATAAAGCTATGACTTATGCAAGGGAGAAGGATAGGAAGTTAAAATTACAAGCTCAACTACAAGGGGGAATGGAACCTCCACCGCTAGCTCAACCTACGGCAAGGGTAGTAGCAGGGACACGAGCAACAGACCAAGAGTCCTCTCAACAAGAATTACTTCAACAAATCACCAATCAACTAGAGAGCCTGTCCATCAATCTGGTTCAAGGTGTAAGGGCTCCCCAGCCAAGAAATGAACGAAATAGACAAGAAGGACAAAGGCAAGCACGTGAGTACATTTGCTACAACTGTGGAGAGGTAGGTCACGGCATGTATTATTGCCCCCATCCATGACGCTATCAAGGAAATGGTAATCAAAGACGGCCTCCTCGCCAGCAAGTCACTCCTCCTCGAGCTAGGCCACTAAATGGACAAAATGCACACGTGGCTCCACCAATCCAAATATTGAGACCCCCTCCTCCACCACCACAAGCACCAGTAGAGATCCCTCCACTACCATCGGGAGGGGAGGACAGGGCTGTCTCTGTCATAAGTCTTGACAATGGTAAGGATAAAGGGAAAGAAATAATGGAGGAAGCTGTTGCCATGCCAATAAAGAGAGTTAGGAGACAAAGAACTGATGAAATGGAAGCTTCAGAGCCGGATAAAGGGAATGAGGGTTCCTCCCAAGTGATAGGAGACAAGAAAAGGAAGAGTAGGTCAAGGAGGCACATAGGAGTAGAAGAATTTCCACTTGGGGTAGGATCCATACCTTACGACCTGGTAGCAGATGTGAGTAAGAAAGGACCAAAGATTTCATGGCAGCAACTCCTCCACCTTTCCCCAAAGATGCGTAGAACCTGGTCTAAGATGGTCAGCACCAGGAGGGCTAAGGCAAAGTCAGTTGGGTCTATTAGTGCAAGAGGCATGAAGGATATCGTGCCAGTCATTGATGCAGAGATTAAGAGTCAGCGAGTCTCCAATGTGTACGTAGATGGTGGAGCCGAGATCTGTGTTATGAAAGAGAAATTAATACACAGGTTGGGTTTGGAAGTAAACGAGCAAACTTCCTTACAAGCTAAGATGGCAAATAATGTAAGGGTGGCTTGTGTGGGAAAGGTTAATGGAGTGAAGGTTTCAGTTTTTGGTGTGGCAATCTCAACTGATGCTTATGTGATCCCAACTAAGGGGGAGGGCTATCTGCTAATCCTTGGAAGACCTTGGCTTATGGCTATGAAAGCTAGGCAAGATTGGGAGACAGGTTCCCTTGAGTTGCGACCAAATCATAAGGTAGGTGGCAAGCAACAAAAAATTGAGGATAACATGAAGCAAGGTAGACAACAAGACCTAGAGATGGAGACTTCTATGGATGAATGGAGCACAAGCAACTGCTCTTCATCTGAGGATGAGTCATCTGAGGAGGATGCTAGATCTTTGGAAGTCATGGGTATAATACTGCGAAACCCAGAAGGAGAAGGTGGTCAAGACTCTCTAAACAAGGAAGAAGCCACAGGCTTAGAGGAGATGCTAGCTAAGGACCTACTAGAAGAAGAGAGAGAAACCTATTTGCAAGTACTAAAGAAGCATGCTGGCCTCTTTATAACTGATTACGAGCACATTAAAGGAGTGACGGTAACCCAACACCATATCCAATTAAAGGAAGGTGCCAAACCAGTGGTGCAAAGGCTAAGGAGATTAGGGCTAGTGCAACAAGATGCACTCTTAAAAGAAGTAAAAAGATTACTCAAGGCAGGATTTATCTACCCAGTGGAAGATTCTGAGTGGGTGTCTCCAGTTGTGGTAGCACCAAAGAAAAATGGGAAGTGGAGGGTATGTGTGGATTACAAGCCTCTAAACGCAGCCACAAAAAGGGACCATTTTCCTTTGCCTTTTCAAGATGAAATACTAAATGAAGTGGCTGGTCATGAAAGGTACACAGTGTGTGATGGGTACTCAGGCTACTTCCAAATCAGAATTGCAGATGAAGACCAAAGAAAGACTACCTTCATAACACCTTGGGGGTGTTTTGCTTATAGAGTTATGCCTTTTGGTTTAACTAATGCCCCAGCTACTTTCCAGAGGTTTATGAACTTGGTGTTTCAACCTTACTTTGGTAAGTCCATACGAGTCTTCATTGATGTTTTTTGCATTTACAGCTGTAGGGAAGTACATCTGTCCAAGGTTGATGAAGGTTTCACCCGTCTGGCCCAATTGGGTGGGCAATTGAATAAAGACAAGTGCCACATAGGTGAGAGTAAGGTCACTCTACTAGGCCATGTTGTGTCTCAAGATGGTATTGAGGCTGACCCTGAAAAGGTAAAGACATTGTTAGCTTTACCTACTCCTTCAAACGTGAAGCAACTAGTCTCCTTCATTCAAAAGGTTCGCTACATGGGACGATCCATACATCTCCTTTCTCAGGCAATCTATCCTTTGCAGCAGCTCACTAAACACACTACATTGACATGGAGTGAGGAGGGTGAAAGGTGCTTTCAAGAAGTTAAAACCATTTTGAGCTCATTGCCTGTCGTCCTACAACCCACATGGGGTGAATTATTCTATGTAAATCCTAGTGTAGGTCCAGAAGCTCTTGGAGCTGTCTTGATACAAAAAGACCCAAAGACATCTCTCATGAGACCAGTCTACTTCTCTAGTAGAGTGATGACAGCTGCTGAAAAGGGTTTCAACGCAACTGAGCAATTGGTGCTAGCTCTTAAGTTTGCAGTGGAGAAGTTTCGGGCTTACTTACTTCCGAGACAATTTGTTGTGATCACAACTGAGGAGGTTTTTCCATATGCCCTACAACACATGGAATTGTCTCAAAGAATAGCAAAGTGGGTGGTGCAGCTTCAAGAGTTTGACTACACACTACAAGTAGAGGATTCCACCCGTGCTTGTTTGGCAGATGTCCTCACACAAAGGTGTTATGAGAAGGCCAAGAAAGAGGCACCTAGTAAGGTACCGCCTATCCCGGAGCCTGAAGTTCTACTGGGAGCACACAGTCTGTATTTTGATGGGGCTTACAAGAGGACCAAAGACAAGGCATCAGCAGGCATAGTAATATTAGGTCCAGAGAAGGAGAAGATCTTTGCAAAAGGGTTTCATCTAAAAGAGGTTCATTCTAACAATGAGGCAGAGTACCATGCCCTTGCTTTAGGGTTGCAATGTTGTCTTTCTCAGGGCATCACAAGGCTAAATGTTTTCGGTGACTCCATGTTGATTGTTAAGCAAATGGTTGGTGCATGGGCCTGTAAAAATGACAAATTGTCTGTTAAGATGAGGGAAGCAAAGGCCTTGTTGAAGGGTTTTAAAGAAGTTCGAGTGCACTTTGTACCTAGAGATCAAAATCGAGAAGCACATGCCTTAGCAGGTGAAGAACTACAAACTCTCATAGTAGGTGCTATCCTTGTGAAAAGTCCTTTATACCAGGGAAAGGAGGAGCTGCATGACTTACTTTACTTTCTTGAGCATTGTGAAGCACCCTCTGGTATGAGTAAAAGTGAACGTAGGTGGTTGGCAAAAAAGGCTACCAGCTATAGCTTAGTGAATGAGGACTTGTATTGTAGAGGGAAAGATGCTGTCTTAAGGAGAGTTCCTGCATCCCAAGAGATAAAGGATATTTTGTTTAGTTGTCATGAAGGTGTGTGTGGTGGCCACTTTGCACAAGAGATTACTAGCAGAAAGATTTTACAAGCAGGGTTCACGTGGCCAAGCCTCCATCGAGATGTACAACATTGGTGCCGCACATGTGAGGTTTGCCAAAAAGCTAGACCAAGGCGTCTTACCCATGAAAATCAGCATCCAATCAAAACCTATGGGCCATTTGAAAAATGGGGGATAGATGCAATACGGCCACTACCTTGCACTCAATCAGGGAAGGAATACATCATTATGGGGGTGGAGTACATGACCAGATGGGCAGAAGCTCGTCCCACAAAGCGCATCACAGCCAAGGACGTGAGTGATTTCATTTTTGAATGCCTTTGTTGCCATTTTGGCACACCTTTGGAGATTCTCTCGGATAGGGGACAGGGATTTCGAGCTGATTTAGTGGGGCAATTGATGAGCAAGTTAAAAATCAAGCGCAGGCACTCTACACCATACTACCCTCAGTGCAATGGTCTTGTGGAAAAGGCAAATGGTCTTATATTTAAAATCATCACTAAGCAAGTGCATTTACATCCTAAGGCATGGGACAAACACCTAGATGCAGCACTTTGGGCCTATAGAACATCCTTTAAAACATCCTTGGGGTATACACCTTTTCACTTGGTTTACGGGCAAGAGGCACTATTGCCTATAGAAGTGGAGCTAGCGAGCCTCCGAGTTCTAAAAGCACATCAAGAGGATAGTCAAGAGAAGCAGGTGGAAGGAAGAATCATCGATTTGGAGAGGTTAGGGCTAGATCGAGAGTCAACAGTGAAGTACTATGCAGCCCAGGCAGAGAAGAAACGAAAGAAGTTCAATCGCAACCTTGTCAAGAAAGGTATCAAGGAAGGTTCTTTAGTGCTCAGATACGACAATCGCTTTGATCGCAGGAAGGATGGTAAGTTCTTGCTTAAGTGGGAAGCCCCTTTTGTAGTGATACAGAGGTTCTCAAATGGTAGTTACCAAGTAGGTGACCTAGATGGTAAGGTACATCAGACCCCGGTAAATGGTTGGCGATTGAAGGCCTACCAATGTCGTCTTTCACAGCCATATGCTGGTGAAATCAATGCTAAGGATGGTTCAGAGGAGAGCTCATCATATTCGAGCTCCAACTAAGGTAACAATCATGTACATAGTCGTTTCAAAAAAAAAAAAAAAAAGGAAAAAAAAAGGAAAAAAAGAGAAGAAAAAAAGAAAAAAAGAGAATGCTACCAGTGAAAGCGGATATTGACAATGGATGGGGTATGGATTTCAAGGGTCTAGGAGACCAGTTGTTAGTCATGGATGGATACAATTATTCATCAGAAAGGACTAAACAGGGTGCATCAGCCAAGAAAGCAGTAACATGGCAAATTCAATTGGTACCAGGTGGGTAAGTATTCAAGAGAACCCTAATGTAGCACAACCTACAGCTAGAGGCATCAAATACCTCTAGCTTAAGGGGGAGGGCTATATGATGCATGATTTTTAGGACCCCTTCTGAAGATGCAATAAAGGCACAGTCAGTTGTTGGGGAGATGAAGATACTCTAGTCCAAGGGATCTCGAAAGAGAAGAAAAATCTACTTCACAAGCACCAAAGAGTAAAAAGTGCCATGGACAGAAGATACGTGGGAACGAGCTCTTATGCATGCCTACAACCTATATCTTACAGAATAGCCCATTCTAGGTGTGAATTTCTAGTGAAATTTACACGAGGATGTTCGTGTGGACTCACAGCACAGCATACTCCGTTTTCACTTTTTTACCGACAGTAAATATTTTTTACCACAGTAAATATTTTTCACCTACATGGTAAATAAAAATCACTTTTTACCTACAGTAACTTTTTTTACCCATGGTAAGTATTTTTTACTGCACCATAAGTATTTGGTAGGTAACAGTTCACTGTTACTAGAAGCAGTGATTGGGCATCAACAATGCAGTTACAGGAGGAGAAAAGGGAAAAATCTTATGGTAAAGGTGAGTCAACAGGGATAAAGACTTTTGAGTTGAAAAGAGACATGCTGATTTTTTCAAAGAACACATGTCAAAAGAAGCCATGGTTGAGGATTTTTTGAGAATTTGATATTCAGGAGGACCCAGCTGCCACCTCCCCCCCGCAGGTCCCCCCCTGACATGTGCAGAACCTCCAGTTTCAACAGCCACCTTACCTGCTCTTAAATGTTGGTCAAGGCCTAATCCCCATGTGTCACAATCAGAAAAATCAGCATTTACCCTCCCCTCTCACATCACTCTAGAGAATATCTTGATGGTGACATATCAGGTGACCTCAATCTGCTGACCACCCTAAGCAAAAAGTAACCCCAATCAGCGGATTTAAGCATGTTTATCCCTAATCCTAAACCCTCTCAAAAACCTATATAAGGAGGCCTTCTCTCACTCAAAACCAACACTTCACCCACTTCACCAAGCAACGAAGCTATGACGACATTGCTCACAACGAGGAGCTATGGATGGAGCTCTACTCTCTCTCCCTCTAGTATGATACATTACTAGCCCTAAAACCTAAATAAGGAGTCTTCTCTCATGCTCCATGGCCACCATCCTTGCCATCATTCTCTAAGGTATTGATGTGTTGCTAGTAGGATCATACCTACTTGCTGGGTTGATTGTTTTTGACAAGGGATTATGCCATCCTTGGCTTGCTTCTCTATATCCTTGTTATGTATGATCAGATGCCGTTGTATTGTTAAGCTGATGTCTTGTGTATATATATGCTACATAAGGTCCCTAAGCTTCGTTTCTATGTGTTTTGCCATATGTTTTGATGCCATCATAATGCCAGAATTCTCACTTGCCTATGTGCACTATGTGTGAGGTCCCTAAACCTCTCAATTTAGGGTGGTGCCCCCTTTGTTTTGTTCTTTGATTGTTTGCATGAGGCGTGGTTGGTGGACTGTGCATGAGTACAGAGGCCACCCGATTGCACTGCCCTTTTTCCCGCTATCAGTGGGAACCACTCCCCCCCCCTTAACTCTCTCCCTCTCTCTTCCGCCCGTTGACTAAGCATAACCACCCCTCTCCCCTCCTTGTCGTGCGTGCTGTTGCTACTCCCGCCCTCCCGGGCCTCACGCTGTACAGTACTGTCCGCTGCGCACCCACTCTCATCTACACCCCCCAAACCCCTATCCCCTCTTTCCCCCCCTCACCATCTTCCCCCCACTCTCACTCATTCTCGCGCTCTGTGCGTCGCCCGCTACTGCCCGGCTCCACACCACCGCGAGCTCGTGCTGCACACTACACACACACCTATCCCATACATACACACGCACACCTGCTACGTACGCTCACACACACCTATCCCATACATACACACGCACACCTGCTGTGCACGCTCACACACACATACCCCCTCATCCCTTTCACCATCCTCACCCCCCCTAAACTCTGCGTCGTTTGCACTGCCAAAAACCAAAAAAAAAAGAAGATATATATATATTACATACATTCCCCCCCTTCCCACGCACGCTCGTGCACACACATTCGCTTACATATATACACACTCTCACACTTGCACGCACATGTACAAATACCTTCACACACCCATATATACACACAACACATGTATATGCACGCACCTTAAAAAAATATACAAAAGAAAAGAGGATTTACACCATCATCATTGACAAAAGAAGAAAGGAACTCAAAGCACGTGCCGCCAACATCAAAAAGAGGAAATGCGCCGAAGGCATGCCCCAGCCGACCCTGAAAAGAAGTACGCTCTACACCGACGCACCGGCAACACACCAGTTTCCGGAAACACGCAACCACAACGCCAATTCCAATAATTTGTAGGTTATTTTCATCATTTCTTCAGTTTTCACCCAAGCCATTGTAAAATTCCCATTTTTGTAAATTTCATCTCTCTAGGTGATGGTCACAAAGGCCCACCTAGAGATTCTCATCTTTTAATAACCTCCCAAAACAAAGCAAGGGTCAACCACACCGGGCCCACCACTTTCTTTGTCTCCCGATTAAGCTTACCCTAATCACACCGGGATTACCATAATCCAAGCAGCCAACACATATAAATTGGCACTGAGAGGTCACTATTGGGGGGGGGGGGCAATTCATGAGAAGTCAGCACTTGGTAGAGTGTAGTGGGAAGAGTTGGCACTATCACCATCACGGGGAGGGGGCTTGGGTGTTGGGTTTGCCTTGGGAATTTCACCATACAAAGGGAACCACATCCATCTCTCGACTCCAATGGTCGATGTACACACGTATACACGCTCTTGATAGCAAGCTCCACAATCATTGAGTCGTGTTAGTGAACACACCAAGTAGTTTGCACCATCTTTTCTCCCTACCTCTCTACCACCACGGCGTGCCATTTGTAAATATTGTAGAAATAATTCTCCCTCACACCCGTGAGGGTTTTCATCATTTGCAAATCTCTCTCTCTCTCTCTCTCTCTCTCTCTCTCTCTCTCTCTCTCTCTCTCTCTCTCTCTCTCTCTCTCTCTCTCTCTCTCTCTCTCTCTCGGTGTGTAAGTTTGCGATGTTCATATCATCGTGGTTTGCGTCCTAGCCGCTCAAAGCTAGGTGGTGCCCCTTGTTCGCTTTACCGTGAGACAGGCTCGAGGCGCGCCATTCAACCCCCGGCGTTTTAGAGACTGTCGGGGTTCGGGGTTCGCTTTGCTCCCGTCATTTGGTGCCCCTAGTGAGGAGGGCTTTCTAAGACCCTTCGGTTTACAATGTTGAAAGTGACGCCCACTATCAACTATGGACGAATGGCTGAAGGAATTTTCTAACTGGAGGACTGAAGAAGAGGAGACGAAGGAGGCACTAGCTGCCTTCATTGAAGTACTCTTGCCAAGCTGCAGTGTCGTCAGTATTCAAGAGGTAAATTCTCCATCTCATGTTGCTTGTTCTAACCATAAATTGAGAGCATCAAGTGGGAGGTCGGTGAAGTTCCATCACTGTTGTCAACCAAGACACACTGTCAATGAGTGCCAGCAATGAAGGCAACAAAAGGGCTGAAATATTCTACATCGACATTCATCGCGAAGAAGTCATTCACATCAAAGAAGGGAAGAAAACGGTGAGGCCTCTTTTCCCTAAAGAAACTGCAGTCAAAGTTATAACTCCAAAGTGCCTGCTTGAGCCAAAGGTAAGGAGAAGATAATCTAGTGTGGAAACACATGACCTCGAAGGGAGAAGCATCTGGCCAAGCAAGTGCTTCAAGCTCAGAAAGCCGGGTTGTACCCAGCTTGCCAAAGAGGAAATCATCCGAAGCTAAGCGGTGGAAGGTCGCCTACCGATTTACACGACGCATGCGAGTGCTACCAATCCACTTAGACAATCCTGAAGAAGAGGTGGTAAGAAGATTCCCATGTCCTAGGGAAGAGTGGTTCGGTTACTCTTTCGCTGTTTTGGAAAGCGAGTGGAGGATCTTCCTCCTCTCCTTGTACAACTTATCCTGAAGAAGCTTTCTACCACGGGTAAAACCCAGTGGGCTGGGGACGAGTTGAAACTGAATGGAGTAGAATTCATGCAACACGCCGACTACGGAAATTACCTGCAATTGCTACTAGCCAAGAGGGTGGGAGTGGTTAGACGCGTCGCCATCACCCTATATGTACTGAGCAACGAAGGAAAGATAGAGCCCATGAAAGGCGACGAACTCTTGTGGATGTGCCGACTCATCAACACGGGCACGGTAAGACTATAAGTAAGTATTCCACCCTCTGTGCATGATGGAAAACAGGCCGACGACATTCCTGTTCAGATTCTTGCAGCATATACATGTGAATATCTATGTAGATAGGAAAGTCTTCTACCAACAGGAGACCGTATACCTATTCGATGTGACGGTACTAGGAGAAATCCTCAATTCCCCGAACCCTATCATTCTCCCCATATTAGATTACCATCATTCCTTTAATGTCTCTATCTTTATCCTATTTTAACCTATCCACCCAACTTTGTAAAAAGCCGCTATGAGCCGCTACTGTTGTTAATGTATTAATCTAAAAAAGAAAAAAAAGGTTTGTAATTTCCATAGTCACTACCATGGCAAGTGTTTCTTTCCCCACGTTCAGTGGAAAGAAGGGAGAAGATCTCACCACCAATCTTTTGGATGATTTCGACATTGCTTGTGTCGTCTCCAACAAAGATGACGACGCTTCACGACTTAGAATTTTTCCTCTACTGATGAAAATAGAGGCCAAGTCGTGGTATAATGCATTGCTCCACGCTACCAAGAATGCATCGGATGTGTTAAGGGCTGCTTTTGTAAAGAGGTTTGGTGGAGACACAACCTCGGAGAAGCTATGGCAGCTACTGACGGAATTGAAGCAGGGAGGTCTGCTAGAGTATGCCGCCTACGAGTCCAAATTTGTGGACTTATGGGAGAGATGGGTTGCCTCACTGGAGGAAGGCGAAGGAGTGCCTAATTTCCTAAAGAAGGACCATTTCATTGGTGATCTATGGTCGCCGCTTAGAGAGAAGGTGAAGGGAAGGTTTCCTGCAACATATGAGTTGGCAGTCGAAGTAGCCCGCCTTAAAGACAAGAAGCTGCGCATGCAAGCGAGAGTAAACGAGTCAGAGGAAACAAGATAGGGCCGACCAACCCCAATGACTGCAACAACCAATCATAGAGTCCAACCACAGGAGGCATCAGAAGAGCAGCAAGACCTGCTGAGTCGCATCCCCACCCAACTAAAGAGTTTATCTGTGCATCTGGTGCAGCAAGGGCATGCACCTGGTAGGAATCCATAACAAGGAAGAGGACAACGAAGGCAGAACCAAGAGTACCACTGTCACAACTGCGGGGAAGATGGCCATGGAATGTACTACTGTCCACACCCAAGGAGGCAAAATTTCAATAGAGGGGGGAGACAGGATCAGATATCTCCGCCAAGAGCAAGACCACCACCACCTAGGCAACCAGAACCAATCCCACCGGTCCAAATCCTTCGACCACCTGTACAACAGTAACCACCACCCCAACCTCTCTTTCCACCTCTACCTCCACCACCTGCTGTAAACCAAGCTGTGAGTGTTTTTAGCTTGGAGGCTAAAGGGAAGGTGAAGGTAGAAGAATCAATTTGAGAGAAGCACAAAGGGAAAGCGAAGGTAGAAGAAGTGGATGCTATGGGGGTGAAGCGTGCCAGGTACGAAGAAGAATCTCAAAGAGAAGAGAAGATGAAAGGGAAGGCCGAGTCTAGCAAGCAAGCAGCTAAACCGCGATGTAAAATAGACATCGTGGACTTCTCACTAGGTGAGTATGCAAAACCCTATCACTTAGTTCAGGATGTGTTAATGCAGGGCCTGAAGATAACTTGGACCGAATTACTCCACCTAGCACCCATAATGAGGAGGCAATGGACAAAAATGGTAAGTACCAGGAAATCAAGGCCCAGGATAGCTGGGGCTATCTCTAGAAGGGATCTTGACGACATCCTACCAACCATGGACGCTCACATCAACTGGCAACGAATCTCAAATGTCTACATAGATGGTCGCGCACAAATATGTGTCATGAGTGAAAAGATGATGCACCATCTAGGTCTAGAGGTAAGTAGGCCGGCACCCTGCCAAGCCAAGATGGCAAACAATGTAAGAGTGAAATGCGTGGGCATTGTAAATGCGGTCAAAGTAAAAGCATTCAATACATAAGTGGAGGTAGACATCTTCATCATGCCACACAAAGGGGAGGGCTACCCCATCATTCTTGGAAGGCCTTGGCTTATGGCTATGGAAGCTAAACAAGACTAGAGCACCGGGATGATTCAGATGAAGGACGCTAAAGGGAAGTCCATATTCTATGACATGAGGACTGGAAAGTAGCGCAACATGATCTTGGAGGCTTTAGAGACGACCACCACCAACGGAAGTGACAGTAGCATCGAAGTAATGGGGGTCATTCTTAAAGACCCAAACAGATTGACACAATCAAAAACACCCCCGATAAACCAAGAGGAATCATCAGGTATGCAGTCCTTGGAGGATGCAGGTAAGTTACAAGAAAATGCTCTCAAATGAGTTAACCAATGAAGAAAGGAAGGAGTATGTCTCCATGCTAGGTAACTTCACTACTTTGTTCATTGATGGCTATGATAAGATCACAGGAATTATAGTAGTGCAACACCACATAAAACTCAAGGAAGGCAGTCAACCCGTAGTACAAAAGCTCAGAAGACTTGGAGTAATCCAACAAGAGGCACTGCTTAAAGAAGTGAGAAGTTTGCTACAAGCAGGTTTCATCTACCCCGTCGAAGACTCAGAATGGGTCTCCCCAGTAGTAGTCACACCAAAAAAAAAGGTAAGTGGAGAGTCTGTGTGGATTATAAACCTCTCAATGCAGCCACGAAGAGGGATCACTTTCCCCTCCCATTCCGTGAAGAAATACTCAATGAAGTGGTAGGTCACGAGCGATACACAGTGTGCGATGGCTACTCAGGATACTTCCAGATTAGCATTGCAGAGGAAGATCAGAAGAAGAACACTTTCATCACACCTTGGGGATGTTTTGCCTACAGAGTGATGCCATTTGGCCTCAGTAACGCCCCGGCCACATTTCAGCGCTATGTGACTTTTGTTTTCCAACCCTACTTTGGAACATCAATACGGGTTTTCATAGATGATTTTTGCATCTATATTTCACGAGCCTTTATTTAAGCAAAGTCTATGATGGCTTAACCAGGCTGCAAACCTTGGGTGGCCAGCTCAATGTGGATAAGTGTCACATTGGTGAAAGCAAAGTCACCCTCCTTGGTCATGTAATTTCATCAAAAGGGATCGAGGCTGACCCTAGCAAGATTCAAGCCCTGGTATCTTTGTCGTCACCCACCACCGCTAAGCAGCTGGTTTATTTCCTTCAGAAGGTAAGATACCTAAGCAGGTTCATTCACTTGCTATCTCAAGTGGTCCTTCCCCTACAACAACTCACCCAGAGGGATGTCTTCTCATGGAGTGAAGAGAATGAGCAACAGTTTACTGAGGTAAAGCAAATCCTAGCTAAGCTTCCCACTATTTCACCTCCTAAGTGGGACGAGCCATTTTATGTGAACCCTAGTGTGGGAAGTGATACACTCGGAGCCGTGCTAATGCAAAAGGACTCCAAAACTTCTTTCATGCGTCCTATTAAGTTCTCTAGTCGGGTCATGACCCCGTCAAAAAAGGGATTTACCGAAGTAGAACACATGGTTCTAGCACTAATGTTTGCTACCACAAAGTTCCGCTCCTATCTCTTGCTTAGACCCTTTGTAATCCTTACAATGGAAGAGGTTTTCCCATATGTAATGCGACACATGGATGTCTCATCTAGGATCTCAAAGTGGTTAATTAGATTACAAGAGTTTGACTACACCATGCAAGTAGAAAACTCCACCAGGGCTAGTTTAGCGGGAATTCTCACTCATCGCCATTATGAGAAGAAGTTGAAGGTCAACACGGGAGAAAAGGAAGAAACACCAATGGTAGAGAGTCCTAGGCTAGAAAGAGCTCACTCTCTTTTCTCTGACGGAGCATACAAGAGAAAAATGGACCAGTCTGCAGCAGGCATAGTCATTTTCAATGAACATCAAGAAAGAGTATTCTCCATTGGGCAGTTATTACACTCCCACTACAACAATGAAGCAGAATATGCAGCCCCAATTCTTGGGTTGGAACAATGTATTTCACAAGGAATTCAGTGCGTAAATGTGTTTGGCGATGCTTTGCTTTTGATAAGGCAGATAAATGGCACCTGGGTTTGTAAGAATCAGGTTTTACTTGGTCAACTATGCCAAGTTAAGGACCTTTTAAATAAGTTTGAAGCAGTGAAACTATTTCATGTCCCCAGAGCAGAAAATTAGGAGGCAGATGCTCTAGCCAAAGAAAGAATACAAGACGTTCCCGTAGGAGCAATCAAACTAAAGCTACCCCTCTTTCAAGGTAGTGATGCTATGCCTGATATCGTCAGTTTTTTAGATACAGGAGAATTTCCGGAAGGATACACCAAAGGCCAAAAACAGTGGCTGGTAAGGAAGGCTACTAGGTACCAGCCTTGTAAACGACCACTTGTATTGTAAGAGCAAGGATCAAATTCTTAGGCGGGTGCCAACCTCCAGTGAGATCAAAGAGGTAATTTCAAGCTACCATGATGGTGTTTGCGGCGGTCATTTTGCTCTAGACATCACCAGTAGGAAGATTCTACAAGCAGGATACTCTTGGCCTAGTTTGAACAGGGATGTACACCATTGGTGTAAAACATGTAAGGCTTGTCAAGTGGCGAGTGATCGCACGTTAACCTACGAGCCACAAACTCCTATCATCTCATATGGTCCTTTTGAGAAATGGGGAATAGATGCAATCGTTCCTTTACCAAGGGCCCAATAAGGTAAACTATACATCATAGTGGGTGTAGACTACATGACTCGATGGGCAGAAGAAACAGCCACCACCCGCATTACAGCCCAAGAGGTGGCAAAGTTCATTTTTGAGCATATGTGTTGCCGTTTTGGCACTCCTCTTGAGATAAAAGCAGATAGAGGACCAGATTCAGAGGTGATTTGGTGGGAGAACTGATGAAGAATTTAGGCATCACACGCCGACATTCCACACCATACTATCCACAATGCAATGGTTTGGTAGAGAAGGTAAATGGAATGATTTGCAAAATCATCACAAAGCAGGTGAACAATCACACAGGGGACTAGGATAAACATCTCATGGCAGCTCTTTGGGCATGCAGAACAACGTTCCGAACATCACTAGATTTCACCCCTTTCCATCTAGTTTATGGGAAGGAGGCAATTCTACCCATTGAGGTACAGATAGCCAGCTTACGAGTTTTGGCTAGCCAGATACATCATCCAACTGTAAATCTCCGAAAACACATCTTGAATCTGGAAAGACTCCAACTAGATAGGGAAGAAGTAATCAATCACTATGCAACACAGGCAGAACGATGTCGGCTCACCTTCAAACAAGGGCTTAAAGAAAAGGGACTGGAAAAAGGTATGATAGTGCTGAGATACGGCAACAGATTTGACACCAGGAAGGACAAGAAATTTCAACCCAGATAGAAACGGCCATTCATCATCAAGAAACGCTATGACAACGGCAGCTATAAGCTGATGGAAGCAGATGGGAGAACTAGGGTCAATGGATGGAGACTGAAAAGGTATTTTCTTAGGTTTGATCCAGAATTCATGCTAGACATTCCAAAAGAGGGAGAACCCTCTAACTCCAGAGCTGAAGATGCAGAGGAAGGGCTAGAAGCATGAATGCCTCTAGCCAGATGGGAGGGCTAATGATGGTCGGCTTTCGAAACAATGCCCGTGAGAACCACACCCTAAGGAAGGGAAGGTTTGTTACCAAAGAAAAAAAAAAAAGCAAAGAAAGTTCTTTACCATTCACAATACCCCTTCCCCCCCCCCCCCCCCCCCCAAGGTTAGCCACCGGTAGGGCGCCGCCAGATTGGCCATACCCCTCCAATATCACCACAAGACAATATCTCTCTCTCAATGCCCGGCCCCGCCCATATTCTCTCTGTTGCATCATCCGGCCAGTAGGCACCGTTGGTATCTTTGCCACACTTCAGCCTGACGGGTCGCCATAGATAGTATCCTCCCTCTCTCCCCCAAATATTCTCTCTCTCTCTCTCTCTCTCTCTCTCTCTCTCTCTCTCTCTCTCTCTCTCTCTCTCTCTCTCTCTCTCTCTCTCTCTCTTTGTGTCCACACTCCAACCACGACGGGCCGTACCCCCACCTCCTCTCGTCCTCTCCCCCCCCCCTCCTTTTGGCGGACCATTAGCCTAAAACCCCCCCCCCCCCCCCCCCCCCCCCCCCCCCCCCCCCCCCCCTTATCTACACCTAGCTCTCTCCCTCTCTCTTAGAATTAGCTATGGCGGGCCTTACGGCAAGTATCACCTCTCCTCCCCTCTATCTCTCTCATTCCTGTCCTCTCTCCCTCACCACATCCTCCCCCACTATATCCTCTCTCTACCCTATCTCTTCCCCAACCCCTCTCTCTCTCTCTCTCCCCCCTCTCCTCCCTTGGTGGGAACCACTCCCCCCACACTCACGCTTGCACGCACAAGTACAAATACCTTCACGGGCCCATACATACACACAACATGTGTATATGCACGCACCTTTAAAAAATATACAAAAGAAAAGAGAATTTTACACCATCGTCATCGACAAAAGAAGGAAGGAACTCAAAGCACGCGCCGCCAACAACAAAAAGAGGAAATGCGCCAAAGGCATGCCCCGGCCGAAGACCACGAAAAGAAGTACGTTCTACACCGACACACCCGCAACTCACCATTTGCCGGCAACATGCAACCACGACGCAAATTCCTGTAATTTATAGGTTATTTTCATCATTTCTTCAGTTTTCACCCGACATTGTAAAATTCCCATTTTTGTAAATTTCATCTCTCTAGGTGATGGTCACAAATGCCCACCTAGAGATTCTCATCTTTTAATAACCTCCCAAAACAAAGCAAGGGTCAACCACACCGGGCCCACCACTTGCTTTGTCTCCCCGATTAAGCTTATCCTAATCACACCGGGATTACCATAATCTAAGCAGCCAACACCTATAAATTGGCACTGAGAGGTCACTATCGGGGGGAGGGGGCAATTCATGAGAAGTCAGCACTTGGTAGAGGTAGTGGGAAGAGTTGGCACTATCACCATCATGGGGAGGGGGCTTGGGTGTTGGGTTTGCCTTGGGAATTGCACCATGCGAAGGGAACCACATCCATCTCTTGACTCCAATGGTCGATGCACACACGTATACATGCTCTTAATAGAAAGCTCCACAATCATTGAGATGTCTTAGTGAACGCACCAAGTAGTTTGCACCATGTTTTCTCCCTACCTCTCTACCACCACGGCGTGCCATTTGTAAATACTGCAGAAATAATTCTCCCTCACACCCCCGAGGGTTTTCATCATTTGAAAATCTCTCTCTCTCTCTCTCTCTCTCTCTCTCTCTAGAATGCATACAAAGCTTTACACTTGGTGAATGGAATCCGGAATCAGATCATAGGATGTTATGTATTGACCTCAAGTGTGGTAAACGGCCCGAGCATGTAGCCTCCAATCATGATGTGAATCATTTGTACCTACGTCTAGACTTCAAACGAGCACTTATATATGCTGATATGGTGGACCAAATGTTAAGCATGATAGAGCATCAAGGGAGCCCAACATTAGAATGCAAGTGGAAATTTTTCAAAGAAGTAATTTTCTCTTGTGCGAAGGAATGCTTTTCGGCGAAACACATGTCTTGCAAAAGGTCTAAGAAGGGTAGCACCAAGAAGAAATGGTTTGACATGGAATGTAGTCAAGCCCGAAAACACTTGCTAACATTGGATGCAATCAAAGACAAGGAAGTTTACTTGGAATGTTCACACACATACAAAGCACTTGTTCAAAAGAAGAGGAGAAGGTGGGAAGTCGAAAAACAACTTCTTTTAGCACAAGAGAAAGCACATGCATGTGGCAAGTTTTGGCAAAATCTAAAAGGCAAGCACGTTGAGAGCTTTGGTGACTTGACTCTTGAGGATATGTATATGCATTGTAAGAACCTCTATGAGCAACCCAATGTTGATAAGATGGAGGGTTGTAGCTCCCTTCCATTTATGTCTCCCTTCTTTACCATTGAAGATGTATGCCGCGCGCTTGAGAAACTTGCTACTCGCAAGGCAGGTGACCTTCAAGGTGTCAAGGCTGAAATGATTAAATGGACAAGCAAGAAAACACGATATTGGATATGCGATATGTTTAACCTTGCACTTCAGTATGGCATGCCTCATGATTGGAGTGCAAATTGGATCAAACCTTTGCACAAAGGAGGAGATGTAAACAATGTGAATAACTATCGCACTATAATGGTTGGTTCTTTGATGGCAAAGTTATTTGGATGTATCATGGAGATGAAGATAAGTGAATGGGCTGAAAAGAATGGCAAACGTGCGCTTGGCCAAGCAGGTTTTCGAAAGAATCATAGCACTATTGATCACCTTATCACTCTTCGAGTTCTTATGGAAGCGTCTCGATTGAAACGAAAAAAGTTGTATTGTTGCTTTGTGGATTTCAAGAAAGCTTTTGACATGGTACCGCGAGGAAATCTTTGGAGACGTATGCAAAGCCTTCAAGTGCCGAGAGAATTTATGCATGCAGTCTTTCGCATCTACCAAAAAGTGATATGTTGTATGGGAGATGGAATTTCAGAATTTTTTGCAAGCACTATTGGTGTCAAACAAGGATGCCCACTTTCCCCAACCCTCTTTGGGCTACTCATTGATGAATTGGAATACATGGTTCTTGATTTTATGCAGCAAGAAGGCATAGAAGAGGTTAAGATTGGAAATGCGGTGATCATGCTTTTGCTTTATGCCGATGATGTAGTGCTCTTGGCACATACCTTAGAAGATGCACAAAAGCTTATGAGTGTCTTGGAACGCTTTTGCCTACATAGCGGGCTGATCGTGAATGGATCCAAAACCAAGATCATGCTTGTAAAGACCCTCAATGACGAAAATCCATGCATTGTATACAACAATGAGAAACTTGAAGTGGTAGATCACTTCAAGTACCTTGGCCTTGAGGTTCCATCCAATCATAAATGGAAGGATTGTGCAATGCGTCGCTTGGAAGCCGGAAAGAGGGCTTATTATGCATTTGAGAACATGTGCAATGCAGGAGAGATCAAGTGTTGGGCTCTCAAAAAGTACCTCTTTGACACATTGGTGACACCGGTGCTTCTTTATGGAGTGGAGGTGTGGGGTGGAAGCATCGGGAAGTCTACTTGGAAAGAGTTTGAGAATGTCCAAAAGCGTTTTCTCACCAACTTTCTCCAAGTCAAGACACAAACACCCTACATGCTCTTACTTCTTGAGTCCGGATCGCTTCCCATTGAGGTCTTGGGCTTGGAAAGGGTTGTGGAGTACATGCGTAAGACACAAGGTAGCCCTTTGCATCGACTTCCTAGAATCGCATATGAAGCAAGTCAAAAGGTTCAAAAGACATGCAAGAGCAAAATACTAAGTTCGGGGTGGATGCTTGATATCAAGAAATGGTTTGGAAGATGGGATGCATGTCACTTGGTCAAGGATGCGTCGATCGACTCCCAAGTTAATGAGGCCTTCTTACAACGCCAATGTATCATGGCTTGGGAGAAATCCGGAGGTTCTCGCTTCAGCCATTACACCACACACGTTTCCCCAAACTACAAATCTCTCTTCTTCTCGGAACGAGGTAACCGAACCCATTCCTATATCCTTGAGCCCATCCCGTTGAGTGCGATCCGCACCATTGCCTCCATTCGTCTTAGCTCCCATTCTCTACGCTGCGAGACAGGACGTTGGGGCACTGGCGAGGAGTGTCATCGACTTTGCACCTTATGCCCTCGTCAAGTGCGAGAGAGTGAGTACCACACACTACTTGAGTGCTCAGCTTTTTCCCCATATATTCAGCCATGAGCTCTCCCTACATACCTTCCTCTCCCAACCACGATGTGGACTCTCTATTGCGACGCTCATTTCAGCCATTTTTGAGCATCGAGAGTCACTTATGAACTCCACTCACACCACGTGACATGTTCATTTGGTCCCATAGGTCATATTTGACCTCCCAGGACGATAATAGAACTATCTATCTATCTATCTATCTCGGTGTGTAAGTTTATGGTGTTCATATCATCGTGGTTTGCGTCCTAGCCACTCAAAGCTAGGTGGTGCCCCCTGTTCGCTTTACCGTGATAGGCTCGAGGCGCGCCATTCGGCCCTCGGAATTTTAGAGGCCGTCGAGGTTCGGGGTTCGCTTTGCTCCCGTGAGCACTTAAAGAAATTTAAGGGAGGGTACCCATAGTCGCCCCCCCCCCCCCCCCTTTCCTCTCAAGCTTGGAAGTCACCTTACAAGGTCGTACAGACGTCACCAAAGACACCCCAAGCTTTGCACGAATCTCATCAATCTTTGCCGTAGTAAATTCTATGGAAAAATATTAATCTCCAAACCTTGGATATGGACGGTGGTTTTTGCACGGCTTGGTTTTTTGGCAATCATACATCTTTGAATTGTGGTTGTGGGCCTAGTTAGCATGGCTAATTATCGATGTTTGCATTGCACACAATAATTACAAACGTTTTTGGAATCAAGGTATTCTTCATTTTATTTTTCCTAGCGCTGCACAGTGTCACCATGGATTCGGATATCAACATGACTTTTGATTTCAAGCACCATACACCCAATCCTCCCAATGATGGCTCGCAACCAGATACTCTCACAAAGGGTGCCCGCAAAGCTACAGGAAGAGAGGACGCTTACAAATTTCTTGATATTGAAGAATTTTGAGCACTTCAAGCACGTATGTCGGTGACGGAAATGAATTTTGCATCCCTAAATAAAATGTCGATAAACTATCCACTCTAGTGATACAGTTTATGCAACAGCAGTCGAAGGGTCATATTGACACACACATGCATGAGCACGTAGCCAATCAGGGGCAGGGTCCTCCTGTTCAGGGACAAGGTCCCCCTCCGAATTCTCTGCACTCTCTTACTGCAAAGGAGGTGGATGAGTTGTTGAAAAATGCAAAGCAACCAACTTTTAAGGGAGAGGAACGAGAGCACAATAAGGATGCAATGAATATCTTTCTCAGCAAATGGAACAAAATTCATGCCTTACGGCGTACTCCGGATATAGTCAGGGCACTGCAGACAAGTTTGATTCTCGAAGGCAAGGCCTATAGATAGTGGATGTCTCTGAAGGAAAAGAACATCATACCACAGAGTTGGGTAGCTTTTGAGGCTATGTTTAGAAAAGAGTTCCTGCCCACGAATAAGGCATATAGAAATTGAACATCTTGGGACACGTGTTCCATGCGTCAACACCCATCATTTCTTGAATATATCTTACACTATCGGGATGTTATCCTCAAGTTGGAAGGGCTAGACAACTTTCAACAAGTACATGGGTTTATCCGTGGTCTGCTGCCAGAGCTTAAGAAGCACGTCAAGACTCAGGACCCTAAAACATTTGAGGAGGCCATCGTGAAAGCTCACATTCATGATGATCTAGATGATAAGAAACCACATAGTATTCACGTGCCTAGTAATACACATGGTAATACATGCACACAACATGGGCACAATAAAAGGAAATTTATAGTAGCCAACTTAGAAGCAAGTAAAAAACCAAGGAGTCTTGAGGGCCTCTCTCTACTGTAGAATTTGAGAAGGCTAAAAAAGAGAAGTTATGTTTTCAATGCTTGGAAAGCAGGCATGGCAAAAAGGATTGTCCCAAGGGGAAAGTTGCTACTCAAGGCAAGGAGAAAGCAGTCCACATGATGCAACTGTCACCTCTTGAGTCTTCCTTATGGTTCTACAAGGTGGGGATAACACACACCAAGGTGGTGCATGAATGCTGTATCACAGCTTCCATGAGCTAGTGTGTATGCACGGATCTATTCAAGGGCACAAGGTGTGTATCTTGGTCGATGATGGTTCTACTCACAATTTCATTAACCACGGATTAGTGATTAGTCTCAAACTATGACAAACTCCAAGTTCCCACCACTACAAGGTAGCAATGATGAATGTCTATGATGCCGAAGCATGGGATACTCAAGTGAAAGCTGTACCGATGGAAATTCAAGGCTATTCCACATCCTTGGATCTCAAGGTTGAACATGGAGAGGGTAGATGTAGTCCTTGGTAGAGAGTGGTTGCATAGCATAGGACCATCACTGAAGCGTAGCTACTAGCATAACAGTCTGATGTTTAAATCCCATGGCACACATGTGTTGTTGTTAGGAGAGAAGGATGTGTCTTCATCATCACTAATATGTACAGTAGAGCTTATGAAGCTCACTTTTGATAATGAAATTAAAGAAGTTTCCTTGTGTTACTCATTGTGTCATTTTCTGTCAAATGTCAAATCTATTGAACATTCCCTAATGCCACATGCTTATCTCTCTTCTCTTCTAGAAATGGCTACTACTCTCTCTTCTCAACAAGCAAAGGTTTCTAGTCATTTAAAAGATTTATTAAAGGGTGAGCTCTTTGACAAGCTCATTCATGCTCAAATTTTTACAAAGATTGACTAACGGTCGGGATATCACCAAGTACGTATTTGACTTGCTGAAATACCCAAAACTGCATTCCAAACAAGGTTTGGACATTACGAGTTTTTGGTTATTCCTTTTTGGTTAACCAATGCGCCCGCAACTTTCATGACACTCATGGATAGTGTCTTGAGACCATACTTGGGTAATTTTGTTATCGTTTTTCTTGATGACATTATCGTATATTGTGCTTCTGAGGAAAAGCACTTGCAACATCTAAGGCAGGTGTTTGAATTGCTAAGAGCAAACAACTTATATGCCAGAGAGTCAAAGTGTGACTTTCTCAAGGAAGAAATTCACTATGTAGGGCACATTATCTTAGCTAATGGGTTGCACATGAATCAATCTAAAGTGGATGCCATTCGGAGGTGGATTTATCCCAAAAATCTAGAAGAGTTACATATTTTCTTGCAATTTGCAAGTTTTTAGCGACGGTTTGTTAAAAACTATGCTTATATTATTGTGCCAATGACGGACCAGCTGAAAGGCAAAGGGAAAACCTTTCGATGGGTGCTGCTCAAAAAAAAAGTTTTGATACACTCAAGGATGCATTAGCTACAACTCCTATTAGAGCTATTGTGGATCCTTCAAAGCCATTTGTTTTGGATGGATGCCAGTAACCATGCTATTCGAGCAATCCTTCTATAGGAGGGGAGGAGGCCAATTGCATTTGAAAGCAAGAAGCTTGATTCAATGCAACAAAATTATTTGTGCTTATGAATGTGAACTCTACGCAATAGTGTTTGCCTTAAAGACATGGCGGCATTATTTGTATGGATTTCAGCTTTAGATTGTGTTTGACCACGAAAGCATAAAATGGTTTACACAACAAAATGACTTGAAGGGTTGAAAGGCCAGGTGGGCTGAGATTCTTCAGGAGTATGATGGAAATCGTAAAGGATGATAGAATTGGGTGCCTGATGCTCTTAGTTATATGCCTGAGATCAATTCTCTTTTGTTCATGAAACTTCAAAGTGAATTTTTGGATTCTCTGAAGGAAAAATATGAGCATGATGATGCATACTCAAAGTGTGGAGCCATGTGCAAATGAGGGATCCTTCTCACTCCAATGTTGGTAGTGTTACGTTAACCTCTATACACAGTTATTCTTTGTCGAGTGATGAAATACAGAGATGGAAGAATTTTTCCATTGATAATGGGTACCTACTCCACAAGGGGAGAGTTTGTGTACCGACGGACACGGACATTCGGCGCCAAATTGCTTATGAATGTCACAACAGTCCAAGTGCAGGACACCCAGGCATTAAAAAGACTTATGCTATCATAAGACGACAATTTTACAGGCCATGTTTACATGGATTTGTTTATGACTACATCTTGCATTGCCAAAAATGTCAAGTTAACAAAGTAGAGCGCCTGAAGGCAGGAGGAATCTTACATCCTTTGGACATCCCCAATGGTAAATGGGAAATTATCTCTATGGATTTTATTGTGGGTTTACCAATCAATGTGCGAGGCCATGACTCAGTATCGGTGGTCGTATATCAATTGACTAAACTATGCAATTTTATTCCAATCAATTGACCATAAAGATTCCAGAACTAGCTAAGTTATTTGTGGACAATGTGTACAAGTTGTATGGATTGCCAAGTAGCATTGTGAGTGATCATGATCCAAAGTTTAACAATCATTTTTAGAGGGATGTGTTTAAACCATTGGGTACACAACTTAACCTTGATACAATAGATCATCTAGAAACGAATGGTCAAATTGAGCGAGTTAACCAAGTGCTAGAGGATATTCTACAAGCATACGTTAGCAAGAAACAAACAGACTGGGAAGGGTATCTACCTTTTCTTGAGCTTGCTTACAACAATGCTAAGCATGTCATGATTGGATTAAGTCCTTTCATGCTAATGTATTGTTTTCAACCTAGGTCACCAATTACAGTGGGGTTGGCAACCAAAAAACTCCAGCAGGTTAAGTATTTTATCCTAGACCTTATGGATATGCTGAAACTCGCTCATCAAAATTTCCAACAAGCGTAGGATTGGTATAAGAAGTACGCTGACGAGAAACATCGGCAAGTTACCTTTAAGGAAGAGGAAGATGTATTTTTGTGTGTGCCAGAGCATTCGACAAGTCTGAAGATTGGGTCAACACCTAAATTATCTCCGAGATATTGTGGGCCTTTCAAGATACTCAAGCAAGTTGGTGATTGTGCTTACAAACTCTTGTTACCTGCACACTCTTGTGTCCATCCGGTATTTCATGTGAGTCGTTTACGTAAACGCTTGCATGGGGATGACAATGTCATTGACCAACAGATTCCGCTTGATTTCATTGAACCTCCTACCCCACTGCATGAACCTGAAAAAATCCTCGACTATCATGATTTACATACGTGTCATCATGTATGTCGTCAAGCTTTAGTCAAGTGGAAAGATCGACCCAAAGAAGGCGCCACTTGAGAAAAAATTACTGTTCTTAAGAAGAAGTTTCCCTTTTTTTTTTTTGAGGACAAAAGCACTTCTCCAAGGGGGGACTAATGTCCTGCCAAGGGCATACCCAGTTTGGGTCATGGACTTGGGCCAAGTGGCCGGTTGCCAGTGTGGAATGGGGATTCAAGGGCCAAGGGCTATATGGGGGGCTAGGCGCTGAGTCCAGACCAGGTAGCCCTCTGGGCATTATAGGACAATAGTGCTTTACACCATGTTACTCCTCGTAGGAAGTGGTTTAGCATGTTTTTTGCTCTTAGACAAGATGGTGTTCATGGTGTGGGTGTGTAATGGAAATGGCCCATGAACTTTGAGAATAGCGGAATTAGGAGAATTAAAGAGAGCATTTTTGTGAGACAACTTTGACAACATAGAGGGTGAATTTAATTGATCGTAGAAACATAATCATAGTACTTAGTTAACTTGTCATGAACAATACTTTTGCAAGAGAGAGAGTTTAGAGAACTTGAGGACCAGATTTATGTGGAGCTGGTCCCCCTCCAATAGGCTTTTGAATTATAGATTCTCCCATAAAGAGAGACTTGGTACAATACAGGCTTTGTGTTCCTTGTGACCTAGATTGTACAATGAAGATGAAAAGCTTCATGCATCACAAGCATATGATAGACTTTGTGAAAATCATTAACTATCCCCAGCCTTAGTCCCAAGGCCTCCAACATCTTCGAGGTGGAGAGAGCTAGCGGGGAATAAGTGTAGGGAAGAGGAAAAAGAAACATTCATAGGAGAAAGAAATAGTTCCTCACTTATCATCACTCTTCTTGCTAGCGTACATAATAGAATAATAATGAAGATGGAGAATATGGCAAGCTGAAGCATTGGAAGCATGGCTCTTGGTTGGATTTTCATTCCATAGCCAAGAGTGTTGGTGTAGGCTCTTAACTTCTCTACTAGCTTGGAGAAGAAGATGGAGCTCTTGCACTTTGCACTCCACACAATGAGTGTGTGTGCGTGTGCGTGTGGGAGAGTATACCCCCCAAACTAGTCCACTTCTTGCTTTGGTCGACCCCCTCTTCAAGCACTCTCTGGCACTTGATTGGACCTCCTCAAGCTTGGACAATCACAGGCTTAGTGCATATCAAGAAACAAGGGTAGCCCCCTTTCCCCTTTGAGAGAGAGGACTTGATAGATGCAAAAACAATTAATTAAATCAACTAAATTATCATTGGACCCCTTGGGAGGCTAACCAATAGGCTTTAGGCACACCTTCAGGGCAACATGAAGAGGAACTTGACAAGTGTCCTATTTGCTTTCTTTGTACCAAGCTTGCCTTGTGTGAGGGTGTGTGTGTTCTCTCTCTAGCCCTTACAATGAGGGCTCACTCCCCCTTGAGTAGGGATCATATTGACTTTGTGTAACACCTTACCCCTCAAGAACCTTAGTCATTAAGCACCTTAATCACCTTAGTCAACAAGCACGACAAGCACCTCAAGCACCTTAGTCAGCAAACACGACAAGCACCTCAAGCTTCGGCTGGGTTCCCACCTCGAGCACATCCCTAGCTTACTTAAGGTCAACGAACTTTTAATGCTAACCTTTATAGGTCTTTAATGAATCTAACCCTAATGTCTTTAACCTCCATTAGCTAGCCTTGCTCTTCATCTCTCATGTGGACCCCTTTACCCACTGGCCCCGTGTTGAGATAGACCTGTAATCACATGTCTATATCCTAACCCTTGTTCCCGTCTACTCTCCCACATTAAATTATTAGTTCATTATGAGAAAAGCATTTGGGTTGGTTAGATATTATCTTTTATGACATTACCTCTCTCTTGAAATCATAGTCGTCCTCGACTATGAGATAAAGCCTTAGTCATTAGTCAATGTTTCTTAGCGGGTAGAGGATCCATCTTTACCCTACAACATCATTCCAAGATGGATGACTAATCCATTTGGAGCTTCCACAAGCATGCCTGGTCTTTAACTTCCATTTCATTCTCCCAAGTAGAGTCACAAATTCTATTTGGTGTTTGAGAGACGTCGTCATCATTCACAAACATGATTCTAAGCATGCATACTCTTAAATTTGTGCACAATAAAAAGAGAGGTAGTCTTATAGGACAAAAACATTGATCATTAAAAGAAACATGTACATTTTCTTACTCTAATGTAGCATTGTAAGAATTGACAAGGTTCATACTATCCTTAAGTTGTATTCCTTGCATCCATCTAGCATCTTCAAAAGGATAATTTTTTAGCTTAATAAGATACTGTCGGATAATCTTACCATGTCATAGTACCTTGTCTTCATGCCAAAGGATAGCTTTGGGTTGTAGCACCTCTTCTTTATCTTCGGTTTCAGGAGGGTCTTCAATAATCACTTGGTGGCTCTCCTTTGTAGGCTTAAGTAGGCTCACATGAAAATCATTATGTATGAGCCAATGGTTGGTCAACTTGAGTTGATAAGTCATCTTATTTATTGGCTTCAAAATTTGAAAAGGACCATAGTATCTTTTTGCTAGTTTACCATAATACTTTTGCTTTTGCTTGGATTTTTGCTCGTCATTTGCTTCAATCGAGCCTTGGGAAACTTAAGTAAGACCCAATCATTTTCTTTAAACATTAAGGCCCTTTTGTGCTTGTCAGTAGCAATTTTTTCTTTTGTTGGGAGATGGATATAGCCTCCTTAATCTTTTGAAAAGATTCTTGTAGGTCACGGCTATACTCATTGGCAGCGAAGATCTTCCCATGTACTTTAAGTAGCAAGGGACTTTTAGGTCTTTTCTCAATAATTTCAAAAGGTGGATTTCCCGTAGAAGTATGGACAATATTATTATACGCTACTCTACAAGAAGTAAGTACCTTTCCCATTGTGAGCATTGATGTAATTCTGTAACATAGGTCTTTAGTAGATAAAGAATTGTAAGATTGGCTATCTCACTTTGTCCATCCGTTTGTGGGTGATAGGCCAAAGATAAATTCAATCTTGTACCTAGATTTTTGGCAATCCATGGTGTTTGAAAATCTGAGATATGAAGAGAGTTTCCCGTATTCCCATGGATAGACTTGGGTAATCCAAAGATAAAATCCATGGATATACTCTCCGATGGTGAATTAGGGATTGGAAATGACTAGAGTAATATAGGTTTCTGCCCTCTATCATACTTAGTCTTTTGGCATACCACACATTTTGAAACATACTCGTGTATGCCCATTTTCATGGTAGGCCAATAGAAGTACGTCTCTACTCTTCAAAGAGTAGGTTGAATGCCTCTATGTCCCGTATAGGGAGGAGTATGGGATTCATACATAACTTTCTCACGGAGGGAGTGTGTATTGCCATGGAGAAGATAACCATTTTGCAAGGTGAATGGTTCTTCTTTCTTCCCCAAAGAAAGGGTTGGCATTATGTATTTAAAGTAAGGGTCAGTAGCATACTCATCTATCATAAGAAAGATAGATCATTTTGAGTTTCTATAGACACCGCATTAACTTTTGGTCGTTGTGAAAGTGCATCAGTCACTTGACTGTGCTTACCAGCAATGTGAGCGATATGAAAATAAAATTGCGAAAGAAAATTTTCCCACCTCCTTTGTTTGTCGGAAAGCTTGGTTTGCATCATGAAGTACTTGAGACTTTCGTGGTATGTTTGTAAAATAAATGGAATCCCCAATAGATAGTGCTTCCATGTGTCTAGGGCATGTAGAACAACTAAAAGCTCTTTCTCATAAATGCCAAAGACTCGTTCATCGTATTGAGCCTTCGTCTCTCATATGCTATGGCATGCCCTTCTTGAAGCAAGACTGCTCCAAGGCAATCACCACAAGCGTCACATTGGACCTCAAATGGCTTTGAGAGATCCGGAAGCATAAGGACTGGTTGGGGGGTAAGCTTCTCTTTGAGCTTGTCAAAAGCATTTTTCTCCTTAGCAGTCCATGAGAACGTTCTTCTTTGCTAAGTCATGTAATGTTCTTGCTATTTGAGATAATTTTTCTATGAAGCATCTATAGTGTTCACACATACCAATAAAGCTTCTTATCTCATGTAAATTCCTTGGATTAGGCCATGCTTTTATTACCTCTAACTTGGATGGATCCATATGAATACCATGTTGAGAATAATATGACCTAAGTATTGAATCTCTTGAAGGAAAAAATTGCTTTTCTTTTGATTGAGAAAAAGCTTGTTCTCCCTCAATGATTGAAGAATCACCTGGAGATGTTGCTTGTGTTCCTTCAAGGACTTGGAGTAGATGATGATATCATCAAAGAACACTCCAGCAAATTTGCGGTAGGGTCTAAAGATTTTCTCTTTTAAAATGATTGAACGTGGCTGATGCATTAGTCAAGCCAAAAGGCATGACTAGATCTTCATAAAGACCAAGCATTGTACGAAACGCGGTCTTTAAGATATCTTCATCCACTACCCTTATTTGATGATAGCCACTTTTAAGGTCAATCCTACTAAAGTAGGTAGAGCCTTGTAGCTTATCAAGTAGATCTTCTACTCGAGGCATGGGAAATTTGTTTTTAAAATTGATATGGTTTAGTGCTCGATAGTCCACACACATGCAATATGTACCATCTTTCTTTTTCACTAAAAGGACCGGAGGACAAAAGGGCGAGGAGCTAGGCCTCACCATCCCTTTGTCTACCAGTTCTTATACTTGCCTCATGATGTCTTCTTATTGAGCTGGAAAACTCGATAAGGAGTCTTGTTAGACGATTAGATTCTTGGTAGGAGCTCAATTCAATGGTCATCATCCCCTCGTTTTGGAGGTAAGTACATAGGCATATAATTGATGAACACATCTTCGAATCCTTTTAGAAAATTAGACAAGTCTAACTCTTCTTGATTACTATCATTTACATTTGATGGAACATTAAAACCTTTTAGGGACTCTGACAAATATCATGTACGTAGAAACTGAGCTTTTCATTAATTTATAAAAAGCAGGATGATTTACAAGTGGAATAGTACGACCATACTCACTAGCATCTATATACATGCTCTTTTCCGTGTAGGTGAAGTAGAATCTTCTTTCAGGGAACTTCATGTTGGCAGCCATGTGGTTGAACCATGGTGCCCCTAGGATAGCATCCTCATGTTGGAGAGGAGAGATGAAAAAGTCTTCTTTGTCGACATAGCTTTGGACATGAAACCTCAACTTCCAATCAAGGGAGTAACGGAAACTTACTGTCCCTTGAATGCCATATCGGCAGTTACAACATCTCCCATTTTGAAAGCTTGAATGCCCAACTTGGTGGCCAACTCCATTGATATGAAGTTGCGAGTAGAGCCAGGATCAAACAAAATGAAGGCATTTGCTCCCTTACCTTTCTCCAAGCATAGGAGAGAGGTGATCCTTTGCAAAATGAGCATCCTCTTTTGGAGATTCGATAATGGAAGCTCTAGGAGTCTCATTGCGGGCATTTCTCTTGGGGCAAGAATGATAGCCGTATACTTGCTCACCACACTTAAAACATTTGTGGCCTTTGCGAAAAGCTTCAAGCTCTTCAGGAGAGAGTTTACTTTTACCTTTGTAAACTCCCTTCTCCTTGGACCAAGTGTTGTTAATGTTGTTGGAATTGCCTTGGGAAGAATTTTGGTCATTGGTTTTCCCCTTTGCATCACAAGTTTTTTCTTTGCTTTCCATGGGCTTGACATTCCTTCTAGCCCCTTGTTGGAAATTGATGCGCAAAGCAACCATAGTTTGGTGGATTACTTTGGTGATAGAAACAGGCCATTGGGAGTTGATGTACTTTGCCATCTCTTCAGGTAATCCTGCACAGAATTGTTGCTTTTGCTTGGTGAAGTCTAACTTGTCCACATATTCGTGGATAGACTCATGGGAGAGAATCTTCAAACTCCACCATTTGGTAAGCACTTTGTCCTTTGCATAGCTTGCAAGGAATTGCTTCATGATGGAAACTCATAGAGTTTTCCATGTCTTTGGGGCTTCATCGTTGCCATGAAGGATAGCCCACCATTGACGAGCCGCTTTTTGGAAGTGCATAGCTACATGGTGTAGATTGGAGGACTTCGTAAAGCCATCGTCTCCAAAGACCATATCAAATTGCTGGATGGGTAGCACCAAAGGTGCCATCATAGGTGAGAAAAGAGATACTCTTTGGGTAGAAGCATGTTAACGTGCACAAAATATGTTGTCCTGGACAATGCTAGTTAGTAGTGCTTGCTAGCATACATTTGAGAGACAAGATTAATGTTAAATTTACTCGGCACCAAGTTCAAACGTGGCATCTTTTTTAGTTACTGAAGTCATGGTGTAGTGGATGACCTCTCTCTCTCTCTCTCTCTCTCTCTCTCTCTCTCTCTCTCTCTCTCTCTCTCTCTCTCTATATATATATATATATATATATATATATATATATATGTATATATATATGTGTGTGTGTGTATGTGTGTGTGCGTGCGTGCGTGTCTCTCTCTCCCTGTCACTCTCTCGACGTTCTCCATGATCTGTGTAAGCCAAGCTCTCTCTCTTTCTCTCTCTCTCTCAAACAGTCCCACCCTCTCCCTTTGCCTTGCATTCTCTCCGTGTAGCCCACTTGCTCCCCATCTCATACAGTTATGGCAAACTATACCTTGCAATTTGATCTGGTAGGTTTACTTACACGTTCAATGCAAGAAGATGAAGGTAGTGAAGCGGTCTGGGGCGGGCAACAAGAAGAGCAACCTCTAGACACCCTTCAAGGCTCCTGTGCTGCTCAATGGGGCTGGGGCACAACACAACACAAACCAAAACAACAACCCCCAGCCAAATCCCAACTACACAAGGGGCACCACCTAGTTTAAGAGCGAACTAGGACGCAAAAGAGGAGAATCGTTAGAGCAACCCACAAACAAGCAAGGAATTTACACTAACCCTAACACCAATGGAATACTCTCACACACTAAAACACGAGAGAGAGAGAGAGAGAGAGAGAGAGAGAGAGAGAGAGAGAGAGAGAGAGAGAGAGAGAGAGAGAGAGAGAGAGAGAGAGAGAGAGAGAGAGATATGGTGCTCGGGCTGCTTTGAAGTGTATCGTTAATGATCAAGCAAACATAAATATATATATGTAAGAAAGAGAGAGAAGGGGGAAGGGGGTGCTTGTTGCACTAATGCCTTCTTACAAATCTGTCATGACCAATCAAAGTGAGATTAGTATTTGTTCAACATAGCCTGAGTAAATTACACCACAACACATCACAAGAAAACAGCCACGCCAATCACTGTCTTAAGGCCAGGGGAGTCCTCTCCACCCTGTCGCCCTCTTACAGCATGTGGGATTTATGGCTAAATTGATAACAATACCCGGAGACAAGCTATCAAGAACTTAAATAAAACACCAAGACACTTACACATCATTATTGTCCATGACTTCACGTTGGAAGGGAGACAAGGTATCCATGCTTAGTCCAAATTCACCCTCCTTGATTCAGCAAATGTTGGGCTTACTCTAGTAGGAGAAATGATAGATTTCCTACTCTCAACTTAATGATCACTCTCTCTTACAATGGCATAGAGTTCCCTTGCTAATCACCCCTAATACAGCACATACATATACCTAATGCCAATGAGATTCCACTCAAGAGCTCCTTCTCAAGAGGTTGAGCTTGGCTTCTCAAGCTATAGCATAGTGCTCTTTCTTCTCTCCCCTTTTTGTGCTAGCTACACCCTCCTTTTATAGCAATTTTGAAGGCTAGGGTTACTCTTCTAACCATGGTTGGGTTAGATTTTCAGCAATTTATCTAATTTCTTTTGCTTGGAATTATCAAGAAGTTGGTGGGGAAAGAGAGAGGAGAGAAATGGAGGTGATAGGACTTTTCATAGTGGGTTAGTGTTAGTAGAGTTAGTATTAATTTACAAATGGAATTGGATATTTACAATGGGAGTATCCATGTAGGATACAAATAAGGAAGAAAAACTCTTAAGAGGTAAGAAAAGGTGGATTTCTTACAAGGTTGATGCTCCAAGTGCCTTGAGTAGGGCCAATTTTGACGCTTGTTGACGGTCCACTAGCTTTGACGGTACATTTTTTTTCCACTCTTGACCTTCCTTGAGAGACAAGGTAATTGAAGCTGAGTAATCAACCACCATGATGCTGTCTTTTAAGAGAAGAGTCTGAATTTTGTGGTTTTTTTTATAGATATGGGTAATTTGGAGGAGGAAAAATGAGACTAGGTGGTCAATTTTGGAATGGAATTGTGTGTGGTAGGTATGAGTTCACCATGGTTTCTCTTATTCTTCAAGGTTGAGGAGAAGGGGAGTAGGGTGCAGAGAGGAGTGGTGAGAGAGGTGGGGATGATGAGTGGAGAAGTGTGTGTGAAAGAGGAAAATGATAAAGTGGAAGAGAGAGTGTGGCTGCATAGCATGGAAAAATTGGGGTCCACTAATAAAATCATAGCTCACAGCTCGTAGCTCAAAAAAAATATGAAAAAATTTGAGGCAAAAGTTCAGCCCACGAGCTACAACTTTTGTTTGTATCACCTTTTCAAATTCGGAGAGCAAGTGAACTTTAAAAATTCAGCAAAACCGACCCTTGTTTTCCACTGCACAAGGTCCTTGTGGGGTCCTTCTTTGGATGATTCTTTTGAATACCTCCAAGAGTGAGCCCTCCATAGTGCATGTATGCATGCCACCTACCCTTGACCTTATTTGGTAGGTCTATAATTGAAGATATTGTTGAGATCATGATATAAGTGAATAGTACAACTAAGAAAATCAAATATTGAGGGGTCTAAAAAATATGTACATGTCAAATATAAATAATATAAATGGAAAAAATATAAAGGGGTCAAAAGAAATCTCTCTCATTATGAGGCTACCATAAAAAGATAAATATTTTTGGTGTTCTAATTTTTTAGAAAAAAAACAAAATAGATGTAGGAAGGGAAAAATCACAATAGTGAAAAAATATACACATAAATAAAACTAGTTTTTTTGGATTTTTGTTGGGGTGGAGTTACACCAAATATAAGAGAAGCTTACATGAAAATATTTTTATATGGAATAAAGAGTATGAAAAATGGTAAGAAAAATTGTGGTAATGGTGAGGCAATGTACAGAGCATAAATAACACACACCTAGGTAGAAATATTTAAATAAATACCAAAATAATCATGAAAAAATCTTTTATTTAGGCCCTATATACAAAGAAATATTTACATACGCATGGGCCATAATATACTTATATTTTTTATATTTTTTATTTTTTTGGCTCAACTAGCCTAATGACTAGCTAATTGAGGGTTTTTTATTTCAGTAAGGAGATATGGAAAAAGTCCCCTAACTCACACGCGCCTATATACAGTGAAATGGTAGGGATAGCCATAGCGTTTGGGTGAATTTGGTAGGGTGGAGTAACTTACTATGGCAATTATGGAGAGCCGAAAAACGGTTATCATTAGCCCTCCCCCAGGATGATGGTATATTCATGTACCATCATAGAGCATCTTTTCCAAAGAGAGTGATTCAGAGTCCTTGACGAAATCTTCATTGTTTGGCCCCTCAGAATTTTGGCTGGAGTTACACTCATCCTTCATGTAACAATACTTACATGAGACAGCGGCCTTTGGACAGATCTTTGGTAGATCCTTTGGTAGAAGGTGACTCAAGTAAGGCTTCAAGCGATAGCTGTTTACCTTCCTGGAGTGCTCTTTCCCATTCAAGTCTATAAGTTGATAGTAACTTGAATTGAAAGCCTTCTTGACTATGTATGGCCCCTGCCATCTTGTTTCAAATTTGGCATCAAAACGATTATCGAGTCGATTGTCATACCTTAGCACAAGATCTCCTTCATTGATGCCTTTTTCCTTCAGTTTCTTGTCAAGCTTCTGTTTTGTCTGTGTGGATTTCCTCTTATAGCACTCATATGCTGCTTCTCTTTTCCACTCAAGCTCAGCTATGGTAAGAAGTCGATCCATCCATGCTTCTTGATCATCTTGTGTTGATTTGCCATGAAGTCGCATTATTGGAATGTTTAGCTCAATTGGCTGTAAAGCCTCTTGACCATAGACCAAGTGAAATGGTGTGAACTCCGTGGCTTCCCTATATGTGGTTCGATACGCCCACAAGGCACCATCCAAGAAGTCATCCCACAACTTTGTCTTGTTTTTCACCATCTTTCTAATGATGCCTACAATGACACCATTAGCTTTTTCTACCAAACCATTTGATTGGGGATAGTAGGGTGTACTGTGACGATGTAGAATGTGAAGTTCTTCACAGACTTCTGTGAGCAATCCCTTTCTAAACCCTGGACCATTATCATAAACAATCTCCAAAGGTGTGCCAAATCTACAACAAATGTGAGTGTAGACGAATTTGCTCACTGTCCTCTCATTTACTTTTGCCACACTTTGTGCTTCCACCCACCTAGTCATATGTCTACAACCACTAGAATGTAGAGTTTACCATTTTTTGTCCTAGGCAGAGGACCCATAGCATCAATGCCCCACTTTTCAAAGGGTCCATTTGCAAGCATGATTTGCCTTGGACCATAAATCAATCTTCTATTCCCATTTACCTGACAATTGTGACAACTTTTACACCAATGTTGGACATCCACATGCAGACTTGGCCAAACATACCCCGCAAGCAAAATCTTCTTCACAGTTAATTCTTGGGAAAAATGACCACCACATGCCTCTTCATGCAAACCTTTTAGAATGGCTGGAATTTCCGCGATAGTTGGTACTCTTCTGCACACTTTATCCTTCCCTCTTTGATAGAGGGAGCCTTTTAGGAAGAGATACATGCTTGCCTTCTTCATGAGTCTCCTCTTCTGAGCTTTTGTGAAGTCTGGTGGAAACTCACCCTCCAAAATGTAGCCAATGATGGGAGCCAATGACTCCAATCCCTGGTACCTCGGTTGCTTCACAGCAGCCGCCACCATGATGACCTGCACTTCTTTCTTTACACATGCAATGGCTTGTTGTGCAAGTAAATCGGCATCTTGATTTTGTTTCCTCGGAATATGATATAGTTGCACTTCTTCAAACTGATTAAACATCCTACGAATGGCATGAACTTTTGTCCTTAAGATTTCATTCTTGCATGCCCAAATGCCTAAAATCTGTTTAACAATGAGAAGTGCATCCCCTTTTACCATGAGACGTTGTATACCATGGCCAATGCATATTTTTAAACCATGAAGTAGTGTGTCATATTCTGCTTCATTGTTGCTAGCTGAACTTGGTAGATTGAACTTCTCTTTCATGACCACCTCTCCACTTGGGTTGAGCAACACTAGCCCTCCCCCTGCTTTTCTTGTGGCTCGACGAAAAGCTCCATCAAAGAACAAGGTAAAAGCATTAGGAATACTTTTTGGTGGTGGCAATGGTAGGGTCTTTACTTCAGGCACCTTAATCTCCTTTTCATGCACCCTATAAGTGAGAATCCCTGCCAATTGTGCACGCACACTATCTTCTACCTTGAAAGAGTATTGAAACTCTTGCAACTCCATAATCCACTTTGAGATCCTAGTACTAAGATTCATTTGAGATGACACCCAGGGGAACAAATTTTCTGCAGTGAGAATTACAAAAGGTTTTGGTTGCAGGTAGGATCTAAACTTTCTCACCGCAAACATGAGAGAAAGCATCATGAGTTCTGCTTCTGTGTAGTCTCTCTCCAAAGCATTCATGACACTACTAGCAAAGTAGATGGGTCGCATCCTTGTACTGTGGGGATCTTGTTGTAGCAACACAATACCAATTGTTTCCCTTCCAACACTAGAGCTAACAAAGAATGTGTACTCCCAACAAGGAGGCATGAGTGTTGTTAGCTCTGACAAAATGACTTTAATGTTACAAAAATACTCTTCAAGCTCATCAGACCATGCAAATTCTACTTGTTGTGTCAACTTTTGCAAAGGATGAAGCAACTCCGAGGCTAAGTGAATGAAGCGTGACATATACTTCACCTTCTGAATGAAAGAGATGACCTCCTTAAGACTCTTCGGTGATGAGAGCTCAATAAGAGCCTTTGCCTTTTGATAGCGGGAAAAAGAGCAGTGCAATCGGGTGGCCTCTGTACTCGTGCACACTCCACAAACCACGCCTCATGCAAACAAGCAAAGAACAAAACAAAGGGGGCACCACCCTAAATTAAGAGGTTTAGGGACCTCACACATAGTGCACATAGGCAAGTGAGACTTCTGGCATTATGATGGCATCAAAACATATGGCAAAACACATAGAAACGAAGCTTAGGGACCTTATGTAGCATATATATACACAAGACATCAGCTTAACAATACAACGGCATCTGATCATACATAACAAGGATATAGAGAAGCAAGCCAAGGATGGCATAATCCCTTGAAAAAAACAATCAACCCAGCAAGTAGGTATGATCCTACTAACAACACATCAATACCTTAGAGAATGATGGCGAGGATGGTGGCCATGGAGCATGAGAGAAGACTCCTTATTTAGTTTTTAGGGCTAGTAATGTAGCATACTAGAGGGAGAGAGAGAGAGAGGGAGAGAGAGTAGTGATCCATCCATAGCTCCTCGTTGTGAGCAATGTCGTCATAGCTTCTTTGCTTGGTGAAGTGGGTGAAGTGTTGGTTTTGAGTGAGAGAAGGCCTCCTTATATAGGTTTCTGAGAGGGTTTAGGATTAGGGATAAACATGCTTAAATCCGCTGATTGGGGTTACTTTTTGCTTAGGGTGGTCAACAGATTGAGGTCACCTGATATGTCACCATCAAGATATTCTCTAGAGTGATGTGAGAGGGGAGGGTAAATGCTAATTTTTCTGATTGTGACACATGGGGATAAGGCCTTGACCAGCATTTAAGAGCAGGTAAGGTGGCTGTTGAAACTGGAGGTTCTGCACATGTCAGGGGGGGATCTGCGGGGGGGGAGGTGGCAGCTGGGTCCTCCTGAATATCAAATTCTCAAAAAATCCTCAACCATGGCTTCTTTTGACATGTGTTCTTTGAAAAAATCAGCATGTCTCTTTTCAACTCAAAAGTCTTTATCCCTGTTGACTCACCTTTACCATAAGATTTTCCCCTTTTCTCCTCCTGTAACTGCATTGTTGATGCCCCATCACTGCTTCTAGTAACAGTGAACTGTTACCTACCAAATACTTATGGTGCAGTAAAAAATATTTACCATGGGTAAAAAAAGTTACTGTAGGTAAAAAGTGATTTGTATTTACCATGTAGGTGAAAAATATTTATTGTAGGTAAAAACTATTTACTGTCGGTAAAAAAAGTGAAAACGGAGTATGCTGTGCTGTGAGTCCACACGAACATCCTCGTGTAAATTTCACTACAAATTCACACCTAGAATGGGCTATTCTGTAAGATATAGGTTGTAGGCATGCATAAGAGCTCGTTCCCACGTATCTTCTGTCCATGGCACTTTTTACTCTTTGGTGCTTGTGAAGTAGATTTTTCTTCTCTTTCGAGATCCCTTGGACTAGAGTATCCTCATCTCCCCAACAACTGACTGTGCCTTTATTGCATCTTCAGAAGGGGTCCTAAAAACCATGCATCACCTTTGAAGGATCCACCTCAATGCCTTTATAGGAAACCTTGTGACCGAGCAAGATCACTTCATCCTCACCTATGTGGCACTTGTCGGGGTTGATTTGACCTCCCATGTCGTAGAGCTTCTTTAAACCTTCTTGTACCCTTTGTAGATGTAATGATTTTGAGCTATAAATGCAGAAATCATCAATGAACACCCTAATTGACTTTCCTAAGAATGCTTGAAACACCATGTTCATGAAACGTTGGAATGTTGCAGGAGCATTTGTCAGACCAAATGGCATGACTCTAAAAGCATAACAACCCCAAGGAGTGATAAAGGTTGTTTTCAATTGATCTTCCAATGCAATACCTATTTGAAAGTAGCCTGAGTAGCCATCACACACAGTGTACTTCTCATGACCAGCTACCTCATTTAGTATCTCATCCTGAAATGGGAGGGGAAAGTGATCTCTTTTTGTTGCCTCATTGAGTGGACGGTAATCCACACACACCCTCCACTTTCCGTTTTTCTTAGGAGTGACAACAACAGGAGAGACCCACTCTGAATTCTCCACTGGATAAATGAAACCTGCTGCTAGAAGCCTTCTTACCTCCTTGAGTAAAGCCTGCTCCTTGATGACTCCTAGCCTTCGTAGCTTCAGAGCTTTAGGTGTGGCCTCAGGCTTTAACTCAATCTTGTGTTGAACAACATCTACCCCACGCACGTCGGTGTAGTCTTTAGCAAAAAGCCTAGGAAACTTCCTTAGCACACATTTGAACTCCTCTCTTTCATCCTTTGTAAGTGTTGTTGATAGCACACCTTCCAGCATCCCTTCATCTTGAACACCTTCGTTCTCTTAAGGACCTACCTCCTCCAAGCCTTGACAAGAGGTCTCTTGGTTGCTTGGCTTAAACCTTACCCCCATGAATTCGATGGAAGACTCCTCTTCAGTAATGCTGCCGCTACTTTCTTCTTCTGAAGTGCTATCAGTCCAACCTTCTTCCGTCTCACTTTGAGATGATTCTTCATGGAGCTCCTCTTGGAGTTGCTCCTTCATGTCAAAGACAACCTTCTTATGATTGTCGTTCCTGCAAATTAGCTTTCCACTCTCCCAATCCTGCAAAGCTCGCATTTTCATTAGCCATGCTCTCCCTAGGATAAATGGGTAACCATTTCCTTTGGTACACATGACATAGAAATCCATTGCCTTTTTAATGCCAAAGGCCTCCACAAAAACATTTTTACAAATGCCTACGCACCTAGCCTTGCTATTTTTTGCCATCTTGACCTTAATTTCAGGTGTCTCATGGATGTGCATGCCTAGTTTTTGCATGAGTCCCTCTGTCATGATGCAAATTTGTGCACCCCCATCCACTAGACCTTTCCTAACCAATCTCCCTTTTATGTAACAATCTAGCACATGTGTAATGTCCTCATTCATTTCAGCTTGTGCAATTTTTACAACAGGCACACTCTCTTTTACCTTTCTCCTAGTGCTAACTGCCCTTGTTAAATCCCTCCTAACTTGTGGACATAATGCAAGAAATTGAGGCCATGAGATATCAAGACCCTTACCTCTCATGTCTTCCAACAGGTTGTATGGAGCCATTCCATGTCCAAGAGAAAAGTCTTGGAGGTTGATACGACGTCGAGTCCTCTTAGCTTCCTTGGTCTCCTTTGCCTTCTTTTCTCGTCCATGGTCACTTCGTGATGTAACTCCTTCTTTCTCCTTACCTTTCCCTCGGCCACGCTTAATGCCGTTTGCTTCCATGTCAACCTCTCTTGAATTTGTCACCTCTACCACATGCATGTTTGGGTCTGGCAAAGGTGGAACTCCTTCCACTCCTTGTGGAGGTGGTCTTGGTCCATTTGGCCTTTGTAGAAGCCTTGGTTGTTGACCAGCTCCTTCTCCTGCATTCATCACTGGGTAATTCAAGTTAGGTCTCCCTGGGGCTCCACGGGGCCAAGGACAATTATACATCCCATGTCCAGACTCTCCGCAATTCCAACATTGCAAGACTCTCCTAGTTCGTGGCTCTCTCTCTTCTGACTTCTTTGCTTGTCCCTTTGGACCTATAGCTTGTGCAAGGTGAATTGACAGGCTGCTTAAAGATTCATTTAACTTCTCAATCACTTCAGCCGTTACCTCAGGAAGCTCCCTAGATGTTGATGCTTGTGACTTACCTTTGGGTCTAAGACCTTCTATTGGAACCTCTCCCCTTAAGCACTTGAGTTTCCTATACTTCTCAGCAGCCCTAGTTTCAGCTGCATCAAAAGTAGCAGGTGCACCCGCCTCAACTTTTATCTTAAGGTCAGGAAAGAGTCCGGCTATGAACCTCTCTGATGGCGGGAAAAAGAGCAGTGCAATTTGGTGGCCTCTGTACTTGTGCACACTCCACAAACCACGTCTCATGCAAACAAGCAAAGAACAAAACAAAGGGGGCACCACCCTAAATTAAGAGGTTTAGGGACCTCACACATAGTGCACATAGGCAAGTGAGACTTTTGGCATTATGATGGCATCAAAACATATGGCAAAACACATAGAAGCGAAGCTTAGGGACCTTATGTAGCATATATATACACAAGACATCAGCTTAACAATACAACGGCATCTGATCATACATAACAAGGATATAGAGAAGCAAGCCAAGGATGGCATAATCCCTTGTCAAAAACAATCAACCCAGCAAGTAGGTATGATCCTACTAGCAACACATCAATACCTTAGAGAATGATGGCGAGGATGGTGGCCATGGAGCATGAGAGAAGACTCCTTATTTAGGTTTTAGGGCTAGTAATGTAGCATACTAGAGGGAGAGAGAGAGAGAGAGGGAGAGAGAGTAGAGCTCCATCCATAGCTCCTCGTTGTGAGCAATATCGTCATAGCTTCGTTGCTTGGTGAAGTGGGTGAAGTGTTGGTTTTGAGTGAGAGAAGGCCTCCTTATATTGGTTTCTGAGAGGCTTTAGGATTACGGATAAACATGCTTAAATCCGCTGATTGGGGTTACTTTTTGCTTAGGGTGGTCAACAGATTGAGGTCACCTGATATGTCACCATCAAGATATTCTCTAGAGTGATGTGAGACGGGAGGGTGAATGCTGGTTTTTCTGATTGTGACACATGGGGATAAGGCCTTGACCAGCATTTAAGAGCAGGTAAGGTGGCTGTTGAAACTGGAGGTTCTGCACATGTCAGGGGGGGACCTGCTGGGTCCTCCTGAATATCAAATTCTCAAAAAATCCTCAATCATGGCTTCTTTTGACATGTGTTCTTTGAAAAAATCAGCATGTCTCTTTTCAACTCAAGGGTCTTTATCCCTGTTGACTCACCTTTACCATAAGATTTTCCCCTTTTCTCCTCCTGTAACTGCATTGTTGATGCCCAATCACTGCTTCTAGTAACAGTGAACTGTTACCTACCAAATACTTATGGTGCAGTAAAAAATATTTACCATGGGTAAAAAAAGTTACTGTAGGTAAAAAGTGATTTGTATTTACCATGTAGGTAAAAAATATTTACTGTCGGTAAAAAAAGTGAAAACGGAGTATGCTGTGCTGTGAGTCCACACGAACATCCTCGTGTAAATTTCACTAGAAATTCACACTTAGAATGGGCTATTCTGTAAGATATAGGTTGTAGGCATGCATAAGAGCTCGTTCCCACGTATCTTCTGTCCATGGCACTTTTTACTCTTTGGTGCTTGTGAAGTAGATTTTTCTTCTCTTTCGAGATCCCTTGGAATAGAGTATCCTCATCTCCCCAACAACTGACTGTGCCTTTATTGCATCTTCAGAAGGGGTCCTTAAAACCATGCATCATATAGCCCTCCCCCTTAAGCTAGAGGTATTTGATGCCTCTAGCTGTAGGTTGTGCTACAATAGGGTTCTCTTGAATACTTACCCACCTGGTACCAATTGAATTTGCCATGTTACTGCTTTCTTGGCTGATGCACCCTGTTTAGTCCTTTCTGATGAATAATTGTATCCATCCATGACTAACAACTGGTCTCCTAGACCCTTGAAAGCCATACCCCATCCATTGTCAATATCCGCTTTCACTAGTAGCATTCTCTTTTTTCTTTTTTTCTTCTCTTTTTTTCCTTTTTTTTTTTTTTGAAACGACTATGTACATGATTGTTACCTTAATTGGAGCTCGAATATGATGAGCTCTCCTCTGAACCATCCTTAGCATTGATTTCACCAGCATATGGCTGTGAAAGACGACATTGGTAGGCCTTCAATCGCCAATCATTTACCGGGGTCTGATGTACCTTACCATCTAGGTCACCTAGTTGGTAACTACCATTTCAGAACCTCTGTATCACTACAAAAGGGCCTTCCCACTTAAGCAAGAACTTACCATCCTTCCTGCGATCAAAGCGATTGTCGTATCTGAGCACTAAAGAACCTTCCTTGATACCTTTCTTTAGAAGGTTGCGATTGAACTTCTTTCGTTTCTTCTCTGCCTGGGTTGCATAGTACTTCACTGCTGACTCTCGATCTAGCCCTAACCTCTCCAAATCGATGATTCTTCCTTCCACCTGATTCTCTTGACTATCCTCTTGATGTGCTTTTAGAACTCGGAGGCTCGCTAGCTCCACTTCTATAGGCAATAGTGCCTCTTGCCCGTAAACCAAGTGAAAAGGTGTATACCCCAAGGATGTTTTAAAGGATGTTCTGTAGGCCCAAAGTGCTGCATCTAGGTGTTTGTCCCATGCCTTAGGATTTAAATGCACTTGCTTAGTGATGATTTTACATATAAGAACATTTACCTTTTCCACAAGACCATTGCACTGAGGGTAGTATGGTGTAGAGTGCCTGCGCTTGATTTTTAACTTGCTCATCAATTGCCCGACTAAATCAGCTTGAAATCCCGGTCCCGTATCCGAGAGAATCTCCAAAGGTGTGCCAAAATAGCAACAAAGGAATTCAAAAATGAAATCACTCACGTCCTTGGCTGTGATGCGCTTTGTGGGACGAGCTTCTGCCCATCTGGTCATGTACTCCACCCCCATAATGATGTATTCCTTCCCTGATTGAGTGCAAGGTAGTGGCCCTATTGCATCTATCCCCCATTTTTCAAATGGCCCATAGGTTTTGATTGGATGCTGATTTTCATGGGTAAGACGCCTTGGTCCAGCTTTTTGGAAAACCTCACATGTGCGGCACCAATGTTGTACATCTCGATGGAGGCTTGGCCACGTGAACCTTGCTTGTAAAATCTTTCTGCTAGTAATCTCTTGTGCAAAGTGGCCACCACACACACCTTCATGACAACTAAACAAAATATCCTTTATCTCTTGGGATGCAGGAACTCTCCTTAAGACAGCATCTTTCCCTCTACAATACAAGTCCTCATTCACTAAGCTATAGCTGGTAGCCTTTTTTGCCAACCACCTACGTTCACTTTTACTCATACCAGAGGGTGCTTCACAATGCTCAAGAAAGTAAGGTAAATCATGCATCTCCTCCTTTCCCTGGTATAAAGGACTTTTCACAAGGATAGCACCTACTATGAGAGTTTGTAGTTCTTCACCTGCTAAGGCATCTGCTTCTCGATTTTGATCTCTAGGTACAAAGTGCACTCGAACTTCTTTAAAAACCTTCAACAAGGCCTTTGCTTCCCTCATCTTAACAGACAATTTGTCATTTTTACACGACCATACACCAACCATTTGCTTAACAATCAACATGGAGTCACCAAAAACATTTAGCTCTATGATACCCTGAGAAAGACAACATTGCAACCCTAAAACAAGGGCATGGTACTCTGCCTCATTGTTAGAATGAACCTCTTTTAGATGAAACCCTTTTGCAAAGATCTTCTCCTTCTCTGGACCTAATATTACTATGTCTGCTGATGCCTTGTCTTTGGTCCTCTTGTAAGCCCCATCAAAATACAGACTGTGTGCTCCCAGTAGAACTTCAGGCTCCGGGATAGGCGGTACCTTACTAGGTGCCTCTTTCTTGGCCTTCTCATAACACCTTTGTGTGAGGACATCTGCCAAACAAGCACGGGTGGAATCCTCTACTTGTAGTGTGTAGTCAAACTCTTGAAGCTGCACCACCCACTTTGCTATTCTTTGAGACAGTTCCATGTGTTGTAGGGCATATGGAAAAACTTCCTCAGTTGTGATCACCACAAATTGTCTCGGAAGTAAGTAAGCCCGAAACTTCTCCACTGCAAACTTAAGAGCTAGCACCAATTGCTCAGTTGCGCTGAAACCCTTTTCAGCAGCTGTCATCACTCTACTAGAGAAGTAGACTGGTCTCATGAGAGATGTCTTTGGGTCTTTTTGCATCAAGACAGCTCCTAGAGTTTCTGGACCTACACTAGGATTGACATAGAATAATTCACCCCATGTGGGTTGTAGGACGACAGGCAATGAGCTCAAAATGGTTTTAACTTCTTGAAAGCACCTTTCACCCTCCTCACTCCATGTCAATGTAGTGTGTTTAGTGAGTTGCTGCAAAGGATAGATTGCCTGAGAAAGGAGATGTATGAATCGTCCCATGTAGCGAACCTTTTGAATGAAGGAGACTAGTTGCTTCACGTTTGAAGGAGTAGGTAAAGCTAACAATGTCTTTACCTTTTCAGGGTCAGTCTCAATACCATCTTGAGACACAACATGGCCTAGTAGAGTGACCTTGCTCTCACCTATGTGGCACTTGTCTTTATTCAATTGCCCACCCAATTGGGCCAGACGGGTGAAACCTTCATCAACCTTGGACAGATGTACTTCCCTAGAGCTGTAAATGCAAAAATCATCAATGAAGACTCGTATGGACTTACCAAAGTAAGGTTGAAACACCAAGTTCATAAACCTCTGGAAAGTAGCTGGGGCATTACTTAAACCAAAAGGCATAACTCTATAAGCAAAACACCCCCAAGGTGTTATGAAGGTAGTCTTTCTTTGGTCTTCATCTGCAATTTTGATTTGGAAGTAGCCTGAGTACCCATCACACACTGTGTACCTTTCATGACCAGCCACTTCATTTAGTATTTCATCTTGAAAAGGCAAAGGAAAATGGTCCCTTTTTGTGGCTGCATTTAGAGGCTTGTAATCCACACATACCCTCCACTTCCCATTTTTCTTTGGTGCTACCACAATTGGAGACACCCACTCAGAATCTTCCACTAGGTAGATAAATCCTGCCTTGAGTAATCTTTTTACTTCTTTTAAGAGTGCATCTTGTTGCACTAGCCCTAATCTCCTTAGCCTTTGCACCACTGGTTTGGCACCTTCCTTTAGTTGGATATGGTGTTGGGTTACCGTCACTCCTTTAATGTGCTCGTAATCAGTTATAAAGAGGCCAGCATGCTTCTTTAGTACCTGCAAATAGGGTTCTCTCTCTTCTTCTAGTAGGTCCTTAGCTAGCATCTCCTCTAAGCCTGTGGCTTCTTCCTTGTTTAGAGAATCTTGACCACCTTCTCCTTCTGGGTTTCGCAGTATTATACCCATGACTTCCAAAGAGCTAGCATCCTCCTCAGATGACTCATCCTCAGATGACTCATCCTCAGATGAAGAGCAGCTGCTTGTGCTCCATTCATCCATAGAAGTCTCCATCTCTAGGTCTTGTTGTCTACCCTGCTTCATGTCATCCTCAATTTTTTGTTGCTTGCCACCTACCTTATGATTTGGTCGCAACTCAAGGGAACCTGTCTCCCAATCTTGCCTAGCTTTCATAGCCATAAGCCAAGGTCTTCCAAGGATTAGCGGATAGCCCTCCCCCTTAGTTGGGATCACATAAGCATCAATTGAGATTGCCACACCAAAAACTGAAACCTTCACTCCATTAACCTTTCCCACACAAGCCACCCTTACATTATTTGCCATCTTAGCTTGTAAGGAATTTTACTCGTTTACTTCCAAACCCAACCTGTGCATTAATTTCTCTGTCATAACACATATCTCGGCTCCACTATCTACGTACACATTGGAGACTCGCTGACTCTTAATCTCTGCATCAATGACTGGCACGATATCCTTCATGCCTCTTGCACTAATAGACCCAACTGACTTTGCCTTAGCCCTCCTGGTGCTGACCATCTTAGACCAGGTTCTACGCATCTTTGGGGAAAGGTGGAGGAGTTGCTGCCATGAAATCTTTGGTCGTAAGGTATGGATCCTACCCCAAGTGGAAAGTCTTCTACTCCTATGTGCCTCCTTGACCTACTCTTCCTTTTCTTGTCTCCTATCACTTGGGAGGAACCCTCATCCCCTTTACCCGGCTCTGAAGCTTCCATTTCATCAGTTCTTTGTCTCCTAACTCTCTTTATTGGCATGGCAACAGCTTCCTCCATTTTTTCTTTCCCTTTATCCTTACCATTGTCAAGACTTATGACAGAGACATCCCTGTCCTCCCCTCCCAATGGTAGTGGAGGGATCTCTGCTGGTGCTTGTGGTGGTGGAGGAGGGGGTCTCAATATTTGGATTGGTGGAGCCACGTGTGCATTTTGTCCATTTAGTGGCCTAGCTCGAGGAGGACTGACTTGTTGGTGAGGAGGCCGTCTTTGATTACCATTTCCTTGATAGCGTCGTGGATGGGGGCAATAATACATGCCGTGACCTACCTCTCCACAGTTGTAGAAAATGTACTCACGTGCTTGCCTTTGTCCTTCTTGTCTATTTCGTTCATTTCCTGGCTGGGGAGACCTTACACCTTGAACCAGATTGATGGACAGGCTCTCTAGTTGATTGGTGATTTGTTGAAGTAATTCTTGTTGAGAGGACTCTTGGTCTGTTGCTCTTGTCCCTGCTACTACCCTTGCCGTAGGTTGAGCTAGCGGTGGAGGCTCCATTCCTCCTTGTAGTTGAGCTTGGAATTTTAACTTCCTATCCTTGTCCCTTGCATAAGTCATAACTTTATCAAAGGTATCTGGGAATTTACCTTTTACCTTTTCTCGAAGGATGGGGTAAAGCCCTGCCAGGAAACAGTCCTTCTTTAGGCATTCTGGCGCCCTTTCTCCTTCACCTAGTGATGCACACCATTTCTCCCACAGGTTGGAAAACTTTCCTTCATAGCTTCTATAGTCATTGGGTGATGTTTGGTGTAGCTCTAAGAGTTGTCTCCATATCTCCTCTGGAGGCTCATGGCGGCGAAATTCTTCGATGAAGGCCATCTTTAAGGACTCCCAGTCTCTTCTTTCTTCAGGTGCCAAAGTTTGATACCATAATTTTGCACCTTCCCTCAAGACCAAAGGAAAGGCCCTTAACTTAGAAGCTTCGTCATCCCTTCCCGATACAAGAAAGGCCATTTCCAAAATATCCAAAAATTCTGGAGCAACCTCCCCAGGCTTACCATAAAAATTAGGAAAGGCCATAAGTGAGAGAGTAAACAATTACACAAACAGCTCCACTTTATTTTAAAATAGAGTATGGTAATTACAATTTGGAGCTTTAGCACAACTTAGCTCAAAATAGGATGAAGATCGACACATCAAAGGAATGGTAATAGTCTAGTAAGGGCAGAATGACAGGATGAGGAGAGCGCAAGATTTCCCCAAGTCTCTCGGCTCCAAACAACAGGGCTATTCTTTGCTGATAAAAGATTTTTCCATCAATACAAATATTCACACGGATATGACGCACAAAATGGAAAGAAAACATGCGGGGATCATCATTCTCATTATTGGCATCCATACTTACACACAAGAGCCTAGCTTAGTTGCACCACCTTGGGACCAATGAGCCTGATCAGCCACAGAAGGTCAGCACCTCGGATCACTTCGACTCTTCCTAATGCATCTGTGAAGACGTAAGGCGTGATGGCAACACTTTGTACAATGCTGAGCCTTTTAGCAAGCAACAATTGGATGCTATTACCATAATCAGTATGACGAATGAAAGTGACACCATTAAGGTGCAACACATCATCAACTAAGATAGTTTCCTTAGATTGAGATAACTTCTTGAAAATTAGCAGCAAAGGTAGGGCAGGGAGGCTTTTCACCCGGTCTCCAAAGCACTTTGGACAATATCCAAAGTGATCTTCACGCGGACAAGAGGTTGGCTTGGGATTGCTGGTGTCTGGATTCACAAAGTGCATTGGGAGCACTCGCAGACGGGTGGCAATCTTGTAGGCAAGCCTTCGCCTCTTTGCTTCAGGAGGATTTAGGGGTGAGAGTCGTGGTTGCAAGTTGGAGGTTGAAGTTGGTTGCTCACTAGCCTTTTTCTTGCCTGTAGTGGTCATGTAATCCCTTATTAATGAGATTAAGCCAAATGTTACCTTACGCTTGAGCACGCGCTACGGCCTTGGGCCACTTAGGTGTAGAGGTGATCTTCCTCCTCTTAGTCGGCTCCTCAGGAAAGAGAGGTCTGGTGATGCTTTCTCTTCCCTTAATGTGTGTCACAGTACCTTCGTGTATGTTGATGTAGAATATTTCAAGCTCGTGTGCGTTGGAGGTTTCTGGAGCACTCATAGGTTGAGAGGAGAGGTATATCAAGCTCTTCTTCTTACTCTCCTTCGTTGGCGACGATCACGAACAAGGCATGTAGAAGAACTTACTTCTTGAATTTCAATGACACTGCAACCTGGTAACAAGACCTCGATGAAAGCTTTTAAGGCCTCTAAAGCCTCCTCCTCTTCTGTTCTCCAATTTTCAAACTCCTCACGCCATTCGTCCATGTTGTAGATTGCACATCTTCATTGCTTGTGGACAGAAGGTCTGTGTAGCCCTCCTCAGTGGGGGCACCAAAATGATGGCGGAAAAAAGAGCAGTGCAATCGGGTGGCCTCTGTACTCGTGCACACTCCACAAACCACGCCTCATGCAAACAAGCAAAGAACAAAACAAAGGGGACACCACCCTAAATTAAGAGGTTTAGGGACCTCACACATAGTGCACATAGGCAAGTGAGACTTCTGGCATTATGATGGCATCAAAACATATGGCAAAACACATAGAAACAAAGCTTAGGGACCTTATGTAGCATATATATACACAAGACATCAGCTTAACAATACAACGGCATCTGATCATACATAACAAGGATATAGAGAAGCAAGCCAAGGATGGCATAATCCCTTGTCAAAAACAATCAACCCCGCAAGTAGGTATGATCCTACTAGCAACACATCAATACCTTAGAGAATGATGGCGAGGATGGTGGCCATGGAGCATGAGAGAAGACTCCTTATTTAGGTTTTAGGGCTAGTAATGTAGCATACTAGAGGGAGAGAGAGTAGAGCTCCATCCATAGCTCCTCGTTGTGAGCAATGTCATCATAGCTTCGTTGCTTGGTGAAGTGGGTGAAGTGTTGGTTTTGAGTGAGAAGGCCTCCTTATATAGGTTTCTGAGAGGGTTTAGGATTAGGGATAAACATGCTTAAATCCGCTGATTGGGGTTACTTTTTGCTGAAGGTGGTCAACAGATTGAGGTCACCTGATATGTCACCATCAAGATATTCTCTAGAGTGATGTGAGAGGGGAGGGTGGATGCTGATTTTTCTGATTGTGACACATGGGGATAAGGCTTTGACCAGCATTTAAGAGCAGGTAAGGTGGCTGTTGAAACTGGAGGTTCTGCACATGTCAGGGAGGGACCTGCTAGGTCCTCTTGAATATCAAATTCTCAAAAAATCCTCAACCATGGCTTCTTTTGACATGTGTTCTTTGAAAAAATCAGCATGTCTCTTTTCAACTCAAAAGTCTTTATCCCTGTTGACTCACCTTTACCATAAGATTTTCCCCTTTTCTCCTCCTGTAACTGCATTGTTGATGCCCAATCACTGCTTCTAGTAACAGTGAACAGTTACCTACCAAATACTTATGGTGCAGTAAAAAATATTTACCATGGGTAAAAAAAGTTACTGTAGGTAAAAAGTGATTTTTATTTACCATGTAGGTGAAAAATATTTACTATAGGTAAAAAATATTTACTGTGGTAAAAAATATTTACTGTCGGTAAAAAAGTGAAAACGGAGTATGCTATGCTGTGAGTCCACACGAACATCCTCGTGTAAATTTCACTAGAAATTCACACCTAGAATGGGCTACTCTGTAAGATATAGGTTGTAGGCATGCATAAGAGCTCGTTCCCACGTATCTTCTGTCCATGGCACTTTTTACTCTTTGGTGCTTGTGAAGTAGATTTTTCTTCTCTTTCGAGATCCCTTGGACTAGAGTATCCTCATCTCCCCAACAACTGACCGTGCCTTTATTGCATCTTCAGAAGGGTTCCTAAAAACCATGCATCACTCTCCTTCTTGAAAATTCTGCACCATCACCAGGGTTAGCAACATTTCGTATCCATAGAGCCCAAAGACGTAGAAACTCTTGCTTGTACAAGTAGTAGTCATCTAAGTCTTTTTGCTTATGAGAAACAATGTCTTGCCATAGTTTTTGAGTGTTTTGGGGATCAAAGAAGTATCTCTTAAAACGATTCAAAAATTCTGTGTAATTCCCCTTAACTTCCTCAGGCAAAGAATCAAACCAAGTACTAGCATCTTTCCTAAGGACCACCTCAAACATTTCTACACGTTCTTGATTAGTTACTATCCTCTTGATACGGCAAGACATCTTGAAATTCGCTAGAAATAATTCTGTATCCTCTCGAGGCTCTCCAAAGAAAAGAGGATATCCAGACATTTGGCGTTGGCTCTCCATTGAATTGATTTCAAAGTGACGCGTTTTTGTTTTTTCTTTCTTTAAAAGATTTACACAATAATATTTTCTAAATTGCAATCTATTCTACAACAAAATAAAAATATTCACATCAAATGACCTATGATAATCAGTAAGAGGTAGAATGACAGGGTTTGGTGACGCGAGAATTTCTCCTACTCTTTGGGCACCAAACATGGATACCATACGTTCTTGAAAATGGATTTTTCTACTAATTGCAATGTTTACTCTAATGTGTGGAGTGAAATGAAAGGGAAAAACCTATATTCCTGGGCCATTATCCATGGTCTATGCATGACCTAATTCTTAAAACAAAACAAAAATATAGACGTCCAAACTAAGGGCGTACCTAATGAGAGGCAAAATAAAAGGATTTACTGATGCGTTTATCTCTACCAACCTAAGAGGACCTAAAATTCTACGAATTACTCGCTGAAATTGCATCTTAGTACTAACAATTATGTGTACCTTTTTCCTTGCAATGGGAATGAAGGGATCATACAAATTCTCGTGATTTATGCAAGCTACTTGATTATGCTAAAGGTTGAGCCTTCACAAAACATACACAAGCCTGTTCCTCAGTGGGGGCAACAATTTGAAGCGGTCCGGGGCGGGCAACAAGAAGAGCAACCTCTAGACACCCTTCAAGGCTCCCGTGCTGCTCAATGGGGCTGGGGCACAACACAACACAAACCAAAACAACAAACCCCCAGCCAAATCCCAACTACACAAGGGGCACCACCTAGTTTAAGAGCGAACTAGGACGCAAAAGAGGAGAATCGTTAGAGCAACCCACAAACAAGAAAGGAATTTACACTAACCCTAACACCAATGGAATACTCTCACACACTAAAACACGAGAGAGAGAGAGAGAGAGAGAGAGAGAGAGAGAGAGAGAGAGAGAGAGAGAGAGAGAGAGAGAGAGAGAGAGAGAGAGAGAGAGATGGTGCTCGGGCTGCTTTGAAGTGTATGGTTAATGATCAAGCAAACATAAATATATATATGTAAGAAAGAGAGAGAAGGGGGAAGGGGGTGCTTGTTGCACTAATGCCTTCTTACAAATCTGTCATGACCAATCAAAGTGAGATTAGTATTTGTTCAACATAGCTTGAGTAAATTACACCACAACACATCACAAGAAAAAAGCCACCCCAATCACTGTCTTAAGGCCAGGGGAGTCCTCTCCACCATGTCGCCCTCTTACAGCATGTGGGATTTATGACTAAATTGATAACAATACCCGGAGACAAGCTATCAAGAACTTAAATAAAACACCAAGACACTTACACATCATTATTGTCCATGAATTAACATTGGAAGGGAGACAAGGTAACCATGCTTAGTCCAAATTCACCCTCCTTGATTCGGCAAATTTTGGGCTTACTCTAGTAGGAGAAATGATAGATTTCCTACTCTCAATTTAATGATCACTCTCTCTTACAATGGCATAGAGTTCCCTTGCTAATCACCCCTAATACAACACATACATATGCCTAATGCCAATGAGATTCCACTCAAGAGCTCCTTCTCAAGAGGTTGAGCTTGGCTTCTAAAGCTATAGCATAGTGCTCTTTCTTCTCTCCCCTTTTTATGCTAGCTACACCCTCCTTTTATAGCAATTTTGAAGACTAGGGTTACTCTTCTAACCATGGTTGGGTTAGATTTTCAGCAATTTATCTAATTTCTTTTGCTTGGAATTATCAAGAAGTTGGTGGGGAAAGAGAGAGGAGAGAAATGGAGGTGATAGGACTTTTCATAGTGGGTTAGTGTTAGTAGAGTTAGTATTAATTTACAAATGGAATTGGATATTTACAATGGGAGTATCCATGTAGGATACAAATAAGGAAGAAAAACTCTTAAGAGGTAAGAAAAGGTGGATTTCTTACAAGGTTGATGCTCCAAGTGTCTTGAGTAGGGTCAATTTTGACGCTTGTTGACGGTCCACTAGCTTTGACGGTACATTTTTTTTCCACTCTTGACCTTCCTTGAGAGACAAGGTAATTGAAGCTGAGTAATCAACCACCATGATGCTGTCTTTTAAGAGAAGAGGCTGAATTTTGTGGTTTTTTTGATAGATATGGGTAATTTGGAGGAGGAAAAATGAGACTAGGTGGTCAATTTTGGAATGGAATTGTGTGTGGGAGGTATGAGTTCACCATGGTTTCTCTTATTCTTCAAGGTTGAGGAGAAGGTGAGTAGGGTGCAGAGAGGAGTGGTGAGAGAGGTGGGGATGATGAGTGGAGAAGTGTGTGTGAAAGAGGAAAATGATAAAGTGGAAGAGAGAGTGTGGCTGCATAGCATGGAAAAACTGGGGTCCACTAATAAAATCATAGCTCACAGCTCGTAGCTCAAAAAAATATGAAAAACTTTGAGGCAAAAGTTTAGCCCACGAGCTACAACTTTTGTTTGTATCACCTTTTCAAATTCGGAGAGCAAGTGAACTTTAAAATTTCAGCAAAACCGACCCTTGTTTTCCACTGCACAAGGTCCTTGTGGGGTCCTTCTTTGGATGATTCTTTTGAATACCTCCAAGAGTGCCACCTACCCTTGACCTTATTTGGTAGGTCTATAATTGAAGATATTGTTGAGATCATGATATAAGTGAATAGTACAACTAAGAAAATCAAATATTGAGGGGTCTAAAAAATATGTACATGTCAAATATAAATAATATAAGTGGAAAAAATATAAAGGGGTCAAAAGAAATCTCTCTCATTATGAGGCTACCATAAAAAGATAAATATTTTTGGTGTTCTAATTTTTTAGAAAAAAAACAAAATAGATGTAGGAAGGGAAAAATCACAATAGTGAAAAAATATACACATAAATAAAACTAGTTTTTTTGGATTTTTGTTGGGGTGGAGTTACACCAAATATAAGAGAAGCTTACATGAAAATATTTCTATATGGAATAAAGAGTATGAAAAATGGTAAGAAAAATTGTAGTAATGGTGAGGCAATCTACAGAGCATAAATAACACACACATAGGTTGAAATATTTAAATAAATACCAAAATAATTATGAAAAAATCTTTTATTTAGGCCCTATATACAAAGAAATATTTACATACGCATGGGCCATAATATACTTATATTTTTTATATTTTTTATTTTTTTGGCTCAACTAGCCCAATGACTAGCTAATTGAGGGTTTTTTATTTCAGTAAGGAGATATGGGAAAAGTCCCCTAACTCACACGCGCCTATATACAGTGAAATGGTAGGGATAGCCATAGCGTTTGGGTGAATTTGGTAGGGTGGAGTAACTTACTATGGCAATTTTGGAGAGCCGAAAAACAGCTATCAGTAGCAGAAGGGATCCTTTACAAAAAATGAATCCAAACTTGTAGGACCCAACTTCTACTGCCACTAGAGATTATGAGAGACAAGAAAGAGGAAACAATGAGAGAAGATAAAACTTAAGCAGGTTCAAGTTTGAGAGCTTGCCTTTGGAGGAGGAAAAGAAGAATAAAATTTTGTCTGAGATAATGGCACTATTCAAGAGGAGACACTTGCCATGGTAGTAACTCAACGAGCAGGAAATTACAAACTTTTTCTTTATATCACAAATGACTCAGCGGTGCATAGCAGTTTTCTTACAGGGTTGGGTGGATGGATTTAAAACATGATAAAAATGGAAACATTAAAAGAGTTGTGGTAATCCAACACGGGGAGAATAATAGGGTTTGGGGAGCTAAGGATTTCTCCTAGCACCGTAGCACCAAATAGATACACAATCTTTTGTTGATAGAAGATTTTTCTATCTACATAAATATTCACATGCAAGTGTTGTAGAAACCTAAACGGGAAGGCGGTTCATCCATTATTCATGATGCACAGAGGGTAGAGCACTTACTTACACTCTTACCATGCCGGTGTTGACAAGAGGCACATCCACAGGAGGTCATGACCCTTCATAGTCTCCACCTTCCCTTCATCGCTCAGCACATACGGGGTGATGGCGACGCGTTTGACTACTCCTAGCCTTTTAGCTAGCAGCAACTGCAAGTAATTATTGTAGTTGGCGCGTTGCATGAACTCCACTCCATTCAGCTGTAACTCGTCTCCAATCCACTGAGTCACCCGTGGTGGACAGTTTCTTAGGATAAGTTGTACATGGAGAGGAGGAAGACCCTCTATCCATCCTCCAAAGCAGTGAGGATAGTAGCCAAACCACTCCTTCCTAGGGCATGGGAACTTTCTTACAACTTCTGCTTTGGGGTTGTCAAAATGGATTGGCAGCACTCGCATGCGCCATGCAAATTGATAGGCGACCTTCCACCGCTTTGCCTCAGTGATCTCCGTTTCGGCAACTAGGCACGACTCTGCTTCCCAAACTTGAAGCACTCGTGTAGATAGCTGCTTCTTCCTTTGGGGTCATGTGTTTCAGGATTGGCCTAGCCCTTCCTTTCCTTTGGCTCGAGCAGCCCCTTTTGGCCACCTAGGAGCAGAGGCTATACCTTCACTTGCAGATTCCTTAGGAAAGAGAGGCCTTACCAATCTTTCTCTTCCCATGATATGGATGACCTCCTCGTGGTGGACATTGATGTAGATGATTTCTACCTCTTTGTTACCTTCGTTGCTGGCATTCATTGATCATGTGCTTTGGTCGACAATAGTGATGGCATTTCGTAGCCTTCCCAGTTGATGCTCTAAATTTTTGGTTAGCACGAGCAATACAAGATGGGGAGCTTACCTCTTGGATAGTGACAACACTACAGCCTCGTAGTAGTATTTCAATGAAGGCGGTTAGTGTTTCTTCAATCTCCTTCTCCTCCATTCTCCAGTTGGAGAATTCTTGCAGCCATTCGTCCATGGTCGATGATGTGTGTTGTTTTCAACATTGTAAACTAGAGGTTTCCTAGAAGTCCTCCTCCGTGGGGGCACCAAATGACGAGCGCAAAGTGCGACACAGACCCTGACAGCCTCAAACGCCAAGATTGTGCACGCCGAGCTGGCCACGGGAAATGAAAAGGGGGCAACACCTAGCTTTGAGTAGCTAGGATGCGGACAACGGAGATTTAAAATAGCACAAACACTACTGACTGAGAGAGAGAGAGAGAGAGAGAGAGAGAGAGAGAGAGAGAGAGAGAGACGTAGGTGATGAAAACCCCTCGGGATGTGAGGGAAAATTTATTCAATGCAATATTTATAGAAGCCTTAGCTTCAGCAAGATGAAGACTATGGTGATAGAGAGAGAGAGAGAGAGAGAGAGAGAGAGAGAGAGAGAGAGAGAGGGAGAGAGAGAGAGAGAGAGAGAGAGAGAGAGAGAGAGAGAGAGAGAGAGAGAGGGAGACAGAGAGTTCTCTAGAGGTGATTCATAAGCACAAAGATTCTACTCTCATGAGTGTGTGGCAACCCTTGGAGTCAAGGTGTGGACATGGCTTCCTTCTCATAGTGCTAACTTCCCAAAATGCTACCCTAAAACCCTCTCTCTTGATACAAGTCTTGCCAGTCCTTTTATAGTGACCTCTCAGTGCCCTTTAATAGGTGCACGCTGCATTAGGTTAGGATAATCTGATTAGGTTAGGGTCCTAATCAGGAGAGACAAAGCAAGGAATTGGGTCCCAGATGGTTGATCCTTGCTTTGTCTTAGGAAATTTTTAAAATGATATCTCCTAGGTGGGCCTTTCTGACCATCACTTAGAGAGAGGTGATAATTTACAATGGGTTTTTTATACAGATTTTTGTCTTGAAACTAAAAAATAATAATAACCTACGGATGTTACTGTAGAGATGTGTTGTGGATGAGATGCCGACGAATGGCGGGCCTCGCTCGTGCATCGGTGTAATGCGTTCACCAGGTTTGGGGCCCGTCGGGGCATGCCTTTGGTGTCACTTCTTGATTTGATGTTGCCAATGCGTGATCTGGTCGTCCTTCTTCTTTGTTGATGTCAAAATTTGTTGTTTTTTTATTTTTTTGTGGGTGCGTATGACGTGTGTGTACTGTTTGAATATGTGTTGACGGGAGCAAAGCGAACCCCGAACCCCGACGACCTCTAAAACACAGGGGGCTGAATGGCACGCCTCAAGCCTGTCACGATAAAGCGAACAGGGGGCACCACCTAGCTTTGAGCGGCTAGGACGCAAACAACACACCACCATAACAAAGTTTTCATCCAAGAGAGATGGATGCTTGGGAGTAATGGTGAAGAGGAAGGGGAATGAGATCAAGTTAGAGAGAGAGAGAGAGAGAGTATAGAGGCTTAGTAATTAGGCACCACAGAAGGATGGCGAATCTGCACACCCTTCACACATACACAAGCTCACTCCAAACACAAGACTAGGTGGCGATTCCGCACACCTCACATGGGCAAAACATTGCAAGAAACATACTCACAAAACCTCAAGCTTTATTTAGAGAATAAGGCGATGAAATGGGGAGCGTAGGGTAGGGGAAAGAGAAGGGAGAGAGTGGTAGAGAACATGGCGGATAGGTCGGAGCTGATGGCGAAGACTCGCATGAGGGTTATGAACATCATCCTTCATTCAGCTTCCCTTCATCTTCCATAGCCCAAGGGTGTAGAGGGCATGCTCAAGTCAAGCATGGTGACTGCGGTGATGGTGATGGTGTGGGTGTGTGTGCACTACGCACACACAATGCATAGTGTACTCTCTGGTGATGTTGTGTGTGTCGTTAGTGTGATTGTTAAGGCGGTTACGCCGCTAGCGGAAGCTAAATAGCGAGAACTCAACCAACAACAGAATTTGTCAAACGAGGACGGAGCTTGACCTGCAGGCGCATGGAAACAACTAGGTGGGTGTCAAATCACCTACTCGACCTTCTAATGACAATCACTACTAAGGAAATCAAATCTAAGTTCTAAAATATGCAAGTGACTGAAATCCTTACTACGAACGAATGCTATACGAAACAGGATCTAGAATCATTGAATCGATCTCAAACTCAAGGGGAAGTCTATACACTAGGTAAGAACAACACCCTAAAGACTTGAACTGCAAAATCAACCTATAACCACTCCGTGCGGCAAACGCGTATGAAGACAGGCCGAAAAATACACGTGATCAAAAGTTGACCCCGATGGTACCAATGTGTAGCTCTACTCGTTGTGGTTCTATAGATATGCTGCACACTCCATTCCGACACACGAGTTGGAAGAAAACTCCAACCGAAGCTCGTAGTAACTTACCACACATAGAAGCCGATAGCGCGCACTCTTGGTATCTGTGCGTAGCTCTCGCCGTTGCTAACACAATGGCGGTGTCGCTTCTCCAATGGCGGCTCCGTAGCTCGCGTAGCAAGTAGATAAGACTCTCTCTCTCTCTCACTCTCTCTCAGACACAGTCACGGCGCTCAAAAACTCACTTTGATTAATAATCTGAATCCCCTTAGGTTACAAAAACTTTGGCTTATATACCTCAGCCTTGGAGGTGAGAACATCTCTAACTAATTACATCAGCAAGTGAAATTACTTCGGAATTACAAGCTGGAAACTCAATTGAGTCCCGTTACTTAATGAATGGCTCAAATCAAAATTAATGTCGGAAGACATTTATTACAATAAATGGTTACAAAATGATGAGTGTGAGCAAAAATGTGGGTGTGATCCTCTGCTGGCTCAACACTCCCCCCCTCCGCGTTCATGTCGTCCCTGACATGACTTTTATGCTTGGTCAATAAAGTCCTGTCGTCTTGAGCATCTGCAAATGTGATTCGTATCGTAGGTTGCCGATGGTCAAGGTTGGGCCGAATATTTTGCTTTCGTGGGTGAAAAAGCCAGTGTAGAAAGCTTCTTCGAATGTTTGCATGTGGAAGCTAGGCAAAAACATAATCCTTTGGTATAGGAGGTGCAACACTTTTGGAGAAGGCTACAATGAAAGATCATATATCATATCAGTCACTGTGTCGGCTGTCGATAGTAGACTCGAGGTCGTGGCTTTATCTGGCGCGAACACTTCAATGCAAGCTAAGAGAGTCCTGCAGATTTTCTTGAACATCTGACATGAAAGGTCAGGAGAGCCAGTAAAGAGCTTGATGGTGCCCGTTAGGGTTTTCACCATGTAGGCTTTACCTATTCTCTCTCCTGCCTTTGGTCCTGGCATCCTGGGATAATTAAGCCAATTTGGCTTCTTTTCTGCAATCTTGCCATGCTCTTTCCAGTTTCTGACTCTTGGCACCGGGCAGAAGGTTGCATTCTCCCAAATCTCCTTTGGTGCCTCCACCAAGTAGATGAGGTAGGCTGGGTATTTGTTCAGTCAACCTTTCCTCCATCTAGGTTGTGAATCTACTATCCTCTTTGACTGTTCCTCCTTTGTGATGTCGCCTTCGTAAAGAGCGACATACTGCTCCTCCTCTATTCTCTTTTTCGTCTTTAGCACTTCAAATTTCATCAAAGGGATAGGCACGCTGGGTTGCATCCACTCTTCATGGAGCACTTTTGTGTCTAATCCCTGAAGTCTAATGGAGATGAGAAGTCTCCTCTCCCATTCCATTTCCGCCTTGGCACTCTCCTCTGCTGACTTTTCTATTTGTTCATGGAGCCTTTGTTCTTCTTCTTCAGAGATTCCTGAAGTCGAGACCACCTCTTGAGCTGGGGCTGGATCTTCAATTGTGGTTGCCTCTCCAGTTTCTGGTAGCTCTATGGCTGCTCCACCTGATTCTTTGTGTGGTGTCTCTGTCTCTCTTCTTTGTTGCTCTTGTAGATCTTGGAGCTGTTTGCGGAGGGCCTCATTCTCTGTCCGTAGTGTTTGATTTTCTAATGTGAGCCTCTCCTCTGCGGCCAATGATCCCTCCGCAATGTGCAACCTTTGCACTTGCTCTAATCTCAGCTCTCTTTGTAAGCTTCGGACCTGGTCTTCCAAAGCTGGTATGATAACTCCCTCTTGTTCGGTTCCTGCTCTGCTAGCTCTAGGGGTAGTCCTGAGTCTAGTGATTGTTCTTTCTTGGAGCTCGACTCTTTCCCTTAGCTCAATGAGCTCATCCTTGGCTGCCTCCAACTCATCTTCTATCCGCTCCTTTGCTTCCTGTGCACTTGTTACCTCTCTTGAAGCCTCGGCTAGCTGGAGTATCAAGCCGTCTCTCTCGTTTTCCGCGTCATAGAGTGATGCTTTATGACTTTCAAATTCAGTCATAGCATTCTCTAATTTCCTCTGCAACTCTGCTTCCCTTTGTTTGGCTGTCTCAATCTCTACTTCCTTTGCCCTGGATCTTTCTTTGATCTTGCCTAGCAATTCTTGCACCATGTGCATGTCTTTTTCATCTTCATCTGTCAACTCTAAAGCTCTTTCTGCCACCACCTCCACTGGCTTCGGCTCTTCTAGTACGTTCTGTTCGTCCAGTTTCTCTTCACTTTCTTTTGTACTCTTTGTTTTTTCCTCCGTCCCTCTCCGATCATCTTGTTTTTGTAGGGTGATCCCATAAACTGCCTCAAGGGCCTCTGCTTCAGTGTATCCTATCGCTACCAGATCCTCATAATCATTTCTCTTTTGCTGAACTGGATCTATCTCCTTTTCTTTGGTCTCGGCCTTCGGCTTTTCCAAATCATCTGTGTCCATCTCTATTGTGGTCTCTTCCACGATATTTTTCGTCTTCTTCGGGCTTGGTACATCAGTCATAGAGGGGTATCTGTCCTCAGCTTCCTTGGATTTTCCCTTGTCGGCTTGCCCGTTGATAGCCGTTTTTCGGCTCTTTGTAATTGCCACAGTGAGTTACCTCACCCTACCAAAATCACCCAAACACTGTGGCTATCCCTACCATTTCACTGTACATAGGCGTGCGTGAGTCACGGGACTTTTCCCATATCTCCTTATTGAAATAAAAAACCCTCAATTAGCTAGGCATTGGGCTAGTTGAGCCAAAAAAAAATAAAAAATATAAGTATATTATGGCCCATGCGTATGTAAATATTCCTTTGTATATAGGGCCTATATAAAAGATTTTTTCATAATTATTTTGGTATTTATTTTTATATTTCTACCTAGGTGTGTGTTATTTATGCTCTGTACATTGCCTCACCATTACCACAATTTTTTCTTACCATTTTTCATACTCTTTATTCCATATAGAAATATTTTCATGTAAGCTTCTCTTTATATTTGGTGTAACTCCACCCCAACAAAAATCCAAAAAAACTAGTTTTATTTATGTGTATATTTTTTCACTATTGTGATTTTTCCCTTTCTACATCTATTTTGTTTTTTTTCTAAAAAATTAGAACACCAAAAATATTTATCTTTTTATGGTAGCCTCATAATGAGAGAGATTTCTTTTTACCCCTTTATATTTTTCCATCTATATTATTTATATTTGACATGTACATATTTTTTAGACCCCTCAATATTTGATTTTCTTAGTTGTACTATTCACTTATATCATGATCTCAACAATATCTTCAATTATAGACCTACCAAATAAGGTCAAGGGTAGGTGGCATGCATACATGCACTATGGAGGGCTCACTCTTGGAGGTATTCAAAAGAATCATCCAAAGAAGGACCCCACAAGGACCTTGTGCAGTGGAAAAAAACGGTCGGTTTTACTGAATTTTTAAAGTTCACTTGCTCTCCGAATTTGAAAAGGTGATACAAACAAAAGTTGTAGCTCGTGGGCTGAACTTTTGCCTCAAATTTTTTCATATTTTTTTGAGCTACGAGCTGTGAGCTATGATTTTATTAGTGGACCCCAATTTTCCTATGTTATGCAGCCACACTCTCTCTTCCACTTTATCATTTTCCTCTTTCACACACACTTCTCCACTCATCATCCCCATCTCTCTCACCACTCCTCTCTGCACACTACTCACCTTCTCCTCAACCTTGAAGAATAAGAGAAACCATGGTGAACTCATACCTCCCACACACAATTCCATTCCAAAATTGACCACCTAGTCTCATTTTTCCTCCTCCAATTTACCCATATCTATCAAAAAAACCACAAAATTCAGCCTTTTCTCTTAAAAGACAGCATCATGGTGGTTGATTACTCAGCTTCAATTACCTTGTCTCTCAAGGAAGGTCAAGAGTGGAAAAAAAATGTACCGTCAAAGCTAGTGGACCGTCAACAAGCGTCAAAATTGACCCTACTCAAGACACTGCATCAACCTTGTAAGAAATCCACCTTTTCTTACCTCTTAAGAGTTTTTCTTCCTTATTTGTATCCTACATGGATACTCCCATTGTAAATATCCAATTCCATTTGTAAATAAATACTAACTCTACTAACACTAACCCACTATGAAAAGTCCTATCACCTCCATTTCTCTCCTCTCTCTTTCCCCACCAACTTCTTGAAAGTTCCAAGCAAAAGAAATTAGATAAATTGCTGAAAATCTAACCCAACCATGGTTAGAGGAGTAACCCTAGCCTTCAAAATTGCTATAAGAGGAGGGTGTAGCTAGCACAAAAAAGGGGGGAGAAGAAAGAGCACTATGCTATAGCTTGAGAAGCCAAGCTCAACCTCTCTAGAAGGAGCTCTTGAGTGGAAGCTCATTGTCTTATGCATGTGCATGTGTTGTAATAGGGGATTAGCAAGGGAACTCTATGCCATTGTAAGAGAGAGAGTGATCATTCAATTGAGAGTAAGAAATCTATCATTTCTCCTACTAGTGTAAGCCCAACATTTGTTGAATCAAGGAGGGTGGATTTGGACTAAGCTTGGATACTTTGTCTCCCTTCCAACGTGAAGTAATGGACAACAATGATGTGTAAGTGTCTTGGTGTTTTTTTGTTAATTTCTTGATAGCTTGTCTCTGGTGTTGTCATCAATCTAGCCATAAATCCCACATACTGTAAGAGGGCGACAGGGTGGAGAGGACTCCCCTGGCCTTAAGACAGTGATTGGGATGTCTTTTCTTGTGATGTGTTGTGGTGAAATTTACGCAAGCTATGTTGAACAAATACTAATCTCACTTTGATTTGTCATGACAGATTTGTAAGAAGGTATTAATGCAACAAGCACCCCCTCCCCCTTTCTCTCTCTTTCTTAAATATATAGTTGTGTTTGCTTGATCATTGTCGATACGTTTCAAAGCAGCCCGAGCAATATCTCTCTCTCTCTCTCTCTCTCTCTCTCGTGTTTTAGTGTGTGAGAGTGTTCCATTGGTGTTAGGGTTAGTGTAAATTCCTTGCTTGTTTGTGGGTTGCACTAACGATTCTCCTCTTTTGCGTCCTAGTTCGCTCTTAAACTAGGTGGTGCCCCTTGTGTAGTTGGGATTTGGCTGTGGGTTTGTTGTTTTGGTTTGTGTTGTGTTGTGCCCCAGTCCCATTGAGCAGCACGGGAGCCTTGAAGGGTGTCTAGAGGTTGCTCTTCTTGTTGCCCGCCCCGGACCGCCTCAAATTGGTGCTCCCACTGAGGACAGGCTTGTGTATGTTTTGTGAAGGCTCAACCTTTAGCATAATCAAGTAGCTTGCATGAATCATGAGAATTTGTACGATCCCTTCATTCCCATTGCAAGGCAAAAGGTACACATAATTGTTAGTACTAAGTTGCAATTTCAGCGAGTAATTCGTAGAATTTTAGGTCCTCTTAGGTTAGCCGAGATAAACACTTCGGTAAATCCTTTTATTTTGCCTCTCATTAGGTACGATATTAGCTTAGACGTCTATATTTTTGTGTTATTTTAAGAATTAGGACATGCATAGGCCATGGATAATGGCCCAGGAATAGAGGTTTTTCCCTTTCATTTTACTCCACACATTAGAATAAACATTGCAATTAGTAGGAAAATCCATTTTCAACAACGTATGGTGTTCATGTTTGGTGCCCAAAGAGCAGGAGAAATTCTCGCGTCACCAAACCCTGTCATTCTACCTCTTATTGATTATCATAGGTCATTTGATGTGAATATTTTTATTTTGTTGTAGAATAGATTGCAATTTAGAAAATATTATTGTGTAAATCTTTTAAAGAAAGAAAAAACAAAAACGCATCACTTTGAAATCAATTCAATGGAGAGCCAACACCAAATGTCTGGATATCCTCTTTTCTTTGGAGAGCCTGGAGAGGATGCAGAATTATTTTTAGCAAATTTCAAGATGTCTTGCCGTATCAAGAGGATAGTAACCGATCAAGAACGTGTAGAAATGTTTGAGGTGGTCCTTAGGAAAGATGCTAGTACTTGGTTTGACTCTTTGCCTGAGGAAGTTAAGGGGAATTACACAGAAGTTTTGAATCGTTTTAAGAGATACTTCTTTGATCCCCAAAACACTCAAAAACTATGGCAAGACATTGTTTCTCATAAGCAAAAAGACTTAGATGACTACTACTTGTACAAGCAAGAGTTTCTACGTCTTTGGGCTCTATGGATACAAAATGTTGCTAACCCTGGTGATGGTGCAGAATTTCTAAAGAAGGAGAGGTTCATAGCCGGACTCTTTCCTGACCTTAAGGTAAAAGTTGAGGCGGGTGCACCTGCTACCTTTGATGCAGCTGAAACTAGGGCTGCTGAGAAATATAGGAAACTCAAGTGCTTAAGGGGAGAGGTTCCAATAGAAGGTCTTAGACCCAAAGATAAGTCACAAGCATCAACATCGAGGGAGCTTCCTGAGGTAACGGCGGAAGTAATTGAGAAGTTAAACGAATCTTTAAGCAGCCTGTCAATTCACCTTGCACAAGCTGTAGGTCCAAAGGGACAAGCAAAGAAGTCTGAAGAGCGAGATCGACGACCTAGGAGAGTCTTGCAATGTTGGAATTGCGGAGAGTCTGGACATGGGATGTATAATTGTCCTTGGCCCCGTGGGGAGCCAGGGAGACCTAACTCGAATTACCCAGTGATGAATGCAGGTGAAGGAACTGGTCAACAACCAAGGCTTCTACAAAGACCAAATGGACCAAGACCACCTCCACAAGGGGTAGAAGGAGTTCCACCTTTGCCAGATCCAAATGTGCATGTGGTAGAGGTGACAAACTCAAATGAGGTTGACATGGAAGCAAATGGCATTAAGCGTGGCCGAGGAAAAGGTAAAGAGAAAGAGGGTGTCCCATCATAGAGTGACCATGGACAAGGCAAGAAGGCAAAGGAGACCAAGGAAGCTAAGAGGACTCGACGTCGTATCAATCTCCAAGACTTCCCTCTTGGACATGGTATGGCTCCATACAACCTGTTGGAAGACATGCGAGGTAAGGGTCCTGATATCTCATGGCCTCAGTTTCTTGCATTATGCCCACAAGTTAGGAGGGATTTAACAAAGGCAGTTAGCACTAGGAGAAAGGTAAAAGAGAGTTTTCCTGTTGTAAAAATTGCACATGCTGAAATGAACGAGGATATTACACCTGTGCTAGATTGTTACATAAAAGGAAGATTGGTTAGGAAAGGTCTAGTGGATGGGGGTGACAAATTTGCATCATGACAGAAGGGCTCATGCAAAGACTAGGCATGCACATCCATGAGACACCTGAAATCAAAGTGAAAATGGCAAACAATAGCAAGGCTAGGTGCGTAGGCATTTGTAAAAATGTTTTTGTGGAGGCCTTTGGCATTAAGAAGGCAGTGGATTTCTATGTCATGTCTACCAAGGGAAATGGTTACCCATTTATCCTAGGAAGACCATGGCTAATGAAAATGCAAGCTTTGCAGGATTGGGAGAGTGGAAAGCTAATTTGCAGGAATGACAATGACAAGAAGGTTGTCTTTGACATGAAGGAGCAACGCCAAGAGGAGCTCCATGAAGAATCATCTCGAAGTGAGACGGAAGAAGATTGGACTGAAAACACTTCAGAAGAAGAAAGTAGCGGCAGCATTACTGAAGAGGAGTCCTCCATTGAAGTCATGGGGGTAAGGTTTAAGCCAAGCAACCAAGAGACCTCTTGTCAAGGCTTGGAGGAGGTAGGTCCTCAAGAGAACGAAGTTGTTCAAGATGAAGGGATGCTGGAAGGTATGCTATCAACAACACTTACAAAGGATGAAAGAGAGGAGTTCAAATGAGTGCTAAGGAAGTTTCCTAGGCTTTTTGCTAAAGACTACACCGATGTGCGTGGAGTAGATGTTGTTCAACACAAAATTGAGTTGAAGCCAGAGGCCACACGGAAGGCTCAGAAGCTACGAAGGCTAGGAGTCATCAAGGAGCAGGCTTTACTCAAGGAGGTAAGAAAGCTTCTAGCAGCAGGTTTCATTTATCCAGTGGAGAATTCAGAGTGGGTCTCTCCCGTTGTTGTCACTCCTAAGAAAAATGGAAAGTGGAGGGTGTGTGTGGATTACCGTCCACTCAATGAGGCAACAAAAAGAGATCACTTTCCCCTCCCATTTCAGGATGAGATACTAAATGAAGTAGCTGGTCATGAGAAGTACACAGTGTGTGATGGCTACTCGGGTTACTTTAAAATAGGTATCGCATTGGAGGATCAATTGAAAACAACCTTTATCACTCCTTGGGGTTGTTATGATTTTAGAGTCATGCCATTTGGCCTGAAAAATGCTCCTGCAACTTTCCAACGCTTCATGAACATGGTGTTTCAAGCATTCTTTGGAAAGTCTATTAGGGTTTTTATTGATGATTTTTGCATTTATAGCTCAAAATCATTGCATCTACAAAGGGTAGAAGAAGGTTTAAAGAAGCTCTATGACATGGGAGGTCAACTCAACCCCGACAAGTGCCACATAGGTGAGGATGAAGTGATCTTGCTCGGTCACAAGGTTTCCTATAAAGGCATTGAGGTGGATCCTTCAAAGGCAAAGGCTCTTATTGAGCTCCCATCACCGAAGAGTCTTAAGGAGGTCATCTCTTTCATTCAGAAGGTGAAGTATATGTCACGTTTCATTCACTTAGCCTTGGAGTTGCTTCATCCTTTACAAAAGTTGACACAACAAGTAGAATTTGCATGGTCTGATGAGCTTGAAGAGTATTTTTGTAACATTAAAGTCATTTTGTCAGAGCTACCAACACTCATGCCTCCTTGTTGGGAGTACACATTCTTTTTTAGCTCTAGTGCTGGAAAAGAAACAATTGGTGCTATGTTGCTACAACAAGACCCCCACAGTACCAGGATGCGACCCATCTACTTTTCTAGTAGGGTCATGAATGCTTTGGAGAGAGGCTACACGGAGGCAGAACTCATGATGCTTTCTCTCATGTTTGCGATAAGGAAGTTTAGATCCTACTTGCTCCCAAAACCTTCTGTAATTCTCACTGCAGAAAATTTGTTCCCTTGGGTGTCATCTCAAATGAATCTTAGTACTAGGATCTCAAAGTGGATTATGGAGTTGCAAGAGTTTCAATACTCTTTCAAGGTAGAAGATAGTGTGCGTGCACAATTGGCAGGGATTCTCACTTATAGGGTGCATGAAAAGGAGATTAAGGTGCCTGAAGTAAAGACCCTACCCTTGCCACCACCAAAAAGTATTCCTAATGCTTTTACCTTGTTCTTTGATGGAGCTTTTCGTCGAGCCACAGGAAAAGCAGGGGGAGGGCTAGTGTTGCTCAACCCAAGTGGAGAGGTGGTCATGAAAGAGAAGTTCAATCTACCAAGTTCAGCTAGCAACAATGAAGCAGAATACGACACACTAATTCATGGTTTGAAGATGTGCATTGGCCAAGGGATACAACGCCTCATGGTAAAGGGAGATGCACTTCTCATTGTTAAACAGATTTTAGGTATTTGGGCATGCAAGAATGAAAGCTTACGGACAAAAGTTCATGCCATTCGTAGATTGTTTAATCAATTTGAAGAAGTGCAACTATATCATATTCCTAGGAAACAGAATGAAGATGCCGATTTACTTGCACAGCAAGTAGTTACATGTGTTGAGAAAGAAGTGCAGGTCATCATGGTGGCAGCAACTGTCAAGCAACCGAGATACCAGGGATTGGAGTCATTGACTCCCATTATTAGCTACATTTTGGAGGGTGAGTTTCCACAAGACTTCATGAAGGCTCAGAAGAGGAGACTCATGAAGAAGGCAAGCGCATATCTCTTCCTAGAAGGCTCCCTCTATCAAAGAGGGAGGGATCAAGTATCCAGAAGAGTACCAACTATTGAGGAAATTCCAACCATTCTAAAAGGTTTGCATGAAGAAGCATGTGGTGGTCATTTTGCCCAAGAATTAACTGTGAAGAAGATTTTGCTTGCGGGGTATGTTTGGCCAAGTCTGCATGTGGATGTCCAACATTGGTGTAAAAGTTGTCACAATTGTTAGGTAAATGGGAGTAGAAGATTGATTTATGGTCCAAGCAAATAGTGCTTGCAAATGGACCCTTTGAAAAGTGGGGCATTGATGCTATGGGTCCTCTGCCTAGGACAAAAAATGGTAAACTCTACATTCTAGTGGCTGTAGACTATATGACTAGGTGGGTGGAAGCACAGAGTGTGGCAAAGGTAAATGAGAAGACAGTGAGCAAATTCGTCTACACTCACATTTGTTGTAGATTTGGCACACCTTTGGAGATTGTTTCTGATAATGGTCCAGGGTTTAGAAAGGGATTGCTCACAGAAGTCTGTGAAGAACTTCACATTCTACATCGTCACAGTACACCCTACTATCCCCAATCAAATGGTTTGGTAGAAAAATATAATGGTGTCATTGCAGGCATCATTAGAAAGATGGTGAAAAACAAGACAAAGTTGTGGGATGACTTCTTGGATGGTGCCTTGTGGGCATATCGAACCACATATAGGGAAGCCACGGAGTTCACACCATTTCACTTAGTCTATGGTCAAGAGGCTTTAGAGCCAATTGAGCTAAACATTCCAACAGTGCGACTTCATAGCAAATCAGCACAAGATGATCAAGAAGCATGGATGGATCGACTTCTTACCTTAGCTGAGCTTGAGTGGAAAAGAGAAGCAGCATACGAGTGCTATAAGAGGAAAGCCACACAGACAAAGGAGAAGCTTGACAAGAAGCTGAAGGACAAAGGCATCAATGAAGGAGATCTTGTGCTAAGGTATGACAATCGACTCGATAATCGTTTTGATGCCAAATTTAAAACAAGATGGCAAGGGCCATACATAGTCAAGAAGGCTTTCAATTCAAGTTACTATCAGCTTATGGACTTGAATGGTAAAGAGCACTCCAGGAAAGTAAACGGGTATCTCTTGAAGCCCTATTTGAGTCGCCTTCTACCAAAGGATCTACCAAAGATCTGTCAAAAGGCCACTGTCTCATGTAAGTATTGTTACATGAAGCATGAGTGTAACTCTAGCCAAAATTCTGAGGGGCCAAACAATAAAAATCTCGTCAAGGACTATGAAGCACTCTCTTTGGAAAAGATGCTCTATGATGGTACATGAATATACCATCATCCAGGGGGAGGGCTAATGATAGTCGTTTTTCGGCTCTTTGTAATTGCCACAGTGAGTTACCTCACCCTACCAAAATCACCCAAACACTGTGGCTATCCCTACCATTTCACTGTACATAGGCGTGCGTGAGTCACGGAACTTTTCCCATATCTCTTTACTGAAATAAAAAACCCTCAATTAGCTAGGCATTGGGCTAGTTGAGCCAAAAAAAAATAAAAAATATAAGTATATTATGGCCCATGCGTATGTAAATATTCCTTTGTATATAGGGCCTATATAAAAGATTTTTCATAATTATTTTGGTATTTATTTTTATATTTCTACCTAGGTGTGTGTTATTTATGCTCTGTACATTGCCTCACCATTACCACAATTTTTTCTTACCATTTTTCATACTCTTTATTCCATATAGAAATATTTTCATGTAAGCTTCTCTTATATTTGGTGTAACTCCACCCCAACAAAAATCCAAAAAAACTAGTTTTATTTATGTGTATATTTTTTCACTATTGTGATTTTTCCCTTCCTACATCTATTTTGTTTTTTTTCTAAAAAATTAGAACACCAAAAATATTTATCTTTTTATGGTAGCCTCATAATGAAAGAGATTTCTTTTGACCCCTTTATATTTTTCCATCTATATTATTTATATTTGACATGTACATATTTTTTAGACCCCTCAATATTTGATTTTCTTAGTTGTACTATTCACTTATATCATGATCTCAACAATATCTTCAATTATAGACCTACCAAATAAGGTCAAGGGTAGGTGGCATGCATACATGCACTATGGAGGGCTCACTCTTGGAGGTATTCAAAAGAATCATCCAAAGAAGGACCCCACAAGGACCTTGTGCAGTGGAAAAAAACGGTCGGTTTTGCTGAATTTTTAAAGTTCACTTGCTCTCCGAATTTGAAAAGGTGATACAAACAAAAGTTGTAGCTCGTGGGCTGAACATTTGCCTCAAATTTTTTCATATTTTTTTGAGCTACGAGCTGTGAGCTATGATTTTATTAGTGGACCCCAATTTTCCCATGTTATGCAGCCACACTCTCTCTTCCACTTTATCATTTTCCTCTTTCACACACACTTCTCCACTCATCATCCCCATCTCTCTCACCACTCCTCTCTGCACACTACTCACCTTCTCCTCAACCTTGAAGAATAAGAGAAACCATGGTGAACTCATACCTCCCACACACAATTCCATTCCAAAATTGACCACCTAGTCTCATTTTTCCTCCTCCAATTTACCCATATCTATCAAAAAAACCACAAAATTCAGCCTCTTCTCTTAAAAGACAGCATCATGGTGGTTGATTACTCAGCTTCAATTACCTTGTCTCTCAAGGAAGGTCAAGAGTGGAGAAAAAATGTACCGTCAAAGCTAGTGGACCGTCAACAAGTGTCAAAATTGACCCTACTCAAGACACTTGGAGCATCAACCTTGTAAGAAATCCACCTTTTCTTACCTCTTAAGAGTTTTTCTTCCTTATTTGTATCCTACATGGATACTCCCATTGTAAATATCCAATTCCATTTGTAAATAAATACTAACTCTACTAGCACTAACCCACTATGAAAAGTCCTATCACCTCCATTTCTCTCCTCTCTCTTTCCCCACCAACTTCTTGAAAATTCCAAGCAAAAGAAATTAGATAAATTGCTGAAAATCTAACCCAACCATGGTTAGAGGAGTAACCCTAGCCTTCAAAATTGCTATAAAAGGAGGGTGTAGCTAGCACAAAAAAGGGGGGAGAAGAAAGAGCACTATGCTATAGCTTGAGAAGCCAAGCTCAACCTCTCTAGAAGGAGCTCTTGAGTGGAAGCTCATTGTCTTATGCATGTGCATGTGTTGTAATAGGGGATTAGCAAGGAAACTCTATGCCATTGTAAGAGAGAGAGTGATCATTCAATTGAGAGTAAGAAATCTATCATTTCTCCTACTAGTGTAAGCCCAACATTTGCTGAATCAAGGAGGGTGGATTTGGACTAAGCTTGGATACTTTGTCTCCCTTCCAACGTGAAGTAATGGACAACAATGATGTGTAAGTGTCTTGGTGTTTTTTTGTTAAGTTCTTGATAGCTTGTCTCTGGTGTTGTCATCAATCTAGCCATAAATCCCACATACTGTAAGAGGGCGACAGGGTGGAGAGGACTCCCCTGGCCTTAAGACAGTGATTGGGATGTCTTTTCTTGTGATGTGTTGTGGTGAAATTTACGCAAGCTATGTTGAACAAATACTAATCTCACTTTGATTTGTCATGACAGATTTGTAAGAAGGTATTAATGCAACAAGCACCCCCTCCCCCTTTCTCTCTCTTTCTTAAATATATAGTTGTGTTTGCTTGATCATTGTCGATACGTTTCAAAGCAGCCCGAGCAATATCTCTCTCTCTCTCTCTCTCTCTCTCTCTCTCTCTCTCTCTCTCTCTCTCTCTCTCTCTCTCTCTCTCTCTCTCTCTCGTGTTTTAGTGTGTGAGAGTGTTCCATTGGTGTTAGGGTTAGTGTAAATTCCTTGCTTGTTTGTGGGTGGCTCTAACGTTGAGGGTTTCTACTGGAATGTCAAAGGGTTCCGCTTCTGCAAGAGCATCTTTGATTGTCTGTCTTTTTCTCTTCGTTGCCGATAACTTGGCTGAATCCATGGATCCTGTAACTCCAATTTCAGAAGTTAGCGTCTTTTTAGTACTGAAAGCCGAAATGAAGCTTTTAACTATCCAAATGACGTGAAAATTGAAACATGAGCTATTCAGGGCCTAAGGATGCAAGGTAGGTGAAAAAATATGCAAAATGGGCTCAAAATCATGCTGGAGACATCATACGCGTATGATGTCTTTTGTGTCAAAATGACTTCATATTGGTTGTGCTTGTAGCTGATAGTGTACATATGAGTAGCATATGCTTGGATTTGAGTTTGGATCCCATTTGGTCAAGTTTTGGCCAGTTTAGTCCAGTTCTGGCTCTTGGCAAAATTTTGAAAGGGAATTGGATTTTATGATCCAAGTTGGATAAAACTTGGTGGTTCACTTTCAAATGGCATGTAGATCACTTCTGTTTGGTGGTTGAAGCCCTGAGGTGCCAAAATCACATAGTGAGACATCATACGCGTATGATGTCTTTTAGTGTATTTTTGGACCAAATTTCTCTATAAGCTTGGATTTGGCTTTAGATAGGCTTATTCAGTGGATTTATGAAGTTTGGATAGATTTTGGGCTAAAAATGGCTCTGGAGACATCATACGCGTATGATGTCTTTTTCATCAATGGGATTGGTTCTATGGACTCCCCATGTACTAGTGAAGGACTGTCCCTACTCAAATCTTGGTTTGGACTTGAGTATGTTGGATTTGGGCCAAAAATAGGCTTTATGTGAAGGATTTTCCCTCAATTGGGCTAATGGGGTGATCCACTTGACCAAATGGTTCCAAATTTCATATGTAGCATGTATTAGATATATATAATGGATGTATGATGACAAATGAGCAGTTTTGGCTCTGTAAGTGCAAATAGACATCATACGCGTATGATGTCTTTTGTGTCAAAATGGTGCTTTTTGGTTCCAGATAGCTTGTAGATGTGTTAATCAACAATCCTACAAAGTTTCATTGAGTTTGGAGTTATTTTGACAAAATTAGGACCAAAAATCAATTTTATGGCCTACTTTGCGTCTTTTTGGTTTTCCTTGGGTTTTCTAACTCCAATTCTCATGATACTTGGTTCATAGGATGTGATTAACATGTGGAATGAGGCTATGCACTCAAATGTTGAAATGGATGTGAAATTCATGCTGTGAGACATCATACGCGTATGATGTCTTTTCTTGAAATGTTGGTCTTTTTGTGCAAAGAATGCTTTGTGCTAGTGCCCTAAGCCCTGCTAACTAGTTTTCAACTTAAAAAGTCATCAGTTTAGCTAAAAAGCCCCCTTATAGGCATTTCAGTCTCCGAAGTCGTCTTTTTGCCTTGGGTTGAATTTCTTCAACTTTTCTTCTCGAGAGTTGCATTTCCAGCTCATTGGATATGTTGTGAAGCCATCTATTTGGTTGAACTTGACTTTGGCTCCCCGTTCTCCATCTTTCTCCATTTGGTTGCCCGAAAGCGTCTTTTTCACCATCGGTAAGTGAATCAGCTTTCTTTTGGGTTTTGCTTGCAAACATAAGTCATCCATGTATATTTGAAGCTGCTTGTGAAGTTTCATTTCATTCGGTCGTCAATTTCAGCCGTTATGCCAAAATGACGCTTTGTGTGTCCGCAGCCGAATCGGTTGTTCCGACCTACTTTTGGTGGTCCAAACCTGGAGATACTCCATGGTTGCATTGCCCTCGATGTGTTAACTTCCTGAGAAGTTTTGTGTCGTTTCGACAACTTTTTCCTGTTTGCCTCTTGCAGGCTCTGTTGACCTAGGGTTTTTCCAGTCGTTCTTTCTCGAGCTTTGAGTGTTAGAAACCCATCTTCTATACTAGGGTAACCCACCTATAAGTTCTTGCAAGGTTTGGTTAGGCGGTTGTGCCACTACCTAGCATTCTACCGCATTCCCCGTCTGCTCTTGTTTCTTGGTTTTGGTCAGTTTTCGCGACAAAAGTTAATGATAAGCATCAAAAGCTTATGGCAACGAGTCTACCTCTCATGTCTGGTGTCCTCTGAGCTCTCGTAGCAGTCGTAGAAGGCTGTAGAAGGTTGGATGCTCCTGTGTGCTCTTTGCTCTCTCCAAGAAGGTAATAGTGGAAATGAGCTTGAAAGTGAAGTGAAAAATACTTAACTTCGGACTTCCCGGATCACTTGTTACCAAATTTGACATGTGCTCCTATCTCGTCGTGAAATGCACTTTAGGATTTGAAATTTCTCAATTTGGACTCCGTTTGACCTGTTTCTGAGAAATCTGTCCACTTTGCCAAAATTCTGTCATTTCGGGCTTTTCCGCAACTTTTCCAGAATTGTACTCAATTTTTACCATGGGTTGCCCTTGTCATTAGGATCATCACCGTCTATTCTTTTCTTTTTTCTGATCTCGTTTCACCTGCTTTTTTATTTTTCTTTTACTTTTATTAAGAAAATCATAAAAAATAAAGAAAAATAGCAAATTGAAGCCAAAAAATTCCAAACATACACAATAAATAGCTGGTAACCCTGTGTATATGAATATACACTTATTTGTGATTTTTGGACTTGGATTACCACTTTTTAGCTCCAAAAACACTCTTATTTAGTGATATTTACACGTCTAGAGACCCAAATTCATCATTTGATCTCTTCTTGTTGCAAAACAAGGTATATAAGGGCATAAATATTATCAATATCCGCAATCAAACATAAAAATTGCAAAATCATGTAAGACACTGCCCTTGTAATATAATTTTTGTTTTTCTTTGTTTTTGGCGCTTGTAGCTGCTTTGTAACTCCTGTATACCTGTATACCTCCCCCCTCCTAGTCTGAGTCCTCCCGGACGACTATGAAGTGTCTGTGGGCGAAGCATTGTAGTTGTTTTGGTCATAAGTTCCCAATGCAATTGTAGAGCGATGATACAACAGTCTTTCCAATAAAGCTGCTCTTTGTTTGATTGAAGGATTGGTGGTCGGGTTTTGGGTTGGTTTTGGCACTTCGGTAGTAGAATCAGTAGATGGATTCTTCTTTACCTTGTTGTTCTTTTTTACAATCCAAATCTGCTTCCGCTTCACTTGTGCTTGCCACAAACTCTTTGCGACCCAAACCTGCTTTGTTCTTTGTGTTGATTTCCTCGCCTTGAAATACCTAGGAGTTTCCGTTGATTGTACTGAAGGGAGTTCCTGTTTACAAATCTTTGGGATCCAAATTTGCTTGCTATAGCTTTGTGCCGTCATGAACTTCTTTGGAATCCAGATCTGTTTCACTGTCCTTGATTGTCTGGAATCACTCTGTTGTCTGGTATTGAAGACTCTGTTTTCCACCTTTGTGTTCTCTGGCACAACCTTTTTTGGTCTCCATACCAACTTTGACTCCGTTTTTTTCCAAGGTTGAGCTGTTATATTATTGCTTGTCTTCCTTATCCACTGTTGAGAATTCCTCGTCGAAGAGTAATCCGGTTGTATAGAAACTTTTGGTTGCCATTGCTTCTTCTTTTTCTCTGGTTGTTGTTTACCTTTGTCTTTGGATTCGTCCTTTGGAGTTGGCTCTTCTCCTTTGGTGAACTTAACTGATTGACTTTCACCTTCGTATTTGATAAGCACTGATTTAGAACTCCAGTCAATCATTGCATTGTATTGCTTCTGCCATGGTTGTCCTAGCAATAATGGATGTTGTGTAGCTTGGTCTTCAACCACGTAAAACATATGAGGATACACATACTGGTTAATCTGTATATGTAAAACTGTGCATCCGACAGTTTTGATTGAATTCTCAGAGTAACTCTTTAACTCTTGCTTGGCAGTTTGTAGTTTAGTGTCATTTGTCAATTGTCTATACAAACTGAGTGAAAGTAGGTTAGTTTGAGCTCCTGAATCCAATAGTGCTCTGGCTTTGATTTGGTTGGTTCCTACTTTGCATTCAATGATGGGTTCTTCTTTGTCATTATCCATTTCTGTTATACTGACTGCGTTTATTCGTATTGCTCCTTCATTGCGCTGTTTCTGACGTAGTAGTCTTCTTTTCTCCATTCTTTCCTTCGCCTCGGCTTGCGCTTCCTCCAAATCTTTTTCTTTTTCTGGACACGCAGCTTTTCTTGATGTATTTTGAGAAGCATGTCTTGGGTTAGCGGCAAAAGATACTTTTTCACTCTGCATCCACTAATCCAATTGGGCATTTCTTCTCCGTCTAATGTAGCAAGCTTGACGGCTCCACTTGGTGATAGATCTTTAATCACCAGAGGTCCCATCCCTCGCTTTTTAAGCTTCTTAGCATGCTGTTTCAGAGTGTAAACTAGGACATAGTCCCCAACCTTAAACTCTTTAGTCCGCACATGCTTATCAAAAAATTCCTTTTGTCGCCTTTTTTGAGCGTAGATAGAAGCTACTGCTTTTAGGCGAAGCTCGTCTAGCTTTTCCAGGTCATCTATTCTATCAGAAAGCTCGTGCCCTGTCCACTCTAGATCCTTAGCCACCCTTAAGGTTGAAATCAAGAATTCTATTGGTAAGATAGCATTTAGCCCAAAAACCATGTTATATGGGGTCGTTCCTATTGATGTTTTATATGCTACCCTATATGCCCATAATGTTGAATGCAACTTCTGGTCCCAGTCAGTTCTCGACTCAGATACAATCTTCGTGAGGACCGTGCATATGGTTTTGTTTGTTGCTTCAGCTTGTCCGTTTGCTTGTGGATGATACGGGGCTGATTTCCTATGGATTACCATGAATTCATCTAGAAGGATCTCTATCACTTCATTTATAAAATGTGTGCCTCGATCACTCACAATTTCTATTGGCAATCCATATCGTACAAAGACGTATTCATATAGAAATTGTGCCGTGGTCCTGGCATCTGCTTTTTGAGTTGCCTTTGCTTCGACCCACTTTGTTAGATAGTCTGTAGCCACAACGATGTATTGTGCATGAGTCTTATATGCAGGAGGTGAAATGGGTCCGACATAATCAATCCCCCATTTTGCAAAAGCTCTTGCCCCCATCATTGGTCTAAGCGGCATATCATCTCTTTTAAGTGGTACTTTGGTCCGCTGACAGTCATCACACCGTTTAACGTATTCCTCAGCGTCCATATGTAATGTTGGCCACCATATTCCTGCGGCTAAGACAAGTTTTGTTGTCTTATCACCTGAGAAATGGCCTCCACCTACTCCTCCATGAGCTTGCTCCAGGATTATCACATACTCAGACTCTGATGCGCAAATCCTAAGCTGGTTGTCTTTACCTCTCTTATAGAGTTGATCTCCTATTAAAGCGTAATCTCTAGCTTCTGTCTCTACAGATTTCTGACGAGCTTTTGACGTTCCTTCTGGGAAAGTTCTATTTGTGAGATATTCAACAATATACTGACTCCATTCCTGGAGCGATCATTATCTGATATAATGTCGAATACTCTGCTGGCGGTTTTGATGAACATACAATACATACAGTGACACATGTACGCTTTCTTTCATTCCTGGCCAATAGACTCCCAATTGTAACAAATTCCTATATGTGTTCCTTCTTGAACAATGAAATGCACATTCCTGAACATGTGCTTCGCGCAGATATATATTATATTCCTCAGGATTGATGCATAGTCGTAAAACATGATCATTTCCCAATTGATACAACCTTCCTGCAACCAATTGAAGATTCTTGGATTGCTGAATAGCAATATGTTTCTGGTTGTATTCTCTTCTATCAAACTCTCCTCCATAGGTTAATAGGTTAACGACATTTTGAGACCACTTCGGTATCATTTCTATGTTGAACAAGTACGCGTCTGGCATGTCGTCATCTACTCCTATAGGGTCTTCTCCATTCGTCAATCGCGAAAGATGATCAGCTCTAAGATGTGTTTTTCCTTTCTTTACTACTACCGTGAAGTCGAATTCCAGTAAGATAATGAACCATCTCACTATTCTCCCGGTATTGCATGGTTTATTCACTAGGTAGAGCAAGGCTTGGTGATCCGTAAAAAACACAAACTTGTTGGCTAGAAGATAATGCCGAAATTTCTTCACAGCATATATCATTCCTAATCCTTCTCGCTCTGTTGTGGTGTAATTCTTCTCTGCATTGTTGAGCTGTCGACTGGCGTAACAGATAGGAAAATCCATGTTTCCTTCTTCTGGCTGAGCCAGAATGCATCCTATTGCATATGCCGAAGCATCTATATGCACATGGAATATCTTCTCCCAATCTGGTGATTTCAAGACTGGAGCAGTAATGAGTGCCTCTTTCAATTTCTTGAACGATTCCTCACACTCCTCTGTCCATTCAAAGTTCACTATTAGCCTGTAAAGTGGTTGGCCTATTATAGCGTACATGTAAATGAATCGTCTATAATATCCGCAATGTCCCATAAAGCTCTGTACTTGTTTCGCATTGGTTGGTCTAGGCATATCCACTATAACTTTTATCTTCTCTAAATCCGTGGATATTCCGTTTTGTGAGACAATATGTCCCAGAATTCTGCCCTGTCGGACCATAAACACACATTTCTCAGGATTGAGACAAATGCGATATGTCCTACATTTCTCAAATACTTTTCTTAGGTGTTCTAGATGCTCATCTCTCAGAAGAGAATGTACACATAAGTCATCCATGTATATTTTAGAAACAACCTTAAGTATTCTTTGAAAGCATGCGTCATCAGCCTCTGGAAGGTTGCGGGAGCATTGGTTAGACCAAAAGGCATAACCCGATAAGCATAAATTCCCCACTCCGTTGCAAAAGCTGTTTTATGTTGATCTTCCAGTGCTATGGCTAGCTGGTTATATCCTGAAAAACCATCAAGAAAGGAGTATGCTGTTTTCCCTGATACACGCTCTAGAACATGATCAGTTATCGGCAAGGGATAATTGTCCCTGATTGTTGCAGCATTCACTTTCTTTAAGTTGACACACACTCGGAGTTTTCCGTTCTTCTTGGGTACTACCACAATCGGAGATACCCAATCGGTGTGTTCAATCTCGTATATGAATTCAGCTTCCATTAGCTTATCTATCTCTTCTTTGATTCGCTTAGCAAATGTATCATTATATGTGTATGGTCTCTGTCTGCTAGGCTTTGCGTCTTGTTTCAGTGGGATTGTGTGTTGGCATATCGATGGGTCAACTCCCTTTAAGTCCTTATAAGACCATGCAAACACATCCCTATACTCTCTGAGAAGACTCAAAAGTCTCTCTTCCTCGCCTGGAGACAAATCTGTGGCTATGTACACCGGTCTAGGTGTCTCACCTGGAGCTGCTAAATCAACTTTTTTTGCATCCTCCGGTCCGTCATAAGATTCGTTCTCCCTTCTCTCTCGAATAGGTTGGGTTAATACCACCTTCCTATCCTCTATTGTGAATTTCCTATAGTGAGAGGGAACATCCATGTTTTCCTTGATTTTGGCGTTTTCGTCCTCTCCACTCTCAATTTCTGTCGTCCAAACTTCTTTCAGAGTTTTCTTGAGCTCTCTGTACTTGTTTCTACGTTCTAACTTGGACTCCGTGTGTTCTCTGTTGCGCTTGTTCTTTTCTGATTTTTCTGTTTCAGTTTTCGTTCCATTCCTTTGAACTTGATTTCTTGAGCCTCTTTTGTCTTTTCGTAAGCTCTTTTGATCATTGCCTCTCATTCTTCCAGAAATCTTGTCCTTAACACAATCTTCCGCCTTTACTAGCATTAGGAATTGATTTTTTCCTCTTATTCTAGGCATCGGATTGGTTCTAACCCCCTTTGTTTTTCTCTTTGCTCTATAGCGTTTCTGGCGTTGTTTAGTTTGGTTCGGAAAATCATAAAATCGGACATCCGTTATAGTTTCTTCGTTTCCGCTTGAATTGTCCGTTGACTCGTTGTCTGCTTCATTTCCCCACTCTGGATGATCGGGAATGTCGTGAAACACCTCTTCTTCATCTTCCTTTTCCAGTGTATCGTTCTTTTCAGTTTCTTTTTCGAGTACAGTTCTCAACATGAAGTACGGAACCACGTCGTACCCGTCCTTGTCGCAAAATTTCGTTGTGGGACCATCCGGAATTGCACAAACATCTAGGGTTGCTAGAATGTGTGTCCATTCTAATGGTTCAAGTGTGTCCTCTGGAAAGGGTTCTCCTATATAAGTTTCGTCTTCGATAGCCCTTTCTAAAACATATTCTTCTCGCCTCAGACTTCCACATTTCGAGGCTCCACACATCCATAACTCCTTGGGCTTACCTAACCAAGCTGGAAATTCGGATCCCGCCAAAGTAGCTGAATCAAACTCCTCTACCGGTGTTCGGTTCACATCTTTGTAGCTATGGTCTTTCAGGTTCACACGTGTAGTGGTTTCCATATTTCTCAGGTATATGTGATCGTAGCCCCAATCTTGGACCATTTTCAACTGTCTCATGAATGGTCTTCCCAATATGATATCATAGTTATTCTCCTTGCCAAAATCGACAATAGCAAAAGTATGTTCGTATTCAATGCCGCAAGAAGTCACTACGACTTTCTCTAATAACCCCATAGGTTTCTCCATGTGTCCATCTGCTAATTGGAGTTTCAACCTAGTCTTCCTTATTGCTGGTTTCCCCCATTTTTTCCAGATTTCTTTTGTAGCAATGGCTACCCCAGCTCCGCTGTCTAGTATTGCCATCGTGTTCACTCCTTGGAATTCAACTGGTAAGGTTGTATTCCCCTCTTCACCTTCGCAATACTCTCCGACCTTGTTTAAGGGTACAGGCTTAGCGTTCTTTTGTGGTTTGCTCAGCTCTTGTATACCCTCTTGCAATCTCGATGTTGGGTCTTTTATCCCAAATTTCTCCAAGCATTTTCCTACAGTGGTCCACATATGTGGTCTTAGCCTCAAAAGCTCAGCTAGAGTGATAGTGCATGTCACTGGTGTTGACAAGATCTCTATCAATCCTTGCGAGTCCATGACTTTTTCTGATGAGATTCTTCGTGAGGGAAGTGCTCTAATCTCGGATTTTGCTTCATACTCTCCTAAGTATGAAGGTAAGGTATTCAGTGAGTGAGGTTTGCTCTCCATTGTTCTAACAGAGCCCCCATCTCCCCAGTAAGATTGCAGATCCAAGTCCACTTGAGATCCTGCCTCAAATTCCACTATGGGAGGATTCCTGATGTCCTTTTCCCAATTTGTCTGATTAGCTTGGCAACTTAGCTCGTTTGCAAAGTTTGCCTCTCTCACTTGTTTCCAAAATTCATTGTAATCCTCATCTCTTCCGTAAGACCTCTGTATGACTGGATGAAAACTCTCTATCTCCTGATCGGTTGTGTTCAATACTATGCGGTCATCCTTGTGTGTATTTTCAGGCTTTTGTGCACTGGGAGTCTTTTCAGCTACCCGTGAAACGATAGTCTCTTGCTGAATTGGGTTTTCCGTTCCACAATTCATTGTTTCTTTTGGTGGTTCTAATAAGGCTTGTGCAGTCTCGATCATTCTCTGGCACATTTCAAGTCTCTGCTTTTCCAATTCCGCGTTTGGGTATGTCATCCACCTCTGTTCTTGTGTTTGGTTGTTCTTTAACCTAGCTTCGTAAGCTCTCATCAGTGCGTCCAATGGTTCGTGTACTTTGTCGACTAGCACTGATCCCCCTGAGCTTAAGCTCGTTGTTTCTTTGATACTCTTTTGTTTCGTTCTTTCGGGCTCATCTCTCGTTTCCCGTTTTGACTCTCAAGTTTTTCTAATCTATCTTTAGTTCGCTTTAGTTCCTCAGCTAGAATAGCGTCTTCACGTTCTTTTCTCAACTTCATGCGTGCTTTTCTAGCTTTCCATGTGTTTCTTTGACTCCGCGGTCCTTGACTAACCACTTCAGTCGCTAACTTTCCATTCTCAGGTTCTCTAGTGGTTTTCTTAGCTTGAGCTCTAGTAACAACTTGCGTTGGTATCAGAGTTTCATTTTCAGACCCACTGCTGGTAGGAATAGTTTCTAGCATATTCAATGTCGTCTTTTGCACTTTGTTTGGATTCTTTGAACAATCCTCAATGAAGTGAGTAACCCCACACTCAGTGCAATAAGCGTTAATTCTAATGATTTCCGTATGTGGACAAACATTCATCAGATGGTCACCTCCACACTTGTAACAGGGTCCTAGTGCTGGTCTTGGTCCCATTTGATTCGTCCTTTGTGGATAGGATGGTCTTTGTCCTGTTAACCCTCCATGAGCTATGAACATCAATGTTCTTGCGTCCAAATTGTATCTCTCTTCATCAGAAGCACTTGTAACTGTTGGTATTCCAACATTCCCAATCATGCCCCATGGTTCTGGTTGTTTGGGTTCTTCTGGTGGGTAATACACAGTTGGAGACATGTGTGCACCAGATTCTTCATAATAGGCTTGAACAGGCACTAAGGCTTGTTCTTCCTGATTCTCTAAGGTTGGTGCATATCTAATGCCCACTGGTCTTGCTCCTGGTAAAGGTGGTTGTTGTCCCAATACCGGTTGCGGTCTTTCTATCCCCATAGGTCCTGGTACATTTCCCGTTGGGTATCGAGGTACTGGATGTACTTGAGGTGGTGCTAATTGAGCAGGAGGTGCATACTGACGCTCCCTTACATACCCTTTGTTGTAATAGCACTCCTCTGTTGGATGGTTTGTCCATTTTTGTTCAATAGCACACCATTTCAGTGTTTTTGGCAATGGTTTTTGGTATGGTGCCATCCTTTTTAGAGCATCTTCTATCATTTGCTCTACATTTGGCATGGTTGTTGTTTGAACATTCTTTTTAGTGGTAGTCTCGCTCGCTACGGAGGAGGAGCTACTGGATGCAAAATCTGTATCCGCTGACACCTCTCCATAAACCGTACAGTTATCCACTAAGTACAATGCCTCTCTCGTTACTTGCTCGAAACTTGTACAAGCTTTCAAGTGCAAGTCCTTCTTGAGAGTGTCGTTTCTCAGTCCCTCAATAAAGAGAACAGATAGTCTGTCATCTTGTGGTCGTTCACGTACTGGACATCTCTCAATGTATTGTTTGAAGCGAAGTGAAGCTTCCTTCACTTTTTCGTGTTCTCTCTGTTTAAAAGCATATATTTGTGAGACCGTATTGTGCTTAATCCCTCGTTTTGAGAATTCCTCAGCAAACTCTCTTAGCAAATGGTCAATGTCATGGAATCCCCCTATGTTCAGTGGTTGAAACCATGTCAATGCCGTACCTTCTAGAGTAAGACCAAATCCCTCGTATTGTGTATGGAAATCTGTTATCTGCTCAGCTCTTAAGACTTGCTTAAAGAGTGACACATGTGCATACGGATCTCCTGAACCACCATACTTCTTTGGCATACACTTCGCTACTTGAGATGGTCTCATACGTCTATGGTCTGCTACCAATCTCATTGCTCCTGTGTCCCGGCTAAAGCTTTCTCTAGCATCATGGACTTCATGGGTTACCCTTGTCGGTTCCCCTGCCCTGAATCTACTACTAGGAGGTAAATGTGATGGTTCCGCTTCGAACCTTGGACCTGGAGTGGTATATGTGGGGATTGGAACTGCACTACCTCGATTCGTATCCATTGACTCTCTGGAATGTAATGATCCCATTGGTCCGGGCTTCGAGTACTGAGGTTGACTGAAAGAGTCAGCAGCCTGAGTTCTTTGTCCTCCTGTCGTCATTGGGTTTTGCCCTCCATTTGTTGGTGCTGGTCTTTGTGAGCTAGAAGTAACATAATACTGATGTAGTGGTCCCCCAAAGTATGTATATCCTTCTAATTCTTTCTTGCCCATTGTTGAGTATTGCCTCCCATACTTGTCGTAAGCAGCAATTTTCACTTCGATCCCTCTGTGTAGGTAAAGACATAAAGTCTTTTTTGGTCTGTCAACTCTCCGGTGTAGGGTTCTTCACATCTATAATAGAGATCTTGCTCCCCATTATTATATTTGTATAGCCCCACATAGATGTTATCAGTGTTGATCCTTGTAGTTTCATTCTCTCTTCTTAACCTCGCATCAGGGAAGTTCATTATTGGTGCTTTCTCCTCAAGTTCTTCATCTACTTTGGCTTTGGTGCCCATCAATCCCCACTTGTCCACAATGTTAGGGTTTAGGACTACCAAGTACATGGTACCCTCGTCATCTAGATATCTATCTCCGCTATAGCTCACAGGCACTAAGTCCTTGAACTCACTAGGTCTCTCTTCTATCTTTACACAATAGCGGTCCATTCCATCTTTGTAGATCTTGGCACCTTGCTCATTGTCGTACTGGTATTTTATGAACAATAGCTTCATTGTGGCGGAAGGGTTTGATGATCCTGCTGCCATATTTTCTCTGTTGTTCAGGTTCAAGTGTTCCAAGTGTTCGGTGAAAATCTCGTAAGATCTCTCCGAAGAAGTATCAGAAACACTTCCTTCAAAGATCGGCTCTAATGGTTGCACCCAACTTTGGTTTACACTTCCCTCGGTTGATATGACACTTGCTTGTTCCCCTTGTTTTGGTTGGTTATTCTGGAGATTCCTGCCCGATCTCAAATTCATCAATTCCCCTAAAGGACTTTAACTTTTCCGTCTCGGCAATTTGTTTTCCCAAGTTTTTGTGGTCAGAATTGATCCAAACTGATTGATACTTGGTCAATTGTTTAATCTTGTCAGTTGGACAACTTCTGTTTCATCAAGTGAGAATTTTGTTGCAGTTATGCTGAAAAAGACATTATACGCGTATGATGTCTTTTTTCACAGATTTAGACTATTTTGGTTATGCTCACTCTCAGTAGGCTCCTTATGCTCTTTCCACTCACAAAATTCAGTTTGAACTCTGTTTGAGCAAGTTATGGCTAATTTAGGCTTTTCTTGGCAATTTTCCGCTTTTGACTTGTTTTGGGTCAATTGTGATCCAAATGGGATGAAACTTGAAATATAACCTCTAGACAGCTATTACAATGGATCTGTGTTGGCAAAGTATCAAAATATGTCCAAAATTAGGTCAAAGATATCATACGCGTATGATGTCTTTTTCATCAATTTGGGTCAAGACTTGATATTTTTGCTTTCTACAGTGTTTGTAACAATCTTGTCAGGTCAGATATCAAAAATAAGTAGTGGATGTGCTAAAAGACATTATACGCGTATGATGTCTTTTGTCCCAGATTTTGACTATTCTTGGTTTTAAGCCTTCTCCAATGTTTATAATTGAGTTTCAAGTGTTTTTGTCAGGTTTGAATGTAAAAACAAGATCTGAATCCAAAATTTCCTATTCTTTGCGTTTCTTGGACTCCGACTTGTCTTTTTGGGTTTCTTTGAGTGTTAATGCTCTTGTTTTAAGTTGAAATTAGGGTATAACCCCCTTTTTGAACACTCTGGTAAAGTCAAAATTTCTGTTTTGGTCTCTGTTTGGTCATTTAGACATCATACGCGTATGATGTCTAAAGTTGCAGATTTCCAGTTTTTTGGCACAGAATCCTTCCTAAAGCTTTCTCAAGTGCTCAGCAACTCCCAGATACACAGAAAATTTCTCTGACTTTTGTTTATTGCAAGTTTCACTACTAACTCGACGGTTTAGTGATCTAACATGCAATCAACCATATCAAGCAAATACTCCAATGATTACTAGCTCCAGATCAGGATCAAATGAAGTCCTACCTAAGCTATTCCTAATCATAAAATGGGTTTGGTAATTGTGATTTTAAAGAGATCCACTGCCACTCACGGACTAGCAAATTCTTCTTCTATCAACAACTACTCAACACCAACAAAACAACAAACAAATCTAAGCTAATCTAAAAATACTGTCAACACGGAAGACCCAGGAATACCCCACTTCCTAGTATCTCTCGAGATCTTCGGAGTCCACCACTCCTAGATCTTTTCTAACTAAAGTATACAAAGTAGTTTATACGACTCACCTCGTAGGATTAGTCTAAGGTCACCTACTTAGGGCTCTCGTCCCCGACAGCGGCGCCAAATGTTAAGGCGGTTACGCCGCTAGCGGAAGCTAAATAGCGAGAACTCAACCAACAACATAATTTGTCAGACGAGGACGGAGCTTGACCCGCAGGCGCATGGAAACAACTAGGTGGGTGTCAAATCACCTACTCGAACTTCTAATGACAATCACTACTAAGGAAATCAAATCTAAGTTCTAAAATATGCAAGTGACTGAAATCCTTACTACGAACGAATGCTATACGAAACAGGATCTAGAATCATTGAATCGATCTCAAACTCAAGTGGAAGTCTATACACTAGGTAAAAACAACACCCTAAAGACTTGAACTGCAAAATCAACCTATAACCACTCCGTGCGGCAAACGCGTATGAAGACAGGCCGAAAAATACAGGTGATCGAAACTTGACCCCGATGGTACCAATGTGTAGCTCTACTCGTTGTGGTTCTATAGATATGCTGCACACTCCATTCCGACACACGAGTTGGAAGAAAAATCACACCGAAGCTCGTAGGAACTTACCACACATAGAAGCCGATAGCGCGCACTCTTGGTATCTGTGCGTAGCTCTCGCCGTTGCTAACACAATGGCGGTGTCGCTTCTCCAATGGCGGCTCCGTAGCTCGCGTAGCAAGTAGATAAGACTCTCTCTCTCTCTCTCTCTCACTCTCTCTCAGACACAGTCACGGCGCTCAAAAACTCACTTTGATTAATAATCTGAATCCCCTTAGGTTACAAAAACTTTGGCTTATATACCTCAGCCTTGGAGGTGAGAACATCTCTAACTAATTACATCAGCAAGTGAAATTACTTCGGAATTACAAGCTGGAAACTCAATTGAGTCCCGTTACTTAATGAATGGCTCAAATCAAAATTAATGTCAGAAAGACATTTATTACAATCAATGGTTACAAAATGATGAGTGTGAGCAAAAATGTGGGTGTGATCCTCTGCTGGCTCAACAGTGATGGTGACCCCTCTTTATATAGGGGAGGAGGGGGGGGATTTCTAGAATTTTAGAAATCAAGAAACTATTATTTTCACCGGCCATGTGACTGTGGGCCCCACTTGTCTGGCTGTGTGCATATGCGCCAGAACAGCAGTCTCATGAGAGAGAGACTAAGAGAGAGAGATGGGTTGATGAAAAAGTTAGTGAGATGGATAATAAGTAATTACAAGAGGGAAGAGAGAGGAGTGTATACAGAGGTAAATCTGTGTGCAGATCTGTGTGTACACTAGAAAAATCCGATAACCATCATGTAAAGGTGGGTCTGTGGGCACCTTTTTCATTTGAACTGAGTGTGTGTGAGTGTGGGGGAGGTCATCTGGCTACAAGACAAGAGAGATTTTGAATTTTAGAGAGAGAGAGGGGGTATTTGGATCATGGGAGAGTGTAGGAGAGAGAAAAAAAGGGGGTGAGGTATGCTATTTTGGAAGATAGGAGAGGTGGCATGTGACAAAGAACGTATTATTGGTGAGGATAGGGGTGGGGTAGCTTGAGGGGAGAGAGAAAGGAGAAAGGATAAGGGGAAGAGAGAGGGGTTTGACCTTTTGAGTGGAGGAGAAGAAAAGGGACACACGGTGGGGCAACGGTGAAGAAAAAGGAGGCAGGGTGGGGATGGGCTGCCCCGCAAGCACGAGGTGGCCTATTTTACCATTATCACTTATTTACATACTCATACTTTATTTTGTTCTTACTTTTCCAATGCCTTTTATCACTCCCTCCCTAAGAGGGGGTTTCCATGGGGTGGGGAAGAGAGAAGAGGGGTATGGGAACCTGGCTTGTGAAAAGTCCCCATCATTAGCCCTCCCCTTTTGGCTAGAGGCATTCATGTCTCTAGCTCATCTGTTTGATCATTATCGTCGGAGGTGGCGGCTGATGGTGTGTCCTCATCTGGAATGTCAATAGGTGGAGCCTGTTAAATTGAGGAAAATAAAGTTTAAGTCGGCAAACATTTACCCTGGTTTTATGAAGTTTTCCATCAGCCTCCATAAGCTGGTAGCTTCCATTGGCATACTTTTTCGTGATGATGAAAGGGCCTTCCCATCAGAGTAGGAGTTTCTTATCCTTGCGCGTGTCGAAGTGATTGTCGTAGCGGAGCACCAACATTCCTTTCTTCAATTATTTTTGCCGGAGATGCTGGTTAAAGTTAAGCCATCTATGCTCTGCTTGTGCCGCATAATAATTTATTGCTTCTTCTCTGTCCAGCTGCAGTCTTTCCAAGTCAATGATGTGATCTCTCAAATGCATGTTGGGCTGTTGAAGTTGGCTTGTCATTACTCTGAGACTTTGTAGTTGCACTTCAATGGGCAAGATTGCTTCCTTACCAAATACTAGATGATACGGTGTGAATCCCAAGGATGTACAGAATGAAGTTCTGTAGGCCCATAAAGCTGGTAGTAGGTACTTATCCCAGTCTCTAGGATGATTGTTTACCTGCTTGGTAATAATTTTAGAAACCATTCCATTTACCTTTTCAATTAGGCCATTACATTGAGGGTAATATGGTGAAGAGTGCCTCCTTGTAATGCCCAGTTTTTGCATTAATTCTCCTACCAAGTCTGCTCTGAAAGCTGGCCCTCTATCAGAGATGATCTCTAAAGGTGTGCCAAACCTACAGAATATGTGCTCGTAGATAAATTTAGCTACCTCTACCGCTGTGATTCTAGTGGTTCCTGTAGCCTCTGCCCATCTAGTCATGTAGTCGACCCCCATGATAATGTAGAATTTTCCTGAGTTGGCCCTAGGTAATGGCCCAATGGCATTGATACCCCATTCTTCAAATGGACCATACGAGAGAATAGGTGTCTGTGGTTCAGGCATAAGTGACCTAGTGCCGGCCTTTTGACACAACTTACACGTTTTGCACCAGTGGTGTACATCACCGTTGAGGCTAGGCCATATGAAGCCTGCCTGCAAGATTTTCCTACTTGTTATGTCTAGGGCAAAGTGACCACCACAAAACCCGTCGTGACATCTAGCAATTAGTCCCGTGATTTCCTGAGAGAGAGAGACCTTCCTGAGTATTTGGTCCTTACCCTTACAGTACAAACCATCATTGATGAGTCGATACCTTGTGGCCTTCCGCGTCAGCCATTGCTTCTGTCCCTTTGTTAAATCTGATGGGCATTCCCCTGTTTCCAAAAAATGCATGATGTCAGGCAAGGCGTCACTGCCTTGAAATAGAGGGACCTTTAGCTTTATTACTCCAACCACCACTTCCTGTAGTCTTTCACTTGCTAGGGCATCTGCTTCTTGGTTTTGAGCCCTTGGGATATGGTGTATTTGAACTTCTTCAAACTTACCCAACAAGGTTTTTACACCACTTAAGTGAGTCCTTAAACTAGCATTCTTGCATGCCCATGCTCCATTTACTTACCTTACCAGAAGTAGAGTTTCCCCAAATACATTAAGGCATTGTACACCTTGCGAGATGCACCATTGTAGACCCTTGGTTAGTGCTGCATACTCAGCTTCATTGTTAGAATGTGAATCTAACAATTGGCCCAACAAAAATACCTTTGTCCCTTTGTCATCAAAGACCACTATGCCTGCAGCTGCTTTGTCGAACCCTCGCTTGTAGGATCCATCGAAGTAGAGAGAGTATGCTCCTTCTACCATTGGTGGTACTGGGGGTAATCGGACTTCTCCTCCCTTTCAAAGACTTGGTAGGTCATGAGTCCCCCCAAACTTGCCCTTGTCGTGCTTTGTACATGTATTGTGTAGTCAAACTCTTGCAGACGAACTAGCCATTTAGTAATCCTAGCAGACACATCCATGTGTTGTACGACATAGGGAAATATTTCATCCGTGGTTAGAATCACAAATTGCTTAGGAAGCAAATATGACCTAAACTTTGTAGTTGCGAATCTAAGAGCTAGGAGTAAGTGTTCCACATGGCTGAAACCTTTCTCTCCTGCTGTCATCATTCGACTAGAGAAGTAGATTGGCCTCATGAAAGATGTCGTCGTATCCTTTTGGAGTAGCATAGCCCCCAATGAGTCATTACCAACACTTGAGGCGACAAAGAATTTTTCATCCCACTTAGGTGGTGAGATAGTTGGCAGGGTGGCTAAGACCTCCTTTACCTTGTTGTAGTGATGTTCGCTTTCCTCATCCCAAGTGAAAGTTGATCTTTGAGTGAGTTGTTGCCGTGGTAGAACAAGTTGTGATAGTAGATGTATGAATTACTTAAGTACCTCACCTTCTGTAGAAAAGAGACCAGTTGACGTGTGGTTGTTGGTGAAGGTAGGGCTATGAGTGCGGACACCTTACTTGGGTCGGCGTTGATACCTTTTGCTGAAATTTCATGGCTTAGTAGAATGACTTTACTCTCCCCAATGTGGCATTTATCCACATTTAATTGCCCGCCTAGGCTCTGCAACCTAGCCAAACCTTCAGTTACCTTTTATAAATGTGAAATACGGGAGCTATATGTACAAAAATCATCAATGAACACTCTTATGGATGTTCCAAAGAACGATTGAAAAACATATGTGACATATCTTTGGAATGTGGCAGGTGCATTTGTGAGACCAAATGGCATAACCCTATATGCAAAACAACCCCATGGCGCGATAAAAGTGGTTTTTAGCTGATCTTCCAAGGCTATGCGTATTTGAAAGTATCCAGAATAACCATCATAGACGGTATAGCATTCAAAACCCGCTACTTCATTCAAAATTTCATCCAAGAAAGGGAGAGGAAATTGATCTCTCTTTGTAGCTACATTTAGTGGTTTGTAGTCAACACAAACCCTCTACTTACCATTCTTTTTAGGCGTCACCACTACGGGTGACACCCATTCTGAGTTTTCTACAGGATAGATGAATCCCGCCTCCAGCAGTTTCCTTACCTCGGCCAAGAGTGCCTTTTCTTGTATGACCCCCAGTCGTCGTAGATTTTGCACAACTGGTTTTAACCCTTCCTTCAGCTTAATATGATGTTCCACCACTGTAATGCCTGTGATTCTTTCATAGTTGTCAATGAACAGGTTAGGAAATCCCATCAACATTTGCAAAAAACTATCTTTCTCCTCAAGTGTTAATTCTGTAGACAACATACCCTTCAACCTACTTTCTCCTAGGCCAGGTGATTTTCTCTCCTCTTCATTGGGTTGCCCTTTTGGTGATGGATCACCAGTTGTGCTTACCCTTTGCGGATCCTTCAAAATGATACCCATCACATCAACGAAACTGTCACTTTCGTCGGTGGATGTGGTCTCCTCCTCAGAAGTGGAAGATTCGCTAGTGGTTTCATCTGCCGATGTTTCCAGATTCATTTGCTTCTGCTTGTCAATCCTCATGTCGTAGTAGATTGTCTCCCCTTTCTTACCAATCATGCGTAGAAGGCCAGTACCCCAGTCCTGTTTTTCCTTCATGGCCATCAACCATGGCCTTCCCAAGATTAGTGGATAGCTCTCCCCCTTAGTAGGCATTACAAAAACATCTACCTCTACCTCAGTGTTGAAAGCTTTTATTTTCACGGCACTTACCACACCCACACACTTTACTTTTGCGTTGTTTGCCATCTTTGCCTTGCATGGAGAAGGCCTCTCAACCTCGAGCCCTAATCGAAGCATCATAGCGTCGCTCATTACAAAGATTTGTGCACCTCCATCAATGTAGGTGTTTCCAACCCTCTTTCCTTTTATGTTAACGTCGACAATTGGAAGGATGTCGTCCATGTTGCAACCCGAAATTTCTCCGGCTACCTTTGTTTTGGAGCGTCTTGTGCTTACCATTTTGGACCATTGTCGCCTTACTTTAGGTGCACGATGTAGCAGCTGTGTCCATGTAATCTTCGGTCCTTGCTCTGCCACATCCAATGTTAGATCATAGGGCTTAGAACTTTCCCCTAGCTGGAAGTCGGTGATGCCCAATTTTTGTCGTGGCCTGGATGGCCTCTTGCTAGTCTCTCCTCTCATGCTTTTCTCATCATCTGATTGTGTAGCTTTCTCCCTCCTAGCTCTTTTTACAGTCATGGCTTCAAGTGGTTCTAAAAAGGTTACCTTCTCCTTACCCTTGTCCCTCTCCTTTGCTCTGGGTGGATCCACTACTATGGCTTTTCCTTTCTCTTCTAGCCTTATGATGTTAACAGGGCGATCATGTGGTGGTGCTAGTGGAAGAGGTGGGATGGATGCTTGTGGTGGTGTCTGGGGTGGACGTAGAATTTGTGTTGGTGGGGCTGGTGCTCGGGGTGGGGTGTTCTTCTCTAGGGGGTGATAATTGGTTCCTCCTACCTCCTCTATTATAGTTTTGTCGTGGTTTGGGACAGTAGTACATACCATGATTGTCTTCTCCGCAGTTGTAGCAGTGATACTCCCTGTTTTTTCATTGTGCTCTTTTAGGGTCTTGATCTCTTTCTTGACTCCTCCCTTGCTGTATTAAGTGGACAGACAAATTCTGCAGTTGGTCAGTAATATGGGCCAACATATCGTGTTGGTCATCTCTTACCCCAAGAGCCGGTGGTGGTGGTGGAATGGTGGTTGTCGTAATTGCTGGTCGACGCGATGTTCCTGCTTTTGTTGACTCAATTTCTTTGGCTTTCATTCGCAGCTTCTTGTCTTTAAGGCAAGCAATCTCAACGGCTAACTCGTACGTAGCCGGGAATCTACCTTTCACCTTCTCCTTGAGAAGCGGCCATAAGCCATGCGTGAGCCGATCTTTTTTTAGGAAATCGGGTGCAACTTCTCCCCTTGCCAGTGACTCAATCCACCGTTGCCACAAATCCACAAATTTGGACTCATAGGTGGCATATTCTAAAAGACCCTCCTCCTTCAATTCTCTCAACTTGTCCCACAACTTTTATAAAGTGGTACCTCCCCCAAAGAGCCTCTTAAAAGCGGTTTTTAAGGGCTCCCAGTCATCCTTGGTTGCTTGTGGAAGTGCATTGTACCATGATCTAGCTTCTAGATTCATGAGATGCTTAAAGATTCAAACCCGGGATTCATCCGTATCTTTGTTGCTCACTACACATGCTACTTCAAAGTCATCTAGGAAGTCTGTTACCAAATCCTCCCCCTTCTTTCCTTAAAATGTTGGAAATGCTATACTTTCCATGATTACTGAGAGAGATAGAAAGACACACTGCTTAACTTGCAAAAGTTTTTTTCTTCTTTACAAGGAGGCGTGTATACCCTCTTATACTAGGACATAGATTAAAACTTCAAACGGTACATTGCCTTGTACCAAAGGCAAGACAAATGGATGTTATGATGCCAAAACCTCAAAAAATCGCTCCCCACCCAGCATGGTGTCGATGACATGCTGATAGTGAGCCTTCAAGTCCAGTATTACCTTGATTGAGCGTACACGTGTTGGTATGTGTGATTTGTCTTGAGGTAGGTTGTATTGATTCATGTGAAGCTTAGAGGTGCTTAGTCACTGTCCAAGCTTGTGGGAGAGGGTGGTGTTCTTTCCTGAAACAAACTCGGTAGATCCCTAGTTTCTCTAGTGAGAGTGTGAGCCAATGCTTCCGTTATCTGTGCTACAGCATCAGGTGCGACTTGGAAACTGACTGTGATAATTACCTCGTTGACTTGAGTTACCCGATTCTCAAAGTAGAATAGTGTTAATTCTCTATTGTGCAAAGCTCCTTCCATCTTGTTGTTGTGGGTTGGTTGTAGGTTGCGGACATGGTTTCGACCTTCTCCTTCTTCTTGGCACTCGGCCTATGTATGTCCACTGGGTTTGGCGTGTTGGTTGACTCTCCCACTGCAAATCGATTACCGTTACGCCTGGCACTCGAGCTTCGATGGAGATGCGGAGTTCGTCTAGTTGTGCTTGGAGATCTTCTTCTTCTGTCGTCCAATTAGCAAATCCTGCTAGCCATTCATCCATTCACAATAGTTTAGGGGTTTCAGTCTTGTAAACTGAAGGGTTTCATGAAAAGTTCCTCCGTGGGAGCACCAAATGAAGGGAGCAAAGCGAACCCCGAGCCCCGACGGCCTCTAAAACACCGGGGGGCTGAATGGCCCGCCTCGAGCCTGTCACAGTAAAGCGAACAGGGGGCACCACCTAGCTTTGAGCGGCTAGGACGCAAACAACACACCACCATAACAAAGTTTTCATCCAAGAGAGATGGATGCTTGGAAGTAATGGTGAAGAGGAAGGGGAATGAGATCAAGAGAGAGAGAGAGAGAGAGAGAGAGAGAGAGAGAGAGAGAGAGAGAGAGAGATAGAGAGAGAGAGTATAGCGGCTTAGTACTTAGGCACCACAGAAGGATGTCAAATCCGCACACCCTTCACACATACACAAGCTCACTCCAAACACAAGACTAGGTGGCAATTCCACACACCTCACATGGGCAAAACATTGCAAGAAACATAGTCACAAAACCTCAAGCTTTATTTAGAGAATAAGGCGATGAAATAGGGAGCATAGGGTAGGGGAAAGAGAAGGGAGAGAGTGGTAGAGCACATGGCGGATAGGTGGGAGCTGATGGCGAAGACTCGCACGAGGGTTATGGACATCATCCTTCATTTAGCTGCCCTTCATCTTCCATAGACCAAGGGTGTAGAGGTCATGCTCAAGTTGAGCATGGTGACTGCGGTGATGGTGATGGTGATGGTGTGGGTGGGTGTGTGTGTGTGTGCGCACTAGGTACACACAGTGCATAGTGTACTCTCTGGTGATGTTGTGTGTGTCATTAGTGTGATGGTTACCCCTCTTTATATAGAGGAGGAGGGGGGGGGGGATTTCTAGAATTTTAGAAATCAAGAAATTATTATCTGCACCCGCCATGTGACTGTGGGCCCCACTTGTCTGGCTGTGTGTATATGCGTCAGAACAGCAGTCTCATGAGAGAGAGATGGGTTGATGAAAAAGTGAGTGAGATGGATAATAAGTAATTACAAGAGGGAAGAGAGAGGAGTGTGTACAGAGGTAAATCTGTGTGCAGATGTGTGTGTACACTAGAAAAATCCAGTAACCATCATGTAAAGGTGGGTGTATGGCACCTTTTTCAGTAGAACTGAGTGTGTGTGAGTGTGGGGGAGGCCATCTGGCTACAAGACAAGAGAGATTTTGAATTTTAGAGAGGGGGGGGTATTTGGATCATGGGAGAGTGTAGGAGAGAGAAAAAAGGGGGTGGGGTATGCTATTTTGGAAGATAGGAGAGGTGGCATGTGAGAAAGAACGTATTATTGGTGAGGACAGGGGTGGGGTAGCTTGAGGGTAGAGAGAAAGGAGAAAGGACAAGGGGAAGAGAGAGGGGGTTGACCTTTTGAGTGGAGGAGAAGAAAAGGGACACACGGTGGGGCAACGGTGAAGAAAAAGGAGGGAGGGTGGGGATGGGCTGCCCCGCAGGCACGAGGTGGACTATTTTACCTTTCTCACCTATTTACATACTTATACTTTATTTTTTTATTTATTTTCCAATGCCTTTTATCACTCCCTCCCTAAGAGGGGGTTTCCATGGGGTGGGGAAGAGAGAAGAGGGGTATGGGAACCTGGCTTGTGAAAAGCCCCCATCAATGCGTGCGCGTAGGCGTGTGTGCTCGTGAGTGCGTATATCACCATTTGTATGTGCTTTTATGGCTTGCAAGTGGGTTGTGTATGTGTATGCAAGTGTTTGTGTGTAAGTATCAAGGGTGTGTATGTGTGGGAACGAGAGAGAGAGTGTTTTATTATATATACATATACATATACATTATATATATATATATTTTTACAGCTTACGTGCAGGTTACACAGAGAACGGGGTGGGGAGAATGGAGAGGGAGCGCGTGAGGATTGGGGGGGTGAGAGGGATGGTGTGTGTGTGTGTGTGTGTGTGTGTTGATGAGAGAGAGAGAGAGAGTGTGTGTGTGTATTTCTGGCTGTGCTGGTTCGGCTGCTACACAGAGTGCGCGCATGAGAGAGAGAGAGAGAGAGAGAGAGAGAGAGAGAGAGAGAGAGAGAGAGAGAGAGAGAGAGAGATGAGTGAGGGAGGAAGGGGTGAGGGGGGGGAGGGGGGGGGGGGGGGGGGGTTGGGGCCCAGATTGAGAGGGTGTGTGTTTTTGAATAGGAGAGAGGGAGACTTGTTTGCGCTGCATGGGACTGCTGAGGCCGACAGGAAAGGAGAGGGCGGAAGAGAGAGTCAATGGGGTGGGCAGATGGTGAGAGAGCTAAGGGGTGAGGGGGGGAAGATGGGGCGTGTGTGTGTGTTGTGAGTGTGTGTGCGTAGGATTGGGCCTATTGTCTCAAAAACAAGAGGGGGGGTTTGAGAGCGTGAGAGAGAGAGATAAGCTTGTTGCACCCTGACTGCCGAGGATAGTGAACGAGATGGGGGGGGGGGGGGGGGGGGGGCTGAACGAGGGGAGAGAGAGAGAGGGTGTGAGATGAGCCGGGAGAGGAAAGCTGTAGCGGGCCAGGGAGAGTGGTTAATGGGAAGTGAGAGGGTGGATGAGAGTAGGGAATGAGAGCAGGGAGACGGCCCGCCTTGGTTGACAAACAAGAGGGGAGAGGGGGGGGCTTGGTGAGGACAAGAGAGTGTGGACGAGAGGGGAGAGAGAGAGAGTGGCATGGCAGCCCGCTAGAGGGAGAAAGAGAGAGTATGGACGAGAGAATAGTGAGAGAGTGTGTGAATTATGAAAGAGAGAGGGAGGCTTCTTGTCCCAAGCATGGCAGCCCTTTGTATGGTGGCCCTTGAGAGAGAAGGCTTGTTTTATGCGCCCATTGAGCTTGGTGACACATGGGGGGGGAAGAGAGAGAGAGAGAGAGAGAGAGAGAGAGAGAGAGAGAGAGAGAGAGAGAGAGAGAGAGAGAGAGAGAGAGAGAGAGAGAGAGAGACGAGCAGGAGAAAGAGGGGCTGTCCTCTGGTGATAATGGAGGATTGTGGCCAAACTGAGGGGCGGCCCACCACCTGCAAGCATGGTAGGGGTGGTGGTGCATGCTATAAAAAAAAAAAAAATCGTCTTCTCGTATGGTTCTCCTTCCCGATTGGGGTTGGTTCTTGCGGCCGCGGTTTTGAAAACCGGCCGTCAACGTGCAAATGTCCTTTTTAAAGGACACATTTAACCATATGCGGTCTCAATCATTTGGGCTTCATAGAGCCCAATGCAGATGTATATGTAGAATTTGCATCAGAGGTGATGAAACTAGCATGGGTTGCATGGCTTTATGTAAAACTTTCAAAGGTGTCACACATCTATGGGAGTCAGTTCTATGCCCGAAGCAAATAGATCCTGATTACCACAACAGTAAGTGTCTGATGGGCGAATGTAAGAAATGTGGTGTGAAAAAGCTAGAAACATGCTGCTTAGAGACACAAAGCCCAGGTAATAATATCTTGGTAAAATTGTTTGCATATGTGGAGGCAACAGGTAAGCACGAAGACAAAAAAAAAGAGAAGATGTTGTGACTAAAGAAGTGCAGTGCTGGGAGTTTCTTCAACTCTTACACACCAGCTGAAGGTTTTTATCAAACATAACTATATCGCTTGATGGCAAGAACAATAGTTCAAGGATTGTATTCTTAGATTTCCTGACGATGTGGTTGTGTCGGTTGTAGACTTTGCAAAAAACTATGCATTCAAGGAGCAAAATGAGATTCAATCTATGCATTGGCACTCAAGTCAAGTAACCATTTTTGTGCACATAACAAACTACCGCAAGGAAGGGGAAGTAGTCAAGACAATCTACTTCTTTATATCAGATGACAAAGTGCATGACACATTGTTTGTCCAACATTGTTTTATGCTGCATTGTGGCTGGTTACAGAGAGAAGGTGTCACTCCAAAACGTCACTGTGTCTGGTGAGATGGTGCTACCTCACAGTTTAAGGTTGCTAGGCCTTTCTATTTTGTTGCAAGGTATGCTAGACTAACAAGAATGGAGATGAGCTGGTTCTTCTTTGGATCAGGACATGGCAAGAGAGAGCATGATGGTGCATGCGTAGTTGTTAAAAAAACGGTTGACACATGAGCAGTTGAAGCCTAATGGGGCCACTTTAAAGTGTGTTGCAGATGTGATTGCCTATTGCCAAGCCAACCTACCAAAGGGAGCAGTAGCATCATATCCTCTAAAAGAAAGGGAACGTCCCTGTGTGTTTTGGGAGATCAAAGTAGGTGATGTAAACAGGGAGGTTAAATGGTATTGTGCCACGGTTGAGAAGTCTCGCGCTTTGCATGCGTTTCACAGTCACAACCGGCAGGATGCAATTGCCATTGCCACAAGACCATTGGCATGCTTTTGTGATGCATATATGGACCACAATTGGAATTGCTGCACTAACAAATCTCATGTGCAGTCTTGGGATTATCACATTCTGATGCCATTGTTGGATGAAGTTGAGCATGAAGAAGACACTCCGACTGATAATGCCCTTGAAGGACAAATCATTGGATATGAAACATTCGTGTATGAAGGCCATCATGATGCATTAAGTAGTGCTTTGTGTGTTGGTGACACTTCTGCAGTGAATCCAGATGCTACAACCAATGATGAGAATGTAGACTTTTACTTGGTAAATTGCACTGTAGTAAAAGAAAAGGAAAAACAGAATTTCATTGATGAGTGGAACAATGTAACTGAGTGGAACAATGTAACTGACAAAGGCTCTTATGTCGTGCAAGGACTATATTACAAGCAAGTGGATGCATACACCTTCAAACTAGACTACAATCAACCTATTGTTCACATACTTTCAAATCTTGTACGTTGTATCAAGATACCCATGTAACACATGCAAAGAGAAGGCAAATGTACACAATCACCCCCAAAGATTATGAAGCAATCTATAACAGCATGCCATTTGGTTTTTGACATGAGCGTCATGGTATTCTATTCTATTTTGTATCTTGTGTATGCTTAGTACTACCATAGTAGATGCTAATTGTATACTAACAAGCTTCTACAAAGTGTGTTCTAGCTAGCATAAAGAGAACTAGATTACAGTATATGCTAACTAGCATATAATGTATGCTAACTCGCACAATATATGTTAACTGTATACTATCTACAGTGTATCAATTGTAACTAGCATACAATATATGCTAACTAGAATATAGTGTATGCTAACTAGCACAATATATGCTAGATAGATACTCACTACCATACAGTTATATATGCTAACTACCATATAGTGTATGATGCTAACTATCATAGTATATGCTAATTGTATACTAACAACCTTCTACATAGTGTGTGCTAACTAGCAAACAATATATGTTGACTAGTATATACAGTATATGCTAATTGTATACTAACAAGATTCTACAAAGTGTGTGCTAGCTAGCATAAAGCGAACTAGCATATATTGTATGCTAGCTCTCACAGTATATGTTAATTGTTTACTAGCTACATTGTATCAACTGTAACTAGCATACAATATATGCTAACTAGCATATAGTGTATGCTAACTAGCACAATATATGCTAATTGGATACTGACTACCATATAGTATATGCTGACTAGCATATAGTGTATGCTAACTATCACATTATATGTTAATTGTTTACTAACAAGAATCTACATACTGTTTGCTAACTAGAAAAGAGTATATGTTGACTAGCGTATAGAGTATATGCTAACTAGCATATAGTGTATGCTAACTAGCACATTACATGATAACCGTATACTAACTAGCTGCTATATGGTGTGCTAACTAGCATACAGTCTTATGCTAGCTAGCATAAAGCGTATGGTAACTAGCACAATATATGCTAATTGTATACTAACTAGCTGCTATATAGTGTGCTAACTAGCATACATTATGATGCTAACTAGAATATAGTGTATGCTAACTAGCACAGTAATATGCTAGCTGTATACTAACTAGCTGTTATATGGTGTGCTAACTAGCATACAGTATTATGCTAACTAGCATATAATGTATGCTAACTACCACAATATATGCTAACTGTATACTAACTAGCTGCTATATGGTGTGCTAGCTAGCATACAGTATTATGCTAACTAGCATATAGTGTATGCTAACTACCACAGTATATGCTAACTGTATACTTAATTGCTACTTTATAGTGTGTGCTACCTAACAAAAAACCCAATACATAATTCTGTAACACATTAAAATGGAATAGTAGGAGGCAACTGTTGAAAAGATTATCTCATCATTAATTTCTACCATCAAATAACATTACATAGGGTTTAATTTTACAATGAGAGTCACACCCCCTAAAAATCTTTAGGCGTCCTCATAGGGCGTATGTATAGACCACGCTTTTCTCTGCCTCCTTTTTCTCTGCTGCCTTTTCCTTTCTCTCTTCTTCTAGGTTGCCTCTTTGCTGCTCCTTTTCTTTTATTTCCCTCTCCAGCCTAGCTTTCTCCTCTCTCTCGTATGCTAGGCCAGCTTCCATTTGCTACTCCTATTCCATTTGCCTTCAATTTTCCTTTACCAACTATTTGAGGATTTCATCAAAGAAGTTATCAGAGCCTATATCAAAGGTATTGTTAGCCACATATGCTACCTGATTATCCGACTGCAGCCAAAGAAAAAGCTAGTCTTTCATAATTTTTATAAGAAATTGTTCTCTCTCCTCAGCACTTTGGTCCTCTAGCTTCGCTACACTTTGTAGAGGCTATCATCAATTAGAAGCGTGTTTTGGGCACTGTACACCGGAGCGTATTTTCAAAACACGGCTAAATATTTCATAAACACAGGTTTATTGCTAATTAGCCAAGGTTGCCTCTTGCACTGCTCTTGCGCAAGAATACCAACAATCCTTGGCACCTGCAATTTAAAAACAGTCCTGCAAATAGTCGTGACTTTGCGTTGCATGCTTGTGCTCCAAATATACACACTGAAGAACTGAAGACAATAGTTCAAAAACTTGTGGTTGTCCTTGCGACAGAACACATGTTGGCCCTGTACATTGTATTTTATCATTTCATCTGCATACGCAGGGGGCTTTTTGCCAAAGCGAGTCTCTACCACCCTTACCAAAAGACCGTTGAGATCTAGTAAAAGAGCCCTTTTTTCATCACAAAGTCTCTTAGGCACCCATATTGGGTCTGGAGGAGGATACCATTTAGCATATATAACCTCCCTAGATAGGTGAACATAATTTAGGTGCTCAAAAATTCTACGGGCACGCTATGAATATCGTTCGAGCCGCTTTTCAATCTCCAATTTTGTCTCCTTATTTGCCTGGCTTTGCGGACTCGCCTTTTTGAAAATTTCTACCATTTCATGGCCGCATTTACATCAGGCAAGGAAATTAATGCCAATTTCTCTTCCTCTGCAAAGAAACAATGATACAAAGTGAAGAAGTTCATAGATTGGCAGAAAATTATAATGGATTGCTAATCAGCATTATATTACACAGACATTTTCACCAGGAAAATAAAAAAAGTTACAATGTCATCCACAAGAGGCATTAGTTTTTCAAAATGGCATAGCCATAAGAGTGAAGGGCACAGGTATGGGAACACTAAGTAAAGGCCAAACAATTGAATAGTGACAGTTGCCTCCTTACAATACAAAATCTAAGGAAAGGTCATTGACACAGTTTTTGCAAGCTCTTGAGCGGGTGGATTTCTTTTCACCTTTGGTGCTTTTAGCTTTGTCCTCCATCTTCTTTGGGGAACCACAGCCGTTGCTTGTAGTTTCTTCAGGTACCTCTTCAAGGCCCACTTCTCTCTTTGCCTTAGCCTTTCGCAAAAAAACCTTGAGAGGGCTGTTATCACCAACTTCCTGCAGGTCCTCTAGGTTGTTAGTCTTCAAAGATTCCCCTGAGGCACTGGCATTCGCACTAGCCATTGTCTACAGAGAATTTTTTACTGTTTCAATTGCAGAAGGCATGTTATCACCAGCTTCTTGCAAGTCCTCTATGCTGTTAGTCTTCAATGTTTACCCTGAGGCACTGGCACTAGCACTAGCCATTGTCTGCTCAGAATTTTTTACTGTGTCAGTTGCAGCAAGCATGTTATCACTAAATTCCTATGGGTCCTCTATGTTGTAAGCCTTCAATGTTTCCCCTGAGGCACTAGCACTAGCACTAGCCATTGTCTGCTAAGAACCTTTAAATACTGTGTCAGTTGCAGCAGGCATGGCAGTCAAAGGGTTCTTAGTTGCAGCCTTTCCCTTACCTTTGGTGTCATGCACACTACCCACATCATGCAGGGGCTTTGAGAGGCCTGCAACAAAAAAATCTTTGATTACACCCTTTACAAGCATGTCATGTATGCTACTTAGTATGTTTGATATGCTGACTATGTGTGCAGCTATGCCAGTATGCTAATTAGCATCCCCGTGTATATTAGCTAGCATAATCATATATGCTAACTAGAATATCAAGTATGCTAACAAGCATATCAGGTATGCTAAGTAGTAAACCTTATAATCTCTAAGCAATTCAAGTGTACACACAAGCTTCTGTGTGCTTGCTAGAGGATAGCATATGCTAAATAGCATATCCAACATACTTAATAGCATGTCAAGTATGCTAATTAGAATATCCAACTAGCATACTTGATATGCTAATTATCATATCCTTTATGCTAACTATCATTCCATCTTGCATATCCGGTATGCTAATTAGCATATCCAATATGCTAACTAGCATACCTAGTATGCTAGCTAGAAAAACCTATAATCTCTAAGCTAATCCAATATGCTCCAAAATTCTTACTAGCATATAAATATTGGTAATTAGCATATCCAACATGCTTAATAGCATATCAAGTATGCTAACTATCATATTTAGTATGCTAATTAGCATTACAACTAGCAATCCAATATGCTAACTAGCATACTGGATATGCTAATTAGCATTCAATATGCTAACTCCGGTATGCTAATAAGCATACCCAATATGCTTACTAGCATACTCGATATGATAATTAGCATCCACTCATCTAACTAGCATATCCAATGTGCCAGTTGGCATACTGCATACGCTAATCAAGTAGGCCTACTAGCATATCCAGTATGCTAACTAGTATACTGGATATGCTAATTAGCATATCCAATATGCTAACTGTCATAGTGTATATGCTAACTAGCATATATAGTATGATAACTAGCATACTTGGCATGCTAATTAGCATATTCATTATGCTAAGTAGCTCACCTTTTATTCCCAATATGATGAAGCTTGCAAACTATATGTCCTATATGCTAGCTAGCAAGCATACATTCAAGTATGGTTTCTTACCAATCTCTGGTGTGATTGGATCTTGTTGTGCTGCAAGATTGAACAACCACGCGGTAGGTATGCTTCTTTTGCGGGAGGGAGCAGCATAGGTGGTCCGAAGGGAGCATGTAGCAGCAAAGCAGAGAAGGTGATAGTTATGCTCACAAGGGAGCTTGACCATTGCAAGAAATGATTGGACCTCAAGGGGCAGATCACAGCCAGAGTACACATGTTTGTTCTGATGCTTCTTGCACCTCTCTGTCCTTCATAAAACTAGCAAGGGCTAGATTAGTTAGGGTAGTCTGGAGAAACGAGATCTGCAGCTTGGGTTGCATGTGCATCAGAAGTTTAAGTTGGCTTTCAGAGTTCTGCACCTTGGATTTTGCAATGTCCACGTCAACTTACAAAACCAAGACAAAAAGAGCATGGTAAGTACATGAGTTAGCTGAGCACTTGTACCAAACATAAAGTGCAGAGATGAAACTTACGGACACTTACCAGTTTACAAGTTATGTCTATGTCACTATCTATGGGGTCATCTTCACCAGGAGGACACCCCATAGCCTCTATGGTGTCTTTGGCTGTCTCTATTCTGATTTCAAGCTCCATCTTTCGTCGGGCATCCACATCATTGCTTTGCAATAGAGCCTACAACTCCATCTCAGCTGCTTGCAACCTCTATCTCATGGCCGTGACAATAGAATTGATCGCATTTTTTGCATTCAAAGCCCTAGCAAGTTCTAGGGCCTCTTGCACATTCTTTAGATTCTATTTATCATATTGTAGCTGTGTTTTCATATGAAGGACAGCTGCCTTCATGCACTGCCGTTCCTCCAACCCACAAAATGAAGAAGCTTCCATCTCCTTTCGACTATCTTAATGAGGCAGAAGTGTGTCCTTGGTAGATTTGGTAGTACTCTTTCCTGCCAATGCCATGTTCTCCTCGCAGATGTCAGCACACTCATCCTCAATTTTTGAAGCTGGAAGCTGAAGATTGCGTATTCTCCACTTGTTAACATGGCCCTCATAATAGCCCTTCTCTTGAATATCTTGCAAGTACTACACGACAAACTCGGCCCAATTCAACCTAATGACTGTCCCGCTTGCAATCACGACTTTCGAGTCAGTACAATGAGCTTGCGGCCGGGTTTTGCGACTCGGCAATCGGATCAGCAGGTGATAGTTGGTAGGCAAGGCAAGCAAAGAAAAAAAAAGTTGGGTTGCATGGGGGTTTTTATAAGAGTTGAAATTTTTCAAAGACTGGATGATCCGGGGGCCGCCACGTGGCAGCCGGATATCCCATATGCACAGTGGTAGGGCTAGTCGGAGAGGTATAAGATCCATCGCGTGAAGCCCATTAAGGAAGATTGAAGGTAAGTGAGCTCCCTTGGTGTGCGGCTATGGAGGTTTCCCGTTGGGCGCTGTCTTGGTGGCGCACGGTCCTGCAGGGGCGGTGGCGCTAGGTTTTGGTGGCGGTAGAGCTAGGCAACCGGTGACCGACAGCGCGGCAGTGAGCGCGCCATGATGACATGGCAGCCATCCGACTAGGCTGGGTTCCCGTGTTGCGCTCCTAGGGGCCCTTTTGAAGAGAGGAGTCACCCCCTCCAGTAGCGATATCTCTAGTGCTCGAGGAGGGGTGTGTCCTGCGGCGGCAGGTGACAATAGCAAGTGAGAGAGAGAGAAGGCGGGTGGATGAGTTGGGCGGACAAAGGTGCACCATGCAATAGTTGCCAAAAATGAAGTATGCCAAAAGTGCTAGCAATGCAACAAAAATTCTAAAAGGGGCTCAGTTTGAAGTGCACGAGCTGGAGAGATCTCATTTTTTTTCTTTTTTTGGGTCTCCTAGACACCCCTATAAAAAGATGTACATGTGAATTTGTAAGGGCTTTTTGCCAATTATGTGTTTTGGCCAAGGATTTTTTTTGGGAGCCATTGGGGCTTTTTTCTTGTTGAAGTTTTTGCCGAGGTTCGTACTGGTAGGGAATTGGTTGTACATGGTGTTGTATATGCAAGAAGGCCATCCATTGCTGTCTCTTGGCGTCATTCCCCCTTCCCCCTTTTCTTCTTTGCTTGTGTGTGTGTGATTTTAGGCGTGTGTCGGCGTGTGTGCCCCTCCGATGTTTGTCGTGCAAAGAGAGCTAGAGAGAGGCTGTGTGTGTGGTGAAGACTATGAATTGAAAAAGTGGAATGATTGGGTTTGTTTGCTGCATTGCATAGCGTGTGCGTAAGGTCGTGTGTAGGCGGTGGTTTGCTTGCGGGTAGTGTCGAGTTTTGAAGGTGAACTCTAGTGGATTGGGGCACTGTGTATACCCTGGGCTATAGTGAGGCATTGTGTTGTGTGCTGGGTGTGTTCCCCTTTCCCCCCTCTCCAACGATAACATGCTTCAACCCCTTTCCTCCCTCTTTGAACTTCTTGAGCTTTTGTGACCTTCGCCATGCAGGGTAAGATTTGCAATGTCCTCCCCTCTTGTATTCTCTAGGAGAATAGCCATAGCTTTCATGGAAAGAGGAGGAGGGTAAAGAAGAAGGAGAAGAGGGTGACCTCTTTCTTGCCCTTTTCTTCCTTTGTTTCCTCTTTTCCCTTTCAGCACGACGAGGAGGACTGTGGGTTGACCATTTCCTCTTAGGAGGAGTTGGCAACCGTCTAGGCTGTCGTCTTCATGGGGCCACATCTTCAAAGGAACTTAGGGATTCATTACTTTCTTGTTATTTGGATTCCTCCTCTCGTATGAGAGAGAGTCTGATTTTGGGGGTCTCATCAAGAGGCCTCCTAAGCTCTCTCTCCTCTTGGAGAGGAAGAGAAATCCCATAAGCGCAAAGTTGTTGAGTAGCTTTGGCTTGCAAAGCAGGGTTACCTATAGCTTGTTGCAACCTAGTAACATGATAATTGACAAACATGGGGGCATCCTCATTAGCACCTTCATGTGAAAAATCGAAGTTATCAATGTTCATTCTACTCTCTAGGCTATTGTCAGCCATGCTAACTATACTTATGTATAGAATACTTTGTGCTTTGGTACCCTCAAAAACCTTAGTCACTACTCTTCTTTACCTTTAAAAATCAGTCCTCAAGCAGCCACACCCGTGGTTTAGACACTGTTGATTGCAAAGACTAGTGGCGAGGTTCTAACATTTCTCAGTTGATTATGGTTCCTTTTGAGCTTGGTTGTAGCTCAATAATGGTAAAGCCAAAGGCAAGCCCTGAGAGGCTCCATTATTAAGACTATAGTTCCCAACGGTGTCCCTCGAACTAAGTCCTTCTCAACCAAGATAATAGATCCCTATCCCACTTACCCTATTGCATAAATAGGCCCAACCTTTCATGGACAACTTAAGTACCTCTCTTCTTATGCAAGAAAGGAGAAACCAATAGCTCTGATACCAATGTAATGGAACAGGCCTATGAACTTTGAGAATAGCGGAACTAGGAGAATTAAAGAGAGCATTTTTGTGAGACTACTTCGAGAACATAGAGGGTGAACTTAATTGATGGTAGAAACATAATCATAGTACTTAATTAACTTATCATGAACAATAATTTTGCAAGAGAGAGAGTTTAGAGAACTTGACAACAGTTGCGAACTAGATTTATGTGGAGCCGGTTCCCCTCCAATAGGATTTTGCATTATAGATTCTCCTATCAAGAGAGACTTGGTACATTACAATCTTTGTGTTCCTTGTGACCTAGGTGATGCAATGAAGATGGAAAGCTTCATGCATCACGAGCATAACATAGGCTTTGTAAAAAGAATTAACTATCCCCAGTCTCAGTCCCAAGGCCTCAAACACCTTCGAAGGTGGAGAGAGCTAGTGGGGAATGAGAGTAGGGAAGAGGAAGAAGAAACATTCATAGGAGATAGAAATAGTCCCTTGCTTATAATCACTCTTCTTGCTAGCATACATAACAACATAGTAATGAAGATGGAGAAGATTAAGCATTGAAGCATGGCTCTTGGTTGGATTTGCATTCCATAGCCAAGAGTGCTGGTGTAGGATCTAAACGTCTCTACTAGCTTGGAGAAGGAGATGGAGCTCTTTCACTTTGCACTCCACACAATGAGAGAGAGAGAGTGTGTGTGTGTTGGGGGGGGGGGGGGGAGGGAGTATATCCCCCAAGCTAGCCCCCTTCTTGCTTTTGTCGACCCCCTCTTCTAGCACTCTCTGGCACTTGATTGGACCTCCTCAAGCTTGGTCAATCACAGGCTTAGTGCATATCAAGCAACAAGGGTAGCCCTGGGACAAGTGCCCCCCTTTCCCCTTTGAGAGAGAGGACTTGATAAATGAAAAAACAATTAATTAAATCAACTAAATTATCATTGGACCCCTTGGGAGGCTAACCAATAGGCTTTAGGTACACCTTGAGGGCAACATGAAGAGAAACTTGACAAGTGTCCTATTTGCTTTCTTTGTACCAAGCTTGCCTTGTGTGAGGGTGTGTGTGTTCTCTCTCTAGCCCCTACAATGAGGGCTCTCCCCCCCTTGAGTAGGGATCATGTTGACTTTGTGGAACACCTTACCCCCCTCAAGCACCTTAGTCATGGAGCACCTTAGCACCTTAGTCAGCAAACATGACAAGCACCTTAAGCACCTTAGTCAGCAAGCACGACAAGCACCTCAATTTTCAAGCTTGGGCGGGTTCCCACCTCAAGCACAACCCTAGCTTACCTAAGGTCAAAGGACTTTTAACACTAACATTTGGAGGTCTTTAATGAAGCTAACCCTAAGGTCTTTAAGCTCCATTAGCTAGCCTTGGTCTTTGACAAATCATCTCTTATTTGGACCCCTTTACCATTGGCTCTGTGTTGAGATAGACCAGTGAACACATGTCTATATTCTAACCCTTGTTTCGGTCTATTCTCCCACATTAAATGATCTGTTTAATCTGATTAAATTATTTGGGTTGGTTAGATATTAAATTTTATGACATGGTGACATACATTTTCACTTCGCAAATGGAGTATGCTTGTGCTCCATGATGTTCAATATATGCTTGATGTTCTGATTTCCATTTTTCAACTTAGAGATCATGGGTGTCATGTTCAGTTGACTGATGAGTCTTACTTGATGAGGAGAGGTTCGCTTGTGACAGCGTGAGGCCATCGTGGTGCTCGTTTGACTCTTGTCTATGTTCTAGATGTTAGAGACACCATAGTCTCTGTGAGTTTGTTGCCATGTAGACATTTGCAGGCTAGGCGAGTACACTTTACTAATGAGCAATGTGACATTTCACTCATTGTGCATGTAGGATCTAAGGATAGACATGTAGAGGAGGACAACTCATTGAGTGCATGACTAGAGCAGTCACCGATGATGGTGATGGATTTTGATGCTTTGCCAATCAGAGTGCAAAGCAGTGAGTCACATGTGCGAGACAATGTAGTTTCAGTGACTTTGTAGACATGTACTTTTGTAGATGAGATCCAGAGTGTTGCGCATGGCATGTCTGTAGATGTAGAATTAGAGAGGCCATACTCTAGCGAGACACAATGGATTGATCCTCTTAGGACTGAGACGCCTCCTACCATGCAGCTCGGGGGGGGGGGGGGGGGGGGTCACATAATAATTATGTGACTATCACGTGAGTGTGACAAAAGGGGTTTGAATTTTATTTTTTTTCCTCACATTTTCACATACAGAAGGGTACCATGAAATGGAATTGGGAAACAAAATTACAGATTAAATAGGAAAAGGGTGTACTTTATTTGTCAAAAATTCTTAGATAAGGAGTTTTAAAAATAGTCCTTGAATGCACGTGATATACACAATTTATACATAGTGCCAACACCCCCCAATCCATGGAGACGAGCGATATGGAGTTCTTTGACATTTTTTTTCTCACATTTTTACATATAGAAGGGTACCATGAAATGGAATTGGGAAAAAAAATTACAGATTGAATAGGAAAAGGGTGTATTTTATTTGTCAAAAATTCTTAGATAAAGAGTTTTAAAAATAGTCCTTGAATGCACGTGATATACACAATCTATACATAGTGACACCCCCCAATCCATGGAGATGAGCGATATGGAGTTCTTTGACATGCTCATGCCAGAGGCTGATATGGTGATGTCAGGACATGAGGATACAGCCCTTATGGATGATGAGGGAGTGATGACTATCCTCGAGTCAGGATTGACGTGTCCATATGCGACTAGTTCTGGTGGTGATGCAGTGAGGGTTGAGATACCTACTGCAGATAGATTGGTAGAGGGCACTGCACATGGCGTTAATGCGATTGGCATGGGTGTGCTGGTAGAGATTACGCATTTGTCATCAGCCTTCGAGACTCTCATGTACGACCTCTTAGTATCAAGATCCGACATAACAGCTACAGTGAAACGTTTGTAGTTGGGGTTGTTAGTCGTGCGATGATTGATACGAGCATGATGCATCATGGAGCCTTGTAGCTCATTACAGGTTACCTGCAGGATATGCATGTTGATTCTAGCAAGGATATACGCTTTCGCACACCGATAGAGCCTACACGGCGGCATGCATTAGCTTCGAGAGAGCCACTGGATGAGTTTATTGCCTTACCTACTATACATACTACTAGGTCCTATAGTAGTATCACGTATCAACACATTCGCCTTTAAGTGGGAGATTGTTGGGATAAAGGCGGTGTGCCTCTTACCTAGGTCGGACACGTCAAAAACATCTGATCGCCCATTACTTGTACACACCTTATTCTTTACTAGATAGAAGATTATGAGGCTCTCTCACACACAGTGTTGAGTTGCTCCACCCACATCTTGTGTTCTCTCTATCTCTCTCCTTCTCACTCTCCACACATGCACCGCATTCACGCCTCACATTAGGTGGCCAATTTAAGTTGAAAAATACTTTAAGAAGTGTAGAAATTTATATTCACGACATTTTGGGTGCACTCTCGTAGGGTTTTCTAAACCTAGACTAAGAGATACTTCATCATAAAGGACTTCATGATTGGAGACACTCGAGGCTCGTTGTCAAGTACTTTAGGGTCATTGCATTGGGCTCAAAGACTTTGAGGTCAATGCAATAAGTCTAAAGTGAGAATGGTACTACTATGGGTCCTACGATGAAAAATGTTTTGAAAAGTATGGCACGATGACCTGATTACTTTGGCGCATTCAACATTAAGTTTTCTAAGTTCTGGTATACTTTTATGATTGACAAACAACACGCTACAATGTGTTTCATAGCTGTGAACATGCTTATGAGTGTTGGGTGAGTATTTCCTTCACTAGGAGGTTTCTTTCCCCCGATTTGTATATACCCCCATCACTATACGGAAAGCCTTATCTTTGCATTTGCATAGTCAGCAATACTACTTCTTGTGTTATGTGCTCTTGAGTTTTTGCTTCATCTTCTCCATCTTTGTGGCCATTCTTGTAGCTGTAGTTGGAACATAAATAAAAAGTGATCCATTTGCTAGTTTGAGGCTCAATGGAGGTACATGTCTAAAATAGTATGAGCTTTTTTTGGTGCATCAAAGCACAACCAATTTGTTATGGATGGTTATGCATAAAGCTCTAGAAGATAGGTATTGGTATCGGTTAAATTATGGGTCAAGAATTATGTGATATTCTTTTGCGCCAATGAAGAGTCGCCATGCACCTTCAAGTTGGGTTGCATTTCTGTAGGGTTGTCTAAACCTAGCCTAAGAGTCATCATATAGGAGCTCATGAGTCATGACTACAAAAACTCGAGGCTCTTTGTCAAGTACTTTAGGGTCGTTGCATTGGGCTCAAGACGTAGAGATCAATGCAACGAGTCTAAAGTGAGTATGGTACCAGGCCTACTGTGGGTCCTGCGGTTTGAAAAGTTATGAGTCAAGACCTAATCACTTAGGCCCTTTTATGACTGCGGTGTTACAAACAGTTCGCTACAACGCGAGCAACGTGCAATACCATCTCACTTCTAAGCCTGCTTTCGAAAGGATGTCTAGAACGGCTTTATCCCTCTTCTTCCCCCTCCTCATCTCCCTCTTCCCCTGCCTCTCTGCATCAGGCGCCATCGCCCACCCCATCAAGTCCTGCCCTGCCTCTGGCTTCTCTCCTCGCCGCGTCTCCACCAAAGAGGAGGCCCAGCTCAAGGTTCTCGTGCCCAACATCCCTGCAGAATCCCTTCGCGAGTTCGTCAACTGCTCCGATCCATCTCGAGTCAGCGGCTTCTGTATTGATGTATTTGAGACTGCCCTCTCCATCCTTGAGCCCCCTTCCCTCTCCTCTACCACCATCCATTACACCTGCTTCAACTTCTCCGCAAGCTCTTACAACAGTAATAGCACTCTCGACTATGATCACATGGTCAAAGGTGTCGCCAACGGGGTGAGCTCTCTCTCTCTCTCTCTCTCTCTCTCTCTCTCTCTCTCCCGCGGGGCAACACAGACACACACAGCTTTCAAGAGGTGCGAGAGCAAGCCTTTCACTCGTGCAGCTCCCATGGGCCATATTGTACTTCACATCAATAGAGTTCTCCTACATGCCCTCTGACCCTTACAAGATGGGGCAACGGTACGAAAGGCCAATAAACTAACTAGTAACCATGGTTGTTATGTTTGAGAAATGGAACTTTAACCTCATTCTAAAAGTTTCTTTTGTTTGCATAGGCTGTCATTAGTAAAACTTGGACGGGCTATCATGCTATTGCCTTTATCTATATATACATGTCTCTAATTCATTTGCTTCCAACCTAGCCTTCTAGGGCAATCACTCCTAGAAAGCTCCCTGTATTATGTGCGTTCAAGAGATTATTAATAATACATCGACATACCTCACATATTTACGCTTGGATTTTATTTTAAAAAAACCACCCCGTCCTAATGTATGCATACAAGTATACGCTTGTGACTATTGATAATCCTCTCATATTAACTCGTGATAATATGATACCCATTTTGAAAAGTGGTTGCCTTGGGGCTTTATAATTGAAAGCCCTTGTTTTGGTGTGCAAAAAGATAAGAAATGTGGTAGTCCTTACACCATTCAATACTTATGCTATGATAGATAGACATGCACGGTGGTTGTGACAATCTATACTATGTATAATGGGGGAAGGGATTTCGGTCCCTTCCTTGGCCACGTGTTGCATGTTGTGGAGTTCGACCAGTGTGCCCTGCTAACCTAGTGACACATAGAGAGAGAGAGAGAGAGAGAGAGAGAGAGAGAGAGAGAGAGAGGACACTACATCCGGTGTGCTCCAAAGTTCAAAGTAAGTCAAGAGATTGCATGTCGCATTGAAAGCTCTTTGAGAGAGAGAGAGAGAGAGAGAGAGAGAGAGAGAGAGAGGACACTACAGCCGATGGTGCTCCAAAGTTCAAAGTGAGTCAAAAGATTGCATGTTGCATTGAAAGCGCTTTGAGAGAGAGAGAGAGAGAGAGAGAGAGAGAGAGAGAGAGAGAGAGGACACTACAACCGGTGGTGCTCCAAAGTTCAAAGTAAGTCAAAAGATTGCATGTTGCATTGAAAGCGCTTTGAGAGAGAGAGAGAGAGAGAGAGAGAGAGAGAGAGAGAGAGAGAGACACTACAACCGGTGGTGCTCCAAAGTTCAAAGTAAGTCAAAAGATTGCATGTTGCATTGAAAGCGCTTTGAGAGAGAGAGAGAGAGAGAGAGAGAGAGAGAGAGAGGCAAGCTCAGAGGAGGGAGCTTTTATGTCCAACGGCACATGATTAAAGGTAATAGGGAGATAAAGAACATGCTTGAATTAGATTCGAAAGAAGTTCCTGTTTTCACTAGCAATGCAGAGATGGAACTGGAACAAAATAAGGGCTCATTGAAATGAGCCTTTATTTTGTTCCAGTTTCATCTTTGCATTGCTAGTTGCAATGAGCCCTTATTTTGTTCCAGTTTCATCTTTGCATTCTTAGTGAAAACACCAACTGCTTTCTATTATCTTTAATCATGTGCCGTTGGACATAAAAGCTCCCTCCTCTAAGCTTGCCTCTCTCTCTCTCTCTCTCTCTCTCTCTCTCTCTCTCTCTCACACACACACACACACACACACACACACACACACACACACACACACACACCCTCTCTCTCGCTTCCTCTCCAAACAGATTGGACTCAAAGATCACACCTTGCGGGAGCGCAAGTTTTACGATGGGTGTCCCGGATGCACTCCTTCTTGGTGGGCATGGTGTTCAACTTTGCCGCCATGCACGTGACCATGCTCGGGCCATCTCATGGAAGCTCATTAAATGCATGCTCTCAGGTTACCACCATCGACAAGTCTCCTGACTGCGGCTTGCATTCAACCTTGGTGATCATCAACTAGGTTGACGCTACAAGAGGAGAATTAAGAGGAAGGCAGTGGAGAGGGGGAAAGACATGGTCACTTACCATGCCTAGAGTGTTGTCGGAAAGAGAGACAGAGATTGATAGTTGCAAGAGGCATGTGGAGATGGTAGTTGAGTGTCTTTGCAACTGCTACCACCTTCCTCACACTTACAAAGGCTCTCTTGAAGGGGACGGGCGGAAGCCGCTGTCAAACATAGGTTAACGGTTGTGGTGGGTAGAGAGACAAGGCGAGCACAATCGCAGTGCTCGATAGTTTAGTGTAATCCCACATTCAAATTTTGAGATTTACTTTTGAAAAGATTATTTGAAGATCGGAAAAACTTACAACTTCTGGAGGGTTTTAGTCAAAAAATCCCTCTTAATTTTTTACTTCTAAAGGTTTTCAAGTTTTTGGAAAAAAGTTTTTAATTCGAGCCCTGGTGTGGATGTAGGTAAATTCTTAAGCGAATATGCATAGAGAGAGAAGGCATGCAATATAGAGTGTGGCATTGTGCATTATGGTTAGCAAATGTGCATAGAGAGAGAAGACGCTCGTGCACACAACACAACTTGCTCAGATTCACAACAGAATGGCAATGTGCATAATGGTGGGATCTACGTAGAGACAAGCTGAGAGAGAGAGAGAGAGAGAGAGAGAGAGAGAGAGAGAGAGAGAGAGAGAGAGAGAGAGAGAGAGAGATGACTCTATGAGTCATCCGAGGGAGGTTGAAAAGCTTTTGGCCATTAAAGAAAGAAGCAAATCATGGATTGGCGAGTTTAGAGAGAGACAATTACGAAGACAAAATCTAGAGAGAGATATTGAGAGAGATTCAAATTTGGAGTCTTCCAAATGAACCTCTAGAGAGAGGAGGTTGGCGAAGAGAGAGGAGAGAGCAGGGTGTATATAGAGTTCAATTCTCAAAAGAAGCTAGATATACGTCACCTAGGATAAGAAAACAACCTTTTCACTTTGCCACCCAACAAAATTGAATGAGGGGAAGGAAGAAGAGATGCACAAGACTCCAGTTGTCCCAAATCTTTGTCAACTGAACCACATCATATGCCTTCTTGACGAAGCACAACTCTAATTGGTGGGTGTATATGCGTGTCTGTCTTCGGACTCCCACTCTCCCTAGCATGTCCCCTTAATGTTGGCCCACCCTGGATATGTATACTCTATATAAAGTCCCGGGACATCCACTATGAAATATGTAAGGTAGCACATGCGAACAAAATAAGGGATTTATAAATAGGTACATTTACAAAAAAATGTACTTACGTAAAGGGTTTTTAATTGAGAAAGTGAAAATTTTCATACATAAGGGCTAGTGTTTTTTACCAAAATGCATACATAAGGGGTACGTATAATACTTGAAAATATACAAGTAAGGGATTATTTAAATACCTCTTGTTCGCACGTGCTATATGAAATTTTTACATAGTGGAATCCCCGGGATATAAAGGGGGAAGGGACCCCCCCTCCCATGTATGTGGCACTCTCAGATGCATCCGTGGCAGCGAGTGTGCTATGTAGTTGGCCACGTAGGAGAGAGAGAGAGAGAGAGAGAGAGAGAGAGAGAGAGAGAGAGAAAACGCATCAGGAATTTTATGTTTTTTACTCTCGTTCCTTGGAGAGTGAGACAAATCTATCATTAATCATAAAACATGTAATTCACATTGTGTAGTAATTGGTCGATTTTCAAAAAAAGTTTTTTTTTCAGATTTATTTTGTTTGTAGAAATCCTTTCAACCTTAATGATGGTTTGTTATTATTACACACAGTATTATGATGCTGTGGTAGGAGATGTAACGATAAGTTCAGGACGAGCTTTTAATGTTGACTTTACTCATGGATATATGGAATCTGGTATTGTTATTATCGCCAAAGCAGCACATCAGAATCATGTGGCTTACAAGTGGAATTTTTTTGGACTCCCCTTTACTTTGAGAATGTGGTGCACAATTCTTGGAACTTTTATATTCACTGGATTTCTACTTTGGCTTTTCGAGTATGAATATCATCAAGAACAAGAGTTCACCGAGACCTCCTTTCCTAGGAGAGGTTATGAAATTTTCTGGTACGTCTTTTAAATTTTTATTATATCTAGTTGATATCAATATCCAATTATGCATGTTGTAGTAGTAGTCATAATTTGTACAATTTACGTTTTTCTAACTTAGATTTAGCATGGTCTTCAAGATATATACATATTACTTTGCGTTAATACTATTTTGGATTATTTTGAACGTTCATGATATTGATTAAAATGTATTCCATAAAAGGTATTCCTAATGGCTTCAAAAAAATTAAAAGGTGCTCCTCATTCAAAGATTCCACTCAAAAACAAAAAAAACCATGCATTGATCTATAGACGTAACGACGGGCAATAACAAAGCATATATATTTTCATTAATATTAACTAAGAAATATGAATACAACATTGAGAGAGAGAGAGAGAGAGATAGAGAGAGGAAAACGCTAACTTAGAAAAAAACGCTAAAGGAAAAATGAAAGAGCATAGAAACACTTATTTATATGGACACGAAAGGTCTTTTGACTTTCCATCTTCATTTGTCCTTTGACTTTCCATCTTCATTCGTCTTTTGACTTTCCACTTTCATGTGTCTTTTCATTTCCTAAACTCACCCTTAACTTATGCAAGTAATATGTTTCGAAAGAATTTTTATTCTTTTGAGATTGGGGCGACCTAATTGATTGTTTAGGATTTATTCTTCTTTCTAATATAAGAAATTTTTTAAAGATGCAACTTGCGAGATATCTATAGTATTACACCTTTGAAGTAATGCCTAGTTAATTCAAAAAATTAAAAGGTACTCCTAATTCAAATATTCCCTCAACAACAACAAAAACAATGTGGTAGTCTATAGCGGGTAGCAACGGGCAATAACGAAGCACGTAGATTTGCAATAGTATTAGTTGGGAAGGACGGAAAAGAGAGAGAGAGAGAGAGAGAGAGAGAGAGAGAGAGGACACTTTGAAGAGAAGAAAACACTAAAGGAAAAATATAGAAAAAGGGAAACACCTCTTTATATGGACACAAAAGGTCTTTTGACTTTCCACCTTCATATGTCTTTTTACTTTCCACCTTCATGTGTCTTTTCGTTTCCTAAACTCACCCTTCATTTCCTAAACTCTCCCTTCACTTATGCACTTAATATATGTTTTTAAAGAAATTTTATTTTTTTTAGATTGGGAGACCTAAACAATTCATTCTAAAACTAGTAAAACTCAACAAGTTTTTTTATTGTTGTGGATTGATTTCATGATGACATTTTAATCATTTTGTCTATCTAACTCAAGAGAGATTAAAATATTACCAAAAATCTACTTGAAAATTAACTAAAACTCCTAGTACTAGGGACTCTTCTAAGTTTGATAAGTAGCATTACTTGTTTAAGGAGTGTAGTTTTGTAAAGTTTACATGATAACACGCAACAAAAGAAGGAGTCTAAGCCACATATAATGAATTGTAGAACTGTATATTCTATCTTGTAATCACCATCAAAGCTAGAAGTGGCCATAGTAAATGGCTCCAATTGCTAAACTAAGATGTGTGAGTTGTCAAGCGTGAAGCAAAATCCACTAGTCATCAAGGTTGGGGGTTGGGGGCAGCCATCTTGGCCGTCCATCCAAACTGTATTACTGGATAGAATCAATCTGAAGAGCCTTCAGATGAATGGCATGTCAACGTTCATAATGTGAGAGGCGTACTTGACAGTTTGCACACCAATGAATGGTTTGCAACTCAGCAGTTGAAATCTCAGCCCATCATTGTGAATCATTATGTGGCACTTCAGCAGTCGGAACGAATATTGCATGCCTCCTTCAATCATTGCATGCCACACTAGCGCACATAATATTTTGTTGGGAGCTTCCTCCTCCAATAATTGAAGGCCGTGTCATCGTAGGTCATTATTTTGTTGGAGGCTTCCTCCTCCAATAATTGCATCGCGAGCTCAACGTGAGCCAATGACATCGGATATTCGTGCTCTTGCACAGTCAGAAAACACTACGTACATGGCTCCCCACCTCCCACACTTTGATGGTTGCGAAAGGACTTGCAGTGTCCTTGCCCCCACAATGCAGCTCCCCATGGCTCTCTGCCTACGCGGGTTGCCAATCGGTCACTTGCATTATGAGGAAAGGACACTGCAGGTCCTTTCCCTACCCCTTCTGCACGTACTTGGCATAAGATGCCAACTAGCTTATAATTGTGTTTTTGGTGCTACCTATATAAGGTGTGGTAGAGATGAATTGTGCATAGAGAGCATACCATTGGAGGGTGGGTGTTTGAGTCTATCTAGTGTTTAGGATTGAGGGTACCTATGGTCATATTGTTGGTGGATAGCCAGACCTCAGGCCAAACTAGTGTGGCCTATTTGTCCACATATATGTAGTTAGTACTTGTGAGCACCGAGACAATACCATTGGAGGGTGGAAGTCGAGTGTGGCTAGTGTTTAGGGGTGAGGGTACCTATGGTAATACTGCTTGTGGGCAGCTAGACCTTGGGAAAAACTAGTGTGGCCTATGTGTCCACCTACATCTACTTCGCTCTCGAGGCTATCATTGTGATGTTATGCATTAGGAATTGTGAATATCTACCGTTGCCTTCGGCGGCAATGCTGCATGCGGTAACAAGAAAAGAGAATTTAATGTAAGATGATTAGAAAGATCATCAAGGGGTTTTTAGCCATGATGTTGAACCAGGTGCTCTCCCTGCTTGATTATTATGATGGAGTTGTCTATGAATGGAATACCAATGGGTCTATTATTTGTGCAAATTTTACTATTGTGGTCACCCATGTTGATTTCCCCCCTCGGAAACTACCTCTAGTTGGGTATTGTGCACTAGTGTATAGACTCTCACACCCTTGCTAGGTACATGTTCATTTTTTCATATTTTCTAAATATATTTCCATGAGTTCATGATTTTTCTGAGAAAAAAAGACTTCCTTGTACTTTCATAAATAGACGACACCAATCTATTTGATGGCACAGTTTGAATTGAAAGCTGATCTAGAAAAATCCATTATTTTGTGTTGTAGATACATAAACATAACTTTTCTTACAACTATGCCCTTTTAGGTATATAATTCAATTAATTTACTCTATGAGACCATATGCTGAACACGAACCTAATCAATTGTGTATATCTATACATAAGCCAACCTCTCACCTACTGCCTTCTCTACATCTTTGGAGACCATATGCAAAATCATGATAGCCAACCGTAGTGACAACATGGAACCCTTATACTAAAAGAGGAAACCCCATACATTTGCATATTAAAGGCCTACAAATGAATCATCAGAATAAACAAACCCTTGGATCCCTTGAAAAGAGTACCAAAAAGATCCCTTAAACAACTCAACTTCTTGGATATTTAAGAGCAACCCAAAAGAAGACCTTGCATAACTAAGAAAGGTCATGCATGAAGATGCTATTCTACATCAATGAAGTAGAAACAAACAGTAACGTTGTCAGATAAGGAGAAAGCAAAAAGCAAATAGTACACACGACATTGATTTTCCTAATGTTTTTTAAACACTTTCTAATACACATAACATAATGCAAACAACCAAAAAGACAGCCCTCACTTAGTCCACATATACTACACTAATAAGTTGTAATTGTCATGCCAAGGGTAGGACTATAGGAGGGCACGGCCCTGGCCAAGGGCCTATAGATACACATGTGGTATAGGGGCTATATATAGGAGGGCCAAGAGCCTCTATATAGGTATGATTGGGTGGTTATTGGCATGTCTATCTTCCTATGTCCTTTCACTCGTATCAGAGCTATGGAAGAAGGGAGAGCTATGGAGGAGGGGGAAGGAATCTATCTCTCTCTCTCTCTCTCGCTCTCTCTCTCTCTCTCTCTCTCTCTCTCTCTCTCTCTCAGCATGGGGCATGGCCTCCACCTCTCCAAATTCTTCTCTCCTTCATAGGAACGAGACGTGCATGTCTCGCATGAACATGCAACCATGGTGTGCAAGGAGGCTAAGCAAGCGATCGGGGTCGAGGCACATGCGGCTGTGATGTGCAAGGAAGCTAAGCAGGGGGTCGGGGTCGTGGCGTGTATGATAATCCCTTGCTAGGCGAGAGGGCCTGCTTGTCAATCTGCACGAAAACTGCTACCTGCACAAAAACTATCGCTGAGGAGCTCGTTTGACGTGCTGGAGAGCAGGCGTGCCGGTTCGTCACTCGGCCGCCTTGATCAGTTGACAACTCCCCTGCGCGCGATGGATCCTCCCCCTCTGCTCGATGCATGCAGTCTACCATGGTGGCTGCAAGGTGTTTACACAAGGTCACTTAAGTGACCTTAGGTTTTCTTGGACAAGAGCCAGTTCCCACAGAGTTTGGTTTTGTAGACAGCAAGCTACTCTACACACGAAGGCCACTCCCATAGAGCCAAGGATCAACAGGCTCGAGTATTTCGAGCTACAATAGTTAAAGACGATCGTAAATGGAAACTCTAAAGAACTTGTTGGACATACGATCGTTGACAGAGAACGAAAAGTACTTAGCACCACCAGTAAGGGAGACATGTAGGGCATGCAAGGTGCAAGAATGACATTGGAAAACCGGAGACATGTAGGGAATGCAAGGTGCAAGAATGACATTGGAAAGCATTTGGTTTAAAGCATGTGTAGAACTAAGGATATGAACCTTCAACAATATGCAAATGCCACAGTGAAGTGCAAATCAAAGTGTGTTTTGGGTGGTTGCTGAAAGCTGTAACTGGCCTAGTAATACATGTACTCGGCAACACAAAGTGTTAGCCTAGTTCTCCAAGAAAAATCAACAAATAGCAGGTTCTAAAGATGCTCAAAGGGAGCTTTAATCCAAGGGATGTGCTCGTGGCTTGACTTGACCAAGGTCTAGATGGAGCACAAGGATCGAGCTTGATCAACAAGCAGCGGTGGCAATGAAGGTCAATGCACTATGGGACATGGCTCCTAGGCGAGTTGTCTATCATTCATGAAATCAGACAACGACATGACCCTCCCATTGTCGGGAAGCGTGCTTCAACAAGTTTTCTACACCATCCTGGGAGTAGAGCTCCATCTACAAATCCTCAGGATTACAATAATCCAGCCAATCAGGTACAAGGTACATACTTTGCACGAATTTTTTCTTTTGATTCAATACATCATACAATTCGACATGGTCGATTAGCTGTGAATGCTTGACAAGGTCGACTTTATTTTGCAATGCCCTTGTCAACTGGCAAGAGTAAACTGGCAAGAGTATCTGTTTGCTATCCCAATCAGAACTACATGAGTACTTATGTGAAGCAAGGCTTCCCTTTTGGTATTTGGCATTGCGCTTTCCACAGTTTGGAATATGCTTTTAGCATACGAATTGGGAAAAAATTGCCATGATTTTCAATTCCATGTAGGTGTATATGATACATATGCTAACTCCCGTGCACAGTTCATCTGGCTATGCGTCGGAATCAAGCAACCTACCAGAAACCTGAACTCCATAAGTTGTTAAGGAAAGCAAAGCTTCCAATTCGGCATCTTGCATTGAACGTTTCTCCTTTGGCTTATGCTATGAGCATTAAACCTTGGAGGAATTTGTCAGCGTGTTCTTTCATTACATGCAAAGAGGGTGTATATGATATACACGACAACTCTCTCTCTCGCAGCAGCTATGGCTATGAACCATCTTCCAACGCGTTTTTTCTTCAATATTTCAAGACAGCTGGTTACAACGGGATGACCAGGAACTAGACAATTTGAAGTTTTGCTTTTTTTTTTGTTTTCACATTTATTTTGGACAATATTATATGTTGTGCAAAGCAAAGTGCTTTGACAGTTTTACGTGAAGCCAGCAAGACATTTTTTTTTGGCTCTCATGTTTGCGGCCATCACTCTCGGCAAGGGCTTACAATTTTGCATGCAAGGCATGCTAGTTAGGTGGATTCAATTCTACCGCCTCATGAATAACGCTTCCGCTATCACACTCGCAACTCTGTCAAGGATATACTAAGGATGGATTGTTTAATATGATTATTGGTTGCTATCAACACACAACAACAATAAAAGGAACCTAAATCTAGGACTTATTTTACGGGCAAAGTGACAATGCTAAGGTTTCCTCATACAATCACGACCCCTCCATGGCAGGTGGGTCAGAATGAGTTTTCTGTTGTTCTGTTACCTCTCTCGATGAGAGAGTCATACCGGAAAACTGTGGAATGCTTATACGATAAGCTGCAATTTAGGCATAAGATGCGTAAGAGCACACAGCTTGGGTACACACTCTAAAAACTTAAGGAAAGTTCCTTAGCCCAACATGCTATTGTTCTCTCTCTCTCTCTCTCTCTCTCTCTCTCTCTCTCTCTCTCTCTCTCTCTCTCTCTCTCTCTCTCTCTCTAGGTGAATAATGAAAATCTTCTAAGAAGCTTTTGATACATGTTTTGCTCGTGAGTCAGCCTGAGCCAAGGTGCTCTACCTCTCAGCTAAAACATGGCTAAGATGCTACTCAAATTAGTCTTCATCGGTTTGTCCATTGAACACTAATTTTCATAATGGCTATGAGCTACATTGGCTAAGAGCCATTGTCACGCCAAGGGTAAGAACTAACTATTGACATTCTTTGGGTGATTGTTTTCAAGATCGAACACTCTACCCAGAGAGTACACATCGACGTTACTGGACAAGCAAGAGTCTTGTCAGTACAGATGTCTAGGGTTTCATTCTTGCACTACATGTTTTCAGTGCAACACTCAAGTTGAGTTTTTCATAATCTTCCACTCACAGCAATTGATCTCTACAAGGAAGTATCAATGCAGAATTCAGTTGAGACAGCATGACTGTCCATAAGAGCTAGGCATTTCACTTTTGCTAATTTCTTGCTCCTTCTATAGAACTACGGAGTGTCTATGGACATACTATTTTGGGATACAACCCCGCGGATGGTTACTTCATTACTCCATAGGCATTGAAGATCTTAGTTTGATCTATTCTTGTTGTACTTTCAAGGAAAGAAGTCCGCAATCTATCAGGGGTAACTGGACAACTTTAACTTTTCAAGTTGATTCTCATCATTCTGTACATGGTTAAATATGTTGGTTAGTGTTACCTGCTAGTTGAGCAATTTCTACAAAGGGTCTTACCAAGTGGTTTGACTACATAGATTCTACCCAACGGGTTTGGATTGCGAAGGCAACACCTAGGGTTTCTAGTGCAATGTTGCTTGGTTTTTTCACACTTGGGAGACGTACTCCTGTGCATTTGAATACGGGTAACTGAAATTTCAGTTCAATCCCTAGGGCCATGCCAAGGGCATGTTGAAACAATTATTTTGGGCCGTAGTGTCCAATGTACATTATGTTGTTATGAATCCACTTGTAGGATTCGATTTGGCACATGTTGTCACATGGGATACAACATGGTCTAGGGACTTAAGGAGTTCGGTTTAGCTAGTGTGGAGCAATGAATGAGGGTCCCTCACACTCTTGTCACGGAGTGTTTAGAGTTACCTCCACACACAAGTACATCTTGTACTTGAAGGACGTTCTTTTTTAAACATCCTTACATGAGACATATTCCACATGTGGAGAATATGAGTCTCTGGACTGACATTGGCGCCCATTATTTCAAGTATGTGTCACAAAAAAGTCCCTAGGTGCTGGTTAAATTTGTTTTTTAGACCATTTTTAGCACGACGTATTATGAGCAATTTTGGTGGCCAAAAATTATCGGATACTTAGAATGACTTGTTCAGGTACAAGCACTGCTAAACAACATTACAGATGGTTGTCTATACATATAGCAAGGCTCTAAGTTGTTAATGAAAAAGTTTCATTGTTTGTACCTAGAAGTGATCATTGTTTCACCTTTTATTATGGTTCAGACGTTTCAGCAAGGCTTGCAAAAGATTGCAACTGAAAGTATTTAGTTTCTTTTCAAGACTATTTATATTACTTTTTAATGTGTGCTAGGCGCATCACATTTGCCATAAGTATTGGCAAGGATCACCATGGATATACAGGTTCGGATTTGTTTTTTGCTAAATGCATGCACACTAGGTGTTATGGGCCCTAGTGTTTAGCAAAGGTTGATTTGGAACAACATGCGTATTCATCAAGTTGTTGCTTATGAAGTATTTTTCACTCTATGTGCAGTATCTCTATGAGATTACTTTTTGGGTCTACTAATCACCAATAGAGGTCATAGCTCTGTTTGGGTATTTGTGGATTTTTCAAGTTAACCATGATGGTTATTCTAGACATTGTTGATTTCTCAACAATGTTACACGATGTTGTGATTCCCATTTACTAGTCATTTGGGAAGACTGTCTGTAAACCGTGGGGGAAACACACCTCAGTACTGTCAGTTATCCAAGGGGATAGGCAAATTACAAAGTGTAATCTTGGGCTAAAGGATATGCAAAGTACGTACATTAGCACCAAGAAATCCAATTAATAAGCATTTATTACTCTACTTGGAGTTTGCTTACCATTAGATAAAGCATGTTTGCGATTAGGCTTAGTCTCTTCATGTTTAAATCAGGTTCTCAACCTTGAACACTAGTTATGGTGGGGTTGTTTACTGATGAAATTTGAGAATAAGTCAAGGACTTTTACTTGGCTGATGAGTTATGTCAAAAAGTTCCTTTCACGGAAAGTGAAAAGCAGTACTCTTTCAGGTACATCTTTGTTGTGATAGCTCGTTTAAGCATGCTCATGTGCATTCTAAATGGAGTCTACACACTAGATGGTTCCAAAAGAACAACAATGTGCAAAATCACGATGTTACTCTTGATTGCATTGAACCTCCTGCTGTACCATGTTTTGATCAAACAAATAGCTAGATCCATGACGGATACCACTTTGGAAAACATTAGTGTTCTTATGAAGATCCTACCACTTTTGTTTTTGCGGACGAAAACGCTTCTCCAAGGCGGGAGTAATGTCATGCCAAGGGTAGGACTATAGGAGGGCACGGCCCTGGCCAAGGGCCGATAGATACACATGCAGTACATGGGCCGTATATAGGAGGGCCAAGGGCCTATATGTAGGTATGGTTGGGTGGTTATTGGCATGTCTATCTCCCTATGTCCTTTCAGTAATGTTGACCACACACATGGACAAAACTCACACATATGTGTGCATACAAATTTTATAGCAGAACTAGAGAAACTGTATGATTCTCACAACGACAACATAGAAAGAATATCCCAAAATCTAACAAGAATAAATTTAAGGCCAGACACTTAAGTTGCACTATGTTTGGACATATACTTATTGTCCAAGTAGTTTCTACCAAGCTTCATATATTCTTTATCCATGGATATTGATTTTGGAGATTGGTCTGCTTAATGTAGCAAGCACGCAACTGTAGTTAGTAACACACGCAAAGGAAAAGAGAAAGAAATCCCTTGTATGCATGCAGCTATTGCAAAATCCAGTGAGACCTATGGTGACAGCCCAGTGTATTGTTTTACGGATGTAGTGTCGGGCTTTGTAGCTAGCAAGGCGATGAAGTCGTTGTGAAGAGATATAGGCCATGAGTTAGTTAAATCCATGGACTCTTTGTTTGGTGACCTTTGCTCATGGGATGCACTATTCAGTATCCCCCTACATAACATGCATTCCTAGAGTAATTAGAAAACCCTTTTTAAACATGTTTGAATGAATAAAATGACCCCTTCTCTTAGTTTTTTTCAAAATCGAATATAAAGTTCCTTTTTTTAACGTATCTTTGTTGAACCGTCTAAATTTTTTGCATTATAAAATCCCTCCCGTTGAACTCACGTGGTAGATTAACATGGTTACATAATGCACCCGTCAAGGTCCTTTGTGGGAAAAGAGAGGGGAAGAAGAAGCACCACACCGTACAATAGACTAATAACTTTTTTGTCATACAATAGACTAATAACTTCTTTGAAATGACAAAAAGTATGGAAATAAATAGATTTGCTAACACAAACACGATATGATGTTTGATTGCCAAAGTGGCATCGTTAACGGCGTCATAATTTAGATTAGTTCTAGATTAAGGAGTTTAAGCTCCCTTAAAACGGGTTAACCCGACATAATACTGATAATAGAGAAATAGCTTAAGAAACTATGTAAAAGAAGTAGAAGTAGATGGATAGCTTGCAGTGATCTTGATGGTGGTAAGGAAGTTCCCCTCTCTCCACTGCCGTAATGGCCTTCAAGACTCTCCTTCTCCTGTTCTTCTTGCTCCAAAATCTGCTTTGTGATTTCCTTCCAAAAAAAACTCGACCCTCAAAAATATTAAAAACATTTAATGGGTTTTATAGAGCCCATTGACTATATTTAGCAAGTCCCTTGAGCATCATACACTTGTCCACTTGAATCCTTGATTTTTGCATGTGAAACTGCCTCTTATAGGTGAGTGGAATCTCTCTCTCTCTCTCTCTCTCTCTCTCTCTCTCTCTCTCTCTCTCTCTCTCTCTCTCTCTCTCTCTCTCTCTCTCTCTCTCTCTCTCTCTCTCTCTCTCTCTCTCTCTCTCTCCGTTAGCCTCAATCCGAACCCTAAGCTCTTCTCCCCCTGCTCGTCGCCCCCTACACGAGGGCGGCCCTGTGGGGAGGCATTAAGCTCCAGCATGGCCTGCCATAGAGTGAAAGCCAGCCCTCTCTCCCTTGGCAGCGTTAGTCTTGCCCGAAACCCATCCCTCTCTCTCTCAACGGCGTCAACTTCTCTCGCTCATCACGGCCTGGCCCTACTGCTCACGATTTGACACGGCTTCCTCGCCCTGCCCCCGCATCCTCTACGGGCTGCATCCCATATCAACTGCAGAGGCACGAGGCGGCACCACAAAACAAGGACAAACCTAATTTTCAAAAAAATAGAAGGTTGTTCCCACCCTCAAAAGACGATGACTTCGACACCAAATGCTCGCAATCGCAAAACTTTTCTTGCGATTGCAGCAACACCAAAGAAGGATCCGGCTGCCCGTCAAGACACGAGAATCACAACCCTAGAGGCCCAAGTCCAAGAGCTCATTGCGGAAAATGCTCAACTGAAAGAGCGTTTGAGCAAGCTTGAGGAAATGAAGGACATCGGGAGCCAAGCTCCAATTGCGAAAGCATCTGAGGCAAAAATCAAAGCAGCCCAGGAAGAAGATCATGAAGAAACACATAAAAAGATTTTCCCTGAAGTACAGGCAGCATTACGAGAAAATCAATTACAAGAATCCATTGGCATGGAGGTTCAAAATGGCGGACTTCATCCGCCATGGTGCACAGAGGAGGATACCCTTGAAGATGCAATCACCAAGCTTAACGACATTCTCCAACAAATAACTATCAAGCCAAAAACCACCTCTTGGATCAACGACACACATAGAAGTGTGCCACCCAAGCATTGTATCCTTACTTTCAAGGACAGAGAAGAGCGATGGAAGCTACTACACCAGTCTTACCTCCTGAAGGGAACAAAGCTTTGGATCTCCGAAGAGTTGACCCAAATCAACTCAAGGTCAAAGAAAGTGAACTCAAGGAAGATGCACGAACCTCACAAACAAGGCAAATGGGCAGTCTACCGAGGTGGTAAATCCATCATCCAAGAGTTTCGAACTCCTAAACCGGGCCCCCTTCCATTGGAGTCCCCCCTAGGTTTCATCCCTCATCTTCCTTTTCATTTTCATTACCCTTTTGACGGACCCTCAGTCCTTAACTGATATGTATCCATGCTTCATTGGCAAGCAACCATTGTAATGTTCTGTCATCAAGTCCCATAGGTCATATCTGGCCTCCACGAACGATAATACAATCTCTCTCTCTCTCTCTCTCTCTCTCTCTCTCTCTCTCTCTCTCTCTCTCTCTCTCTCTCTCTCTCTCTCTCTCTCTCTCTCTCTCTCTCTCTCTCTCTCTCTCTCTCTCTCTCTCTCTCCTTCCTTTGCTCATAGCTTCTCCCTCTCTAGAAGCCTTCGGTGCTCTCCCTTCTCCACATGAACTCGGCCTTGCCACTAGCGATATTGCTAGTGGGGCATTTCTTTTTCTTCACCCTCCAAAGGGGGGGTGGGGGGGCACTAATGGCCACGCGACACATCTCTTATAGAGAGCCACATCCAGCACTGTGTGAACGGCAACGGCCGTCATTTTCCAATCGGTTTCAATGCCCACTGACCATCCGCCAAACGGCCCACACCATTGACAACGAGCTCTAAGATCTCTCCCACTTCACATACTCCCCAAATGGGCTCCCAAAAACATCGGATGGCACACTTCTCAATGGAGATAAACATGCTTAGAATCAGGCCCTACTGACCAACTTCAAAGCTTGATATCTCGGCATTTGCAACTCCGATTGACAATCTCAAAAGATTGACATGCTCTAGATGATGAGAACTTCAGGCAGATGCACTCACTTCAGCCCTAATTCTTCACCAAGAGATGTCCAATCCGGTACAGATCTTCAATCTATCCCAACTTCAAGTTGACCTATATCTTCCTCACCGTACCTCCAATCGACGAGCCGTAAAGACAGGCTTGTGGAGCACTTCGAGTACTGTATTTCTAGCCCATAAAGTTTCATACATGATCACTTCAAACATACCCACCTTTGACACCATAAAAACAATTTTTGGTCCTTTTAAGCCGCATCTAGCATACATTTTTAGCATTAGACTAGCTTGTTATCAAGCAGGCTTGATCACTGATCAATAAACACTTAGCCTTCAAAGAAGCTTAGTATGCATCCCTTTGCTCACTTTCCCTCCATGGAAGCCGAGATGCACGACATCCACCCCCTCTGAACCTGCACTTCGAGTACTGCATTTCTATTCCATAAAGTTTCATGTATGATCACTTCAAACATACTCACCTTTGGCACGATTGCGACATCCACCCCCTGTGAAGTTGCACTTCAAGTACTCTATTGCTAGCCCATAAAGTTTCATATATGATCACTTCAAACATACTCACCTTTGGCACCATTAAGAAAATTTTTTGTCCTTTTAAGCCGCATCGGGCATACATTTTTAGCATTAGGATAGCTTGTTATCAAGCCTTGATCACTGATCAATAAATAATTAGCCTTCAAAGAAGCTTAGTCTGCATCCCTTTGCTCACTTTCCCTCCATGGAAGCGGAGTTGCACGACATCCACTCCCTTTGAACCTGCACACCCTCCGGTGTGTGCAACTGCACTTAATCAGCATCATCAAAAGCATCATTAGACACATCGTTGGATGCATACATAGCATTATCTTCTAGAGGTTGATCTAAACGAAGATCTTCAACACCAAGCTCTCCTTCTCGCTTCTTGAAGAACTTGATCCTTTTATCTGCAATAGGCACCTTGAGCACATTGCCATCAAGTTCACATAATTGATATGTTGCATTTTTATAAACATGAAGCACCATATATGGTCGAAACCATCGTTCGACCTTTTTTCGCATAGCAGTATACTAATTCTCCAGCACCCAATCTCCATCTTTAATGGCATGAGGTTGTAGTCTATGATTTCCATCGAATGTTTCTTTATTTTTCAACCTTGGCTCCTTAAGTTTTACTTTAGCATGCTTGATATCTTCTTGGCTCCTTTCAAGTTGGTGAATGCATAAAGCAAGCAAGTGTTTTGTAGTCATACCTTCTTCCCATGGCATTATGGTCCAAGACATAACCGCTTTCTCTATAGTAATAATGGGTTTCTGCCCATACATTAACTCAAATGGCATAAATCCTATAATAGAACTGTGTGTAGAATGATCAGCCCATAAAGCAAATGGTAAGAGTTTAGGCCAATCACCAATACTCCCTTGGCATGCCTTTGCTAAAGCTTTAACAATAGGCGGATGCCCTCTCTCACTTTTCCCATTACCCTTTGGATTGTATGATGTAGTGAGAGCCAATTTAATGCCCATACGAGCAAAAAAATCACGAGCCTCATCTACATCCAGCTCTCCCCTATCAGCCATAATTCTACCAACACAACCATACCTGGAAATAGCATCTTCAAGTAAGAACTTGCATACTGAACTTGTAGATCTCGTACACAAAGCTTTGCCCTCAACTTGGTTAGTAAGATACTCTGGCAAGAACAATGTACCTCATTTTCCACACACCTATTGGCATCATAATTAGGTCCACCACCCACTTGTAGTCCATAGCTAGTGGATAGGTGGGATGAAATCCATCTCAATGTCGTACATTAGAATATTGTTGGCATATTAAGCATGTACATACCTTTCCACCAGTATCGATCCTTGATCTTAACAAAGGTTGCCCATACTCCTCTATGTTTAACCCATAAGCTCTCATGAAACTCTTTTATCACATGTTGTTGAGTTGCTTTGTCGCAAAAAACCCACTGCGGTACCCCTCCTATACGCTTTGGCTGCTTTCATAGATCATGAACATCCCTTAGAAAATAGCAGTAGGCCTTTCTCCCAATCCTGTTATAATCCTGATCACTCCATCATTATTTCTTAGTAGTAAGAGTGCTAAGGTAGCGGCCAATCAAAATCCACTCTTCCTCATAGAGCTCTTCAAAAAATACTTCAAAAACATGAGCAATAGTACCCACAGTTTGCATGTAAATAAAATGAAGTGTAAAATTTTAGCTAACATCATCATTTGTGGTAAACATCTCTTCTTCATCTTCAAATGTGGATCTTGATAACTTATCTGCAACAGGATTATCTCTACTTGCAATATGACAAAATTTATGGTTAAGAGACTTAATATAGGCTATCCACCATAGCATGGCAATGTCTGGAGTAGAGCAGTTCGCAATCATCCCTATGAGTGGTAAGCAATTTGTCTCTACCACGACTGAAGCTCTAGTAAAATATAATTTATCACACCTTAGAGCAGTAGAAATTCCCAAAGTTCTCTCTTAACCAGTGGGTGACATCATTGATGAGAAGTGAGCACCTTTGCTCCAATTTGAATTGCATACATGTGTTCTTCTACATCATCCCGACCTATAGCCCACCCATGGGCTAGTGTCAACTATTAAGATTACTAGCCTTCCGCATTTGTAATCAACCTTCCTCAAGGTCGGAGCCTCGAGAAGCATTTCCTTTAATTTCTTGATAGACTTTGTGTGAACTTCTTCCCAAACAAACCTTTTGCCTTTCCTTAGCAACTGATAAAGAACCTCTACAACATGAGAAAAATGTGGCAACCAAATAAGGTAGAATATACATGCACCCATAAATCAACAAACTTTAGTAACTGAAGAGCATGTTTCTTTCATCTTTTGGATAGCTTCAACTTTAACTGGACTTGGCCTTCTACCCTCTGGACTTCACATATGTCCCACAATTGAAACCTCTTTAGCACCAAAAGTTGATTTTTGCCTTGGATGTGTCAAGTTGACTTCTTCGTCTGGATAAAATAGCATCACACTCAGCAATATGTTGAGCAACAAATTTCTGAAAGCACCTCTGATCTTATACCTCATCTTTGGACCCTTCTTCACATCCTTTACTCAGTTTATCATCAATTAAAGGCATAATAACATGAGGGATAAAGTCCCTTAGTACCTTATTCATGCCGTTCATCATATGAGCTACAGAATCAGTAGCACCCTATGGCAGAGTGCACATCCTCACCAAACCAAGAGGAGTGTGCATCGTAGTAAGATCCTTGCTCTCCAAAGCTGATTGAACTTTGATCGTATCCAAAGTAAAGATCACCCATAGAGTAAATAGATCTACCTACAAAGGCCTCAGAAAATTCATTCCCAATTGGGCTAGTACCCACATTGCGGATTTTTACCTTGTTAATCCGGCTCCATGTCCTATATGAACCTTAAAGTACCATTTTTCTTCGGAACAGTGAACCATAAATTGGAGTATGACGCACATGATGGCTCCAAAATTCCCATTTGTATCTTCTCATTAAGCAAATCAATAAGCTTTGGCAAGTGAGATTTAGGAACTGGAATGGGATGTAAGCTCCATGGCATGTGAGGAACGTCGAATATAATTATAAGAAAAACAACACTTGGATCCACACACCCAATCTCACTTGGCTCAAAAGAAAAAGCTTTATCATGTTTTCCAAGCATACCTTGAAAGTATTTGATCTCCTCTTTGTTGAGGAAACCATCATCTCTAATATTCACTTGCTCCAATGTCTCCTTGGTAAACTTATGTCCAATGTTCTTTGGATTTATGAGTATAGGTTGTCAAGAGGCTTCTTTGATCACCCCATCACTTCCTTCTGGTAGAGGTATAGCCACACTGTTCTCACTTTCTTTGCAACAAACTTGTACTTTGTCTCTACATGTGTTTCCACTGATTTACCCAAATCATCCTCAATATGCATAAGTGCATCATATATGTCCAACTCTTCATACATGTCCATTGAGTGGAACTTAACAACTTACATTCCACTTTGTAACCTGTATTGCCTAATCTCCTCAAGCTCTGACATAGTTCCTTCATAAGATACCTTTTCAAAGATCCCTAAAATCACATCACCGGTTCCAACACATCACATCCCTGCAATTCACTTTGGATACTTGAAACATACTGCTCCTCCCACTTTGACAAATTATTGAATTTCCTGTAAGACATTGAACCTTTAGATGTTAACCCCAGAAACCCTAAAGAGAAATTTTCTCTTTGCAAGAACCTCCCCTTTACTTGTACCACCATAGTCCCGCTTTATAGTGGCATCCCGAGAAAATTATGTGAAAACCTGTGTTCTTTGAACTCCTACATATCTTTGATAATGGATGATCTTGTAAATTGTCTTTGTTCCTGGCATGGTCAATACATACAATCAAAAATTGAACCGCTTTCTTACCATCTCAACTCCGAACCCTGGCATAGGCTGATCCATCATCTAGCACCTTTGTCTCCATACATAATGTAGGGTTGTGCCAAAATCAGTGGATAGAAGGAATGCTTCTGTACGAAAAAGTTTTTCTCATCATAGACATCCCCTACAATTACCTTAACATTTGCACATGCACCATAGAGATCGCCTAGAATCATGTTGGCAGCTCGAATCCACCAAACGTAGGCCACATCAATAGGCCATTTCCCCATTTTGTGCAAGCTTTTTTCCATCAAATTTTATTTTTGAGCCATGTTCTACAAGTGCTAAGACCTACTCTTCAATGTCGCCAAGCTTCACAACATTTTCAGTTGTTGCCGTGGCCCAATGAGTCCTTGAAATGTGACTCCTGGGTATCGTTTCATTGTCTTTCTCATCATTAAAAATGAACATTTTTTACCTTAGGTACACTCAGGTTTGAAACCACCACAAGCCTCAACTCTTCATCTTCAAGATCTTGAAAGTCTTCTTTATAATCATCCACAATTGCTTCAATGTGTCGAATCATTTGGCTCTTAACTAGCTCTGGCTCCTATTCACTTGGTATCTATCACTATCTTTTGATAATATCGATGATCTCTTCATGGAACTTGCACTTGGCAATTGGCAAAATATTACCCAATGTGAGCTCCACTTTACTATTAAGAACGCGCTCTTCAAAGACCTTCTTTGGATCTATCGCCAATTCAATATCATATTTTAGCTTATAAGAGGCTCCCTGCGCTTACCTTGCTTCTTTTCCTTTAGTGCCTCCTCCATGACCACTTTGGGAGCAGGTTTGGGAGTAGGCCCTTCCTCTCTCTTGCTACTGGGTATCCTTGCCCTTTTGGAATTCCCTACAACTTCTTCATCCCTTTTTTGCTTGTCTTGCATCATAGCCTCATTAGCTTGAGACTTAGGAATAAATGCATATACCAAAAGAGAATCCATCAGATCAGTCCACCTAGTGGTTTCTCGAATGGAATTTCCTACTTGTCATAATTTTGCATAAGTCACCTTGCCTGCTTCTTCTTTCTTCAAAGCATACGACCATAGTTGGCCCTTTTCACCTGAGCATTCATCATCTCCCTCCCCGTAGACCTATAGTCCATACGTGGCTCCTTCCACAAGAGAAACATTATGTTGCATTTCTTCCACTAGCTTTTTCATTCCACCCCTACCAAAGTTCAAGCAAAGCATCTGACCTGTTTCCTTGAGGTGAATCTTCCTATCTTTCAAGAAAACCATAGTTCTTTTATAGGCTTCATCAAAGTCATCACATTCCTTAACATATCTATGGTCTTCACTATCACACCAGATGCATCAATTATCCCAACCTTTGCGTGGTGGTTGCTGCTTAGGCTCAGCAGTAGACTCCTTTGCAGTTGATGTTTCAAGTTTTACAATTTTTAGATTCAAATTTAAACCGTGAATACCTTTCACCAGTTCGTCAAGAACTGGATCCTCCACTTTGGGTACTACTGAGGATGAATTCTCCTTAACATCCTCCTTCAACATCATCCATAACCTCGGCCACAATCATCTTGTCAACTCTCATCTATCGTTTCACGATCATATTCACCGCTTCAATGACTATCTTTCAATCAGACGTTAATCCGAGTTCACCTGTTGAATCCTCTAGTAACTATACCAAACTCTTCTGAAGCCATGGATAAAAAGCTTGAATAAACAATTCAACCTTCTGATCCTTCATCGAATGCTGCTCTCTTGAGGATAACTGGTCAAATTTCTATGTAACAGCACTTGTGCTGGAGGATTTCATGAAGCTATATCTAGTTACCCTTTGAGAATCCTCAAGAAAATATTCCTCCTGTAGGTCCTTTTTGAAGTCCTATTAATTCGGTCCTTGATCCACCTGAATCTCTTTAATTCGGCCCCTAAGATTTGGCACCACAATTAGATGAAATCATTCCACTGCATTTTGATAATCAATTCCTTTATCTTACATTGCCTACTCATAGATATTGCAAATTTGCTAAAATATCGGCCTTCAAACCGCTGCATTTTATTTGTAACCGTTTGTTGATCTTTACAAATCTGCTCTTGCAAATTGTATTGTTTTTGGGTAGCCTCTTGTTGTTGCATGTAAGCTACAAACTACTGCATCATTGGTTGCATGGCCGCCTCTTGCGGTGTAGACATCTTTCTCCACAATTTTTTCCCACTCGAGCTCGATTTTGCGTTGGATTCACCAAGTTGTTGGGAGTTTAAGGGTTCGAAGGGGAGCCAGGTCAATGCCGGACTGCTAACTTTGGGGAAAAAAGGGCAAGAAGAAGCACCAAACCGTACAATAGACTAATAATGTCTTTGAAATGAAACAATGTACAAAAATAAATAAATTTGTTAACACGAACAAGATATGACATTTGATTGCCAAAGCGGTACCATTAACGGAATTGTAATTTAGATTAGCTGTAGATTACAGAGTTCAAAAGCTCCTTTACAACGGGTTAACCCAACTTTATACTGATAATAGAGAAACAGCTTAAGAAACTATGTAGAAGAAGTAGAAGCAGATGGAGAGCTCGCGGAGATCTCGATGGTGGTAAGGAAGCTACCCTCTCTCCACTGTCGTTATGGCCTTCAAGACCTCTCCTTCTCCTCCTCTTCTTGCTCCAAAATCCGCTATGTGATTGCGTTCCAAAAAAAACTTGACCCTCAAAAATGCCAAAAATTGGGTTTTATAGAGCCCATTGGCTATATTTAGCAAGTCCCTTGAGCATCGAACACTTGCCCACTTGACTCCCCAATTTTGGCATGTAAAACTGCCTCTTATAGGCAAGTGGAATCGCTCTCTCTCTCTCTCTCTCTCTCTCTCTCTCTCTCTCATTTCTACCTTCTCCCTCCTTTGCTCGCAACTTCTCTCTCTCTAGCACCCTTTGGAGCTATCCCTTCTGCACATGAACTCGACATTGCCACCAATGATATCACTAGTGGGGCCTTGCTTGGTCTTCACCCTTCAAAAGTGGCGGGGCCCTAACAGCGAGATAGCTCTCTTACAAAGAGCCTTGTGAGCACTGCATGAACGGCAATGGCCATCACCCTCTAGCCACCATCAATGCCCACTGGCCATCTGCTGCACCACTATCGCGCCTAAACACGCCGACAATGGCCACCTGCGTATTGCCAAACAGCCCACGCCATGGACAATGAGCTCGAAGCTCTCTCCCACTTCACATACTCCCCAAGTGGTCATGTTGTGGTCTTTATAGGCCGCTTCCAACTCTATAAGCCCCCATGTGGGATTATACAATTGCTACATGTCAGGACGGTGGCATATGGCCCTCAAGGCTTCAAAATATTGCTAATTTGGCTTTAAAAAAAACCTCCCCATATTGCCGCATTAGGTTGGCCATAACTTCCTACTCAGTGCTCCAATGCTCAAGCCGTAAAATCCGACTCAAGCTTCTTGTTGTTGGCTCCCTCTTGTCTAGGCACCATCATCTTTTGAGTTTTCCAAGCACCTCAACCAATGCAACCAATACGGCAAAAAGTTAGCAGATTCCCAATCGTCGCCCCCAACTGCTAACTTTGACCAGACATAACTTCCAATAGGAGATTTTGGAGGTTATTTGGAGGGCCTTCTAAGAAATTATATTTATCTCTCTAGAAAATGTTCTTAAAGTATACTTGCACTTGTTGCGTACGTCCAAAAAGACAATTTAACACTCTGAAAAGTGAACTCTTTTGCATCCAATGCGTGTGTCGTTTTCATGAAGTACACGACGTTCATTCAATATAGCTTTCATCATCATTGAAATTAAAAAAATCACAAAACTATTAGTTGGTGTTAATACCACCAATGCGTCCAAAATGACCAAAAACTTAAACAATGTCTATCTACTTGCCTCAATCTGAGAGCCAGAGAGGGAGAAATTATCAAAATACTCCTAGAAAGGAGATTTTGTCTCACGGTGCACGGGGGACCATCTGGAAAATTCCAAATGGCCCTCCGCGCGCCGAGGCAAAAAATAAAAAAGTGGATCATGGCACGTAGAGGGTCATCTAGAATTTTGCAGATGGTCCTTCGCGCGCCATGATCCAAAATTTTCTTTTTAGGGGTTTTTTGGCGATTTTTGCCTCTCTGGGTGTCAGATTGAGGCAAGTAGATAGGCATTTCTTAGGTTTTTGGACATTCCGAACACATTGGTGGTGTCAAAAGCTTCAAATTCCAACATCAATTGACAGTTTTGTGGTTTTTTTAAATTTCAATGATGACGAAAACCATATTAAATGAGCGTCGCCTACCTCACGAAAAAGACATTCGCATTGAATGAAAAGGTGACAGTTTTCAAGGACCACTGACACCTTTTTTATATTTTTCTTAATATCAATCTATTTTTCTACGTAACGTAAGCTCTTCTTTCATTGGAGGAGCGCTTTTTCCTCTCTCTTCTAAAAGGCCCTCCAAAAGACCTCTGAAATCTCCTGATGATGCTTCGAGATCGGATTGACATGCAGTCTCCTACTCTTAGCTCATTACAGTGTACGCTACCCCTCCAAACCCCGTTGGGCTCCCAAAAACATCGGATGGCGCACTTCTCAATGCAGACAAACATGCTCAAAATCGGCCCTTCCTGAAACTTCAAAGCTTGATATCTCGACATCCACGACTCCGATTCACGATGTAAAAATACCGACATTCTCTAGATGATGAGAACTTTAAGCCCATGCGCTCACTTCATCCATGATTCTTCACCAGCAAATGCCCAATCCAGTACATATTTGCAATCTATCCCAATTTCAAGTTGTTATATATTCCTCACCATAGCTGTCATGTCAAGGACCAGGCCCAAGGGGCTGGCTACGAGTGTGGATAGGGAATGAGTCCCACGTAGCTATTTAAATGGAGGTTGGGAGTCTCATTCCAGGCAGTCCCACCAGGGGCTTTCATTGGTATCAGAGCAGGTCTATTTTGGGCAAGGGGGACGTGAAGCCAACCACTTTTGCATGCTCATGCACAAAGGAAGCAAGGATGTGGGCAGTAGTCCTTGATAGGCGAAAGAGAAGGAGGACGAGGAAAGCTCGCATGCAAGACAGCTTGTGGCGGGAGGGGGACATTAGCCACCGCCCCAAGGGAGGGCTTGAACGGTGCGCGCCGCTGAGCTAGTGGATTTACGTCACTACAGCGACTGCCATGCCGCATCACACCGGCAACTACTCTCTCCCTTGCCATGACGCTGTTTTGCTGTGCCATCGCCATCGTTTTTGTTTCCACATTAAACCGCCCATAGGACTTTGGCCTTAGGGAAAGTATTTTTTTTTCCCAATACAGGCTACTGCCCACGGGCTTCTAGTTTGCGTCCTTGAACAAGGGCGGTAGCCCACGTGATCTGTAGCCGAGTTGGCAGGTTTAGCCATCACCTTGGGAGCTTCGCCATGTCATTGATGACATGCAAGATTGGATGCGAGCTGCCATAAAACTCCTACGTCACATCAGCCAGGTAAATCAATCATGTTTAAATTATGGAATATAATTCTGTATCAAGCTATCCATGATGTCTATGGAGTATGAACCAATATAAAGTTTCCCACGAGCACGGCTTGTGTAGACAGCGCGACTAGAACAGGTTCAAGACTGGTTTACTTTATTCATATGCTAATATGATCTAGCGTTCATTTTACAAACAACACTAGAGGAACTTAACTAAGATAGCACGGCTATATCTGCAAGCCATTTTTGACATTTCCAAGTTTGGTAATGTCCCTTTAACCCGATTTGAATACATGCATGGCATGTCATTAGGTATAGATTAAGGAGCAAGGCTCCATGCAGGGATACTTGAAACATGATATGACTTAAAAATCTGAGTATGATGGTAGTTTGTGAAATTGGATTTCTACATGCTCTAATGCCTTGCCTTTAACGCAATCATCGCTTATGGGGAGCTGCAGCAAGGCTATCAATCAATTGGGCCATAGCTCTCATTGCTTAATATCTCTTTTCCTATGTCCTCTTATAGATATCAAGTAGAGGAGGGGAGGGGGAAAATTAGGCTTCCAAGAAAGGTTTTCAGGAGCACGGCTCCATGCATTGGATGCATAATCACTTCTAGGTGTTGTAGCTTGCCAGGGACCAGGCAACATAAGTATATGAAGCAGTAGTAAACACATTAACTTCCACCGCTATGAGCTGAACCCAATGCGATCACCACACATACGAGATGATGTGACTTTCGGTGCCAAGGGAACTCGGTAGTGTTTGTCAATAGTTGACTCTTGATAGTTATGATACAGATGCTATCTCTATCAATATTGGGCAATCTCATGATTCTCAATACGCTACACTATTCGGCAAGGCCGATTCTCTATAAAATGTTGCCAAGATCGATTCTTCTCTACTTGGACACCTGTGTGGCAACAACAAGCATACCTATTTGCTATGAGCATTCAGTATCAGTTCGGTCTCATCTTACTGATCAACTTCTAGGAAGCAAGGCTTCACTCTAAGATATACTACATACGAACTTGGAAGTCTTTGCAATATGTCTGCATATTTTCTCACTAGAGATCGGCTTAACCAAGCCAAGAAGGCATGTGCGGGACATTCGGCAACTCTAAAGTCCTTCGCATATATGGCTATGAGCCGGATTCGAGCGCATTATCAGAAAGTGGGCGTCAAGGTTAGTCCATTTCAAGTTATGTTTGTTGGGTAGACTCCATACGAAGCCACTGTACAAAGCAAAGTGCTTTGCTTGTCTTCATGTGAAGCACAACTTCTCTTATGTGTCCAGGTATTATCCATTGACTATAGATCAATGATAATGGAACAGATCTTTAGCACTCCGTGGATATAAGCTCACATGCAAGGTTGCACTACGATGGTTGAGGCTATCATGAACGCCAAGGGCTTATTATTCTTTTTTTTTCTTTGTATGCATGGCATACTAGTATGATGGCCGTACAACAGCCATCATTGCATACTCTTTTGCTATAACATTAAATACTTTGTCAAGAACAAGGTACGTCACTGATATCTTAAAACATTTTTTATGTTATTCATAGGCAAAGTGTCGTATTTACAGTTACCCTAATATAGTCACAATCACATACAAGTTCAGTGGGACAAGATGTGACCTGTGGTACCTCTCCCTATGAGGGCATGGTACAAGTACACAGTTGTATGCTTATAGGATAAGCTAGGTCTCTCTCTACGAGGGCGTGTAGTTGTACGCTTCTAGGCTACACTAAGACACATCCATGGTCTGCATGGGATCACATGCAAGGGGCATATATCACATTCAAATAAGGGGTTTTCCTTAGCCCAACATTATCTCTCTCTCTCTCTCTCTCTCTCTCTCTCTCTCTCTCTTCTCAACTTCCATCCGGGAAAAGGGAAACTAGGTATGATTTTCTTCACATCTTTTTATGTCAATAAGGTAACAAAAAGGGCTAAGAGCCATCTATTGCCACCTATTTTGGAATGGATAAGAGCCATCTTTTTGTAATCCATCGATTATAATGGACAAGCAACAGTCTTGGCGTTAGTGATTTTTTGGGCACTATTTTAGCACTACACACTTTAAGTGTGAATATCAAGTTGAGTTTTTGAACGTTTTAAACTAGTAAGCGCTTATCTCTACCAAGGTGTATAGATGAAGCCAGAATTTTGAACAGCACAACTATTCACAAAAAAACAAGATGATGGATTTTTGGGTTTAGAGCAGATCCAATGGTGAATACGATTCAAACTTGAGTGGATCTTTTATAGCACTAAGAGTGTCTATACGAATACAATTTTAGGGTAAGACCCATCTTGTGATTACTCAATCATTTTTTCAAGTGTTGATGATCAATTCTTGGACCCATCACACTTGCATTTTCAAGGAAAGGAGTCCACAGACTGCCAAGGGGTAGTCGAAAGGTTTCAACTTCCAAGGGAACATACTGCCACGGGCCAACCCAAGGGGGGTCATAGACATAGTCCAAGGGTTGGTTGCTACTAGTAGAGCAACTTTCCTGCAAAGTTTGACCACGAGGTCTGGATTGCAAGGGTAACACCCAAGGTTACCTGTGCAATATTACTTGCACTTCACTAATTTTCACTTAGTGTTCCTAGGCCTTTACAGGTGGAAAAATTGGGCAGGTACCTTCCCCTACTAATACGGGAACACTATGCTCAACCTCTAGGTACGCATTGGGTTTGGTTTAGCTCCATTTTTCAATATGCTTTGCTTAAAGTTTTAAGTTGAGTGACTCAGCTTGATTGCTTTCATCCATTTTTGCTCTTCAACGAGATGACAAGGTCACGTAAGAGCTAATAAATTTGGGCTTTAGTGTCCACAATAAATTTTTGCATTCCGCAGCTATGGACCCACTTGTAGGGGTTGATTTGGCACATGTTGTCACATGGGATACATCATGGTCTAGGAACTCAAGGAGTTTGGTTTAGCCAGTGTGGAGCATGGATAATGAGGATCTCTCTCATGCAGGTCGCATGCGTGTTTACAGTTACCTCCACACCCAAGTACATCTCGTACTTGAAGGATGTTTTTTTCTAAACATGCTTACCTGAGACATATTCCACATGTGGAGAATATGAGTCTCTGGGACAGACACTGACGCAGCTACTTCAATTATGTGTCGCGATGATGATGTCCCTAGGTGATGGTCAACTTTGTTTTCTAGACCATTTTTAGCACGACGTATTAGGAGCAATTTCAATGGCTCAAAATTGTCGGATACTTAGAATGACTTGTAAAGGTACAAGTATTTCTAAACAACATTACAGATGGTTGTTTATACATATAGCAAGGCTATGAGTTGTTAATGAAGAAGTTTCATTGTTTGTACCTAGAAGTGACTTCTATTTTACCTTCTATTATGGTTCAAACATTTCAGCAAATGCTTGCAAATGATTGCAATAGAAAGTATTTAGTTTATTTTTACAATTATTTGCACTCCTCTTTAATGTGTGCTAGGAGCATCACACTCGCCATAAGTATTGGCAAGGACGATTATGGATATACAGGTTCATATCTGTTTTTTGCTAAATGCATGCACACTAGGTGTTATGGGCCCTAGTGTTTAGCAAAGGCTGATTTGGAACCTCATGTGTATTCATCAAGTTGTTGCTTATGAAGCATTTTGCACTCTATGTGCAGTATCTCTATGAGCTTACTTTTGGGTCTACCAATCAGCAATAGAGGTCATGGCTCGGTTTGGGTGCTGGTGGATTTTTCAAGTTAACCAAGATGGTTATTTAGAACATTGTTGTTTTCTCAGCAATGTTACATGATATTGTGATCCCCATTTACCAGTCATCTGGGAAGACTGTTTGTAAACCATGGGGAAAAGCGTCTTAGTACTATCCGTTATCCAAGGAGGATAGGCAGATTACAAGGTGTAATCTTGTGCTAAAGGATACGCATTGTGCGTACGTTAGCACCAAGAAATCCACTTAGTAAGCATTTATTTCTCTACTTGGAATTTTCTTGCCACTTACCATAAGTTCAAGCATGTTTGCAAGACTAGGTTTAGTCTCTTCATGTATAAGTCATGTTTTCAACCTTGAACACTAGTTATGGTGGGGTTGTTTAGTGATGAAATTTGAGAACAAATCAAGGACTTAAACTTGGCTGATGAGTTACGTCAGCAAGCTACTTTTATGGAAAGTGAAAAGAGGTACTCTTTGGGTACATCTTTTTTGTGATAACTCATTTAACATGCTCATGTGTGTTCTAAATGGAGTGTACACACTATGATTGGATAGGAACCGGTAACACAAGATGGTTGCAAATGGACAACAATGTGGAAAATCAAGATGTTCCTCTTGGTTTCATTGAACCTCCTACTGAACCGTGTTCTAATTAAGCAAACAGTTGGATCCCTGTAGGATGCCACTATGGAAAACATTAGTGTACCATCACTCTTGTTTTCGAGGACAAAAACGCTTCTCCAAGGGGGGAGTAATGTCATGCAAAGGGCATAGCCCAGTGGTCAAGGACCAGGCCCAAGGGGTCAGCTGCGAGTGTGGATAAAGAATGAGGCCTAGGGGGCTATTTAAAGGGAGGTTGGGAGGCTCATTCCAAGAAATCCCACCAGGGGCTTTACAGTAGCTCCAATCGACGAGCTGTAAAGACAAGCTTGTGGAGCACTTCAAGTACTAAAACTCTAGCTAATAAAGTCCCATATATGATCACTTCAAACATACCTTTGGCACCATGAACACAATTTTTGGCCCTTTAAAGTCACATATGGCATACATTTAGCATTAGGCTAGCTTGTTATCAAGCCTTGATCACTAATCAATAAACACTTAGCCTTCAAAGAAGCTTAACTTGCATCCCTCTGCTCACTTTCCCTCCAATGAAGAAGAGCTACACGACAGTGTTGGAAAACCAAGAGGAGCGAGAGAGAGAGAGAGAGAGAGAGAGAGAGAGAGAGAGAGAGAGAGAGAGAGAGAGAGAGAGAGAGAGAGAGAGAGAGGACACACAGAGAGAGAGGGAGTCGTTTCAATGTGAGTTGGTAAGGGGGAAGGTAGGGTGTCGTTTCAGTGTTGAGCTAGCAAGGGGAAAGGGAGGGAAGAGAGGGCCTGCTTATTGCTTGCATACACATTTGCAGCCACGTGGATGCAAGGTCTACCTCTTTTAAATAGTATATAGATATATTGAAAGAACTCAAAGGAGAAAATAGTACATGGGTGCGCACCACTGCTGATCTCTCCCAGTGCTTGCTGCCATCTAGCCACAGAATAAGTGTCGAGCTGTGAGCGCGATAGAGCTCCGCCAAGGCCTGCTCGTTGTCATCTCGTATCATTGTTCCAACAACTTCGTTGCTACTTCATAGTTCAAGGTATGTCTGCAAAACAAGACAAGACAAGTAGTAGCCCAAATTTTTTGACACCGTGGGTACCCCGCCCGAGCTTTGCCACCATCCTACAACACCGAGCAAAGTGGATCGCATCGGGCAACTTCAAGCAACCCTTGACAGGGTGATGGAAGAAAACCGTGACCTCAAAGCACATCTCAGTGTGCTTGATGGGCGTTTTGACACCATGGTCGGGTCGCCTAACAAAGTGAAGGAAGTTGAAGCCAAGGTTACCCAAGCTCACATAGTTGCATTGACCAAGGTCAAAACTTCTGTGAAGGTAGAATTTCGAGAACGACACCTTCAAGAAGAAAACACACTCAAGGTCCGCATTAGGGGCCTACCCCAAGCATGGGACAAGTGTGAAGACGAATTCTCTAAACGCATCAACTTCCTCAACGCAACTCTCTAGCCAATCCATGTGGACTACAATATGGTCGAAAGCATCACCAACAAGCTCAATCACAAAAATACACCAAGCGGACATGCCATCCTCGAGTTCGAGAACAAAGAAGGACGAGTCCGGCTACTCCAACAATCGCGGCTCCTCAAAGGCACTAGCTTTTGGATTGCCGAGCAGCTCACCACAACACAATGAAAACACAAAGGTAGTGAACTCAAGAAAGTGCACGTAGCAAGAGCCCAAAGGAAGTGGACATTATATCACAGAGGAAAGGACCTCATACAGGAGGTTCGGTCTTCTAAGCCTCCTACCACACCGCTGGATACAGCCCCCTAGCCCCACAGTTCCCATTTACTCTACTTTATTTTGTATTGTATTTTGTATTGCATCCTAAGGTTGTCCCACCTATCCACTAGATCTTACCCTAGCCTTACGGACCCTTTTTTTGGTCGCACATGCTAATGTAACAACCATTACCCTCTCCTTGATGAGAGGAGACATACTTTGTACGCATGTTTTGGTCCCATAGGTCATATTTGACCTCCGTGGATGATAATGACATCTCTCTCTCTCTCTCTCTCTCTCTCTCTCTCTCTCTCTCTCTCTCTCTCTCTCTCTCTCTCTCTCTCTCTCTCTCTCTCTCTCTCTCTCTCTCTCTCTCTCTCTCGACAACGCACACCCTTGAGTTATGGGATAGACCTTATTTAAAGTAGCCCAAAAATTGAGCCTCTCCTCTGAACATGTCAATTTCCTGTGGTTGATGCCCTTTTTAAGGGATATGGTCTCTCATCGATCTACTTGCGCTCGTGACCATATGCAATCTCTTGCATTGCTCTGTATACTATATAAATGAGGCATGCCTTAAATCCAAGTGGCTGCAAGCATCAAATGCTTGCAGCCACAATGGATGCAAGCAAGAAGTAGGCCCTCCCTTCCCCCTTGTTAGCTCGCACTAAAATCTCTCTCTCTCTCTCTCTCTCTCAAGCTTTCTCCAAGTTAAGACACAAACACCATATATTCTCATACTTCTTGAGTGCGGATCTCTTCAATTGAGGTTATGGGCCTGGAAATGGTTGTGGAGTTCATGATATAGATGCATCAAAACCCCTCAAATTGACTTCCTACAATTTCATGGGAAAGAAGAAAAAGAGTTCAAAAGATGCATAAAAGCAAGATGTTGAGCACGGGATGGATGCAAGACATAAAGAAGTGGTTTGGGAGATGGGATCCATTACACTTGCTACATGATGCCTCAATCTACTCTCAAGTGAATGAAGCTTTTCTATAATGCCAATGTATTATGGCTTGGGAGGAATCCGGTGGGTCACTCTTCATACATTACACCACCCATATTACCCCCAACTACAAAAACCATATTCTTCATTGAAAGGGGAAATTGTAATCACACTTACACGATTGAGCCTATCCCCTTATCAACAATACACACTATTGCAGCCATTCGGGCTAGCTCCCATTCCCTTCGATGTGAGACAAGGCGTTGGGCCAATGGAGAAGAGTCAAATCGACTATGCACATTATGCTCACTGCAAGTTTGAGAGTTTGACTACCACACACTACTACAGTGCTTAGCTTTTGGTCACATCCAAACTAGCTTGCTTCCCTCACATTTTTAGTCATGACTTAGACCTACACACTTTCCTCTCCTCCCAACCACAATGTGGGCGAGTCACCATTGTGACTCTCTTCACCATAGTTTTGGAGCATCAAGAGTCACTCATCAGCCCACACACATACTACATCACATGTAACTTTGGTCCCATAGGTCTTATTTGATCTTTGAGGATGATAATAAAATCTCTCTCTCTCTCTCTCTCTCTCTCTCTCTCTCTCTCTCTCTCTCTCTCTCTCTCTCTCTCTCTCTCTCTCTCTCTCTCTCTCTCTCTCTCTCTCTCTCTCTCTCTCTCAGTTTACCTACCCTTGAATCAAGTTAGGTGGTTGGACAAATAGGAGGAGTGAAAATGGCAATAATGCCTCTCCAACGGTAACAAGAGAATACATACATGCTCTACATATATGTTGGCCTAATTTTAGAATCATGGAGTGAATTATATATAGGGATTCTTTTCATAAGCTTAACCATGGGTGGCAAAAGAGTGCGACTTCCTTCACCTCTGACAGCAGAAAGAAATGTATTGTGGGAGGTGGAAGCTCCAGTTGCAACGTATTTCCTAGGAACAACATGCTTGTGGTGGACACTGACTCACTGCAAACACAAAGGGACATACAATCATCATTCACATGGCGTTTTCATGAATGAGACTATGTTGGAATACACAATATGGAACACTACCAAATAGAGAGAGAGAGAGAGAGAGAGAGAGAGGCTGGCTGGGTTAAGAGGCACATAGAAACCCTCCCAATAAGATGTATCCTCTTCCACATCCTACTGCCATGTTGCCCTTAATCTCCTATGTGCAAAACATGGAATTCTCTTATTGTTGCAATTACAGTATGCGGTGCTCATCCATCTTGATGGCTTGTTTAGATCTTTTGTAGTGATGTGTATCTAGGGTACCATAGATCAAGAAATCATCTTAGACTTTGATGTAACCTCCTTAGCTCGAGGTCCTTGCAAGCCACCGTCGCCCGTTGGTCGAGGGCGAGGATACCAAGCAGTATTGTCCATAGTTCAAGGACAAGGGTGAGGATGGGGTTCTAGCTACGGGCAGGTACACCAGCAAAGAGTGTGCTTTTTAACCTGCCATTGAGGCATGAGCTTGATGTGTATCTGTAACTGAAGGTTCAACTTGACAACCAGCTCGATGATGTACGCATAGCTCAAGGTATTTGGCACCTTATTGCAAGCCACCACATTCGAAGGTAGCTCTATTTGGTTGAAGGCGAGAATGCTCAATTGCATTGCTTGTAGATCAAGGGCAAGATCAAGGATGGGTTGAGGGCTATTGGTAGCCACGTTGACAGAGAAATTCTCTTTTTAACATGTAGCAAGGCTTGAGCTCAAAGCATAATTGCAACGCAAGATTTAGCTTGGCAGCCAACCCTTGAGTCACATGAGCATGCACAATCAAGCCTGCCTGCACTAGATTGTGTGTGCACATTGAGAAAACCCTCTTGCTTGTACATTCTGGCTATGCCAACGTAAAACATTCGTGCTTGTCAAACATGGCAACTCAGACGTGACATTGCACCATGTGGCATGGCAAGGAACGTGAAATCAAAGGAAGGCCTTATATCTACCACGTCGATCAAAGACCTTCCGTTTATATATAATATATAATATGTAGATACAAAATACTTTACAAACCATTATGGTACCAAAAAATAGGGGCAAGCAACAAATTGTGTGGAATTTCGTTTTATCTCCCAAGCACCCTTAATCAAAGTAGGCCTTTTGTGCAAAAGGATGCCTGATCATTTCTTGTATGCCCTATAATTGTTGATGAGTGTGTCTTACATCCCCAACACTACTATGGATTACTCTTTCTCCTCCTCTTGTGTATCTCTGTGATATAGACCAATTTTTTGGTGAGAGTTTCCCCCCTCTAGGACTCTTTGATAGAGGTCCTCCTCTTTGCCTGCAGTGTCAGGGCTCCCTTCGTCTGTGATACTGGGGGGACTAGAGCTTGCCACTTTCCACTCAATTGTGACATATATAGGCCTTACCTCACTAATTAAAGGAACCCCCTTGACCGCATGGCTATGTCCTAGCCCTTGGCCTGCCCGATCTTATCCTAGGCTTCACATTACTCCCTCCTTGGAGAAGCGTTTTCGTCCTCAAAGACGAAAGTGGTTCTATCTTCCTAAGAACACTAATGTTTTTTACAGTGGCATTCTTAATGGATCAAGAGCTATTTGTTTTATATGGTTCAGTAGGAGGTCCAATGAAATCAAGAATAACATCTTGATTTTTCACATTGTTGTCCCGTTGCAACCGTCTTGTGTTATCTGCTCATATACAATATAGCATGCAGACTCCATTTAGAACTCACTTGAGTCTGCTAAATGAGTTATCACAACTAAGATGTATCCAAAAGAGTACCTCCTTTCACTCTCCTTGAAAGTAGCTGGCTAATGTAGCTCATCATTAAGTCCTTGACTTTTTATGAATTTTCATAAATAAACAATCCCACTATAACTAGTGTTCAAGGTTGAAAACCTAACTTATACATGAAGATACTAAACCTAGTCACAAACATGCTTTACCTTATGGTAAGCAAATTTCAACTAGAGTGATACATGCTTTCTAATTGGATTTCTTAGTACCTGATATTAAACATAACGTTCACTTACCTGTAGTCACTTGCACTTTGCAAATATGAAAAAAGAAATTGGAAGAACAAGCAGAAGAAGATTTGTTTTCCTAGGTGTTGCCATTGCAATCCAAACCCTTTGGTTAGCTTCGTGTTCAGATTTTTTTGGAATCAACTGAGAAATTTGAATTTGTCCACTACCCCTTGGTAGATTGCGGACTTCTTTCCTTGAAAGTACAATTGTGCTGAGCTCAAATCATGGCTCTCAACTCCTATGGAGTGATTGTGTATTAGCTAGGACATACCCCTGAAAATACCACCCCTAGAAACAAAATGAATTCTGTAAAGCAACAAATTATGTGGTAGGAATCTTATTCACAACTAAGTCGTGACAGAATTTTGTTCCTCCATGAACAGAGGAGAAAGATGGCAAATATCCTCAAAGAAAATAGTCATACTAAATTTTCTCAGGTGTGAAGAGACTACATGCGTGGAGGCTCTCTTCATATATTCATGCCTTCCTATGAATGAGTTGCTTTATAGCTAGGCCATGCCTACTTTCTACCCATAACAACCCTTAGTGGGATTGGTTGCACCTTGTGCATAGAGTCAATGATGTAAAGTGCTCACCAATGTATACGATGGTATTGCGGAAGCGTATACAATGATGGGCTTGTTGAACTACCATTGTATTTGCATGCCATGCATGCATATCAAAAAAATGGATTGGTAAGCCCTTGGCTTCAATAATAGTCTCAACCTTGTGAGATATTGTTATACGTGCCTTGCATGATTACACTGACATGGATACATCACAATGTGTCATTTCCAGACTCGAACTGTGAGATTATATCCAATAAATGCCAAATATGTGTGCCATTATCCTTGATCCAAAGTCAAGTGATAGTTCCTCGACACATAAGAGAAGCCTTGCTTCGCATGAAGTCTTGTCTCCCCTCTGAGACGAGTGGCCATTGCTTGATTCTGTCTCATATCCTTGAAGTGAAGCCTTGCTTCACATAAATTCATCAAAAATATGAGATAGAACGCAACCTGAATGCTCATAGCTAACAGGTGCCCCTATTGACACACATATGTCAAAGCAGAAAAGAATTGACCTTGTCAAACTTTTGTAAAGAAAATCAGCCTTACCAAAGCATACATCTTATTGAGAATCCTAGATTTTCCAATTGTGAAATAGATAGTTGAGGAAGCTTAGCTTTCAAATTGAATCTTACTGCCAAACTCTAATCGACCAAAGCAAGGTTCGCTTGTCAAGTTGGCATTGTGAAAAGTCTTGCAAAAGTGAGTAAGTTCAAAAGTGAAACTAACAAGTAATATACTTATGGTTTGCCCTTGGCACTGAAAGTCATAGCATCTTGTATGTGTGGTGATCGACATTGGATTCACCTCATAGTTGTGGATGTCAATGTGATGTCCAATGTGCTTTGTGTACTTATGCTGCATGCTCCCTGGAAAGCTACAATGGCTTTGGAGTGATTATGCATCCAATGCATGGAGCCTTGCTCCTGAAAGCCTTGCTTTCCCCCTCCTCTAGGTAGCACAATGAGGAGATATCAAAAATATAATAGTAGTTGATGTAATTCACAAATCAGTTTCTTGAGTGTTGGTATATGGAGCCTTGGTCCCATAATGTAGCTTATGGCAGTGGCAGATTAAGCAAAGTTAAAAGAAAATTAACCTCATGAATTATCTACCTTGTCAAATATTTTATCGCATTTGAAGCATAAAAATATGGACAATAATTGCATAAACAAAGCGTACCTGCCCAATACTACATATATACATGTTGCCAAGTATCTTTGACAACGTGTTGCATCACGCTTGCTAAAAATGGGTGGATCATATCCTTGTCTGAGTGCATCACTAGCGACAACTTGCCTAGGAATCATGCCCTAGCAAACTCTCTTGATAGTTTCTTGGAATTGTAGTTAATGGTCGGCCTTGCCCGAGTATATGGACCATACAAGTCACAAATGTACCATTCAAGCCACAGGCCTTGCCTGTACTTGCATGTACTACTAAACATTCTTGTCTCTGCATCCAAATTTCACTTGTCAGGATTCATCCATAAACTCTTGTAATATAAATGCATATACATATTAATAAACCCACTTAAATGAAATGTTATATCTAATAATCATGTTGATATTGCAACATGGAGCAAAATGCCTTGCATATTGCCATAGTCTCGAGTCCTCATAATCATGTCAATTGCATGGCCCAAAATGTTTGAGCTTCCATGAGTCTCAAACTGATCATTAATATTGTTTATACCTAGAATCCGGCCCATCTTGAAGAAGCCCCAATGTTGTCGAGCTTGTATTGATCGTCGGCCTTGGCAAAGTTCCATGGCTTAAAAAGGACATTTGCGAATAGCTTCTGCCACTACCATCGTGCCTTGCATAGATTGGACATGGTTTTTGTGGTTATCTGACGTTCATTCGTCTCCTTGAGAAACGACCACTTGTCCTCGAACCTCCCTTACATGTCAAATTTGTGCAATTTGTTGAATATGTCAAACTTGTGACAAAGCTGCAAACCTATGGCAAGCCGGTCGCTTTTATGTTTGTTGCACTTTGCATGTGGTGCATGCTTTACCTTCTGCGGTTTGCCTCCTTGCTTAAGCGTTGTCGGTCGTCTCGCTATTGTGAGAGAGGCCCCTTAGGGCGGTCAAAGGGTACCCTTAGGGTGCCCATAACGTCCCATATGTGAACCCGAAGGTAAGTATAGCGATGGCAAATCATAGAACGACACCGAGCAGAGCAATACACTCACAGCACCGTGTGAACCGCTTGGTTGAGGATGGACATGAAACAAACTTTATTCAGTAGCCCCATGTGCACCCTCCACACTATTTGGCAGGGGGGTTTCAAATGGGACCAACAGTGAGGGTCATTCTAGCCGTTGGATGTGTTTTTGTAAATTCAGGTAGATTTGTAAATTCGAGGCGAAAAGTAAATTTAGGCCAACACTTCAATTCAAGCCAGTAGGTATGAAGATGTGGCATTTCAATGCTACATATGTAAATGCGGACCGATTTGTAAATTCAAGAAAGTTTTGTTAATTCAGGCCACGCAATCTTGTAAATTCGGGTCGCGTAAATTTGTAAATTTGGGCCGCCCGATCGCACAGCCTACAATGCGCGTGCCTCACCATTCTGACCTCCAACCTTGACCCATTTGAAGGTTCCCGTGCCATATAGTGTTGAGGCATGCGCACCTAACAAGGCCAATCTTGCATGATTCGGTGCAGGTCGATGATCCCGAGTGTGTGCCTCAAAGGGGCTTTCCCATGTTGATCATCCTTTCCCCCTTCCTCCCAAGCGAGTGGTCCCATGGCTCGACTCCCTGTTGAGTGCAAGATTTCTTTGTCTTGATGGCACTATGCCCACAACTTCTCTACTGAATCTTCATGAGCTCCTTCATGGCCCAAGCGTGCGGAGAGAGAGAGAGAGAGAGAGAGAGAGAGAGAGAGAGAGAGAGAGAGAGAGAGAGAGAGAGAGAGAGAGAGAGAGAGAGAGAGAGAGAGAGATCATGCAATGGCATGCAACTCCCCCCTCCATAGCTCACTTCCCATGAGCTCTGATACTAGTGTGATATTGGGGGACTAGAGCCTGCCACTTTCCACCCAACCATGCCCTATATAGGCCTTGCCTAGCTAATTATAGGGACCCCCTTGACAACATGGCTCCATCCTGGCCCTTGGCATGCCCGGTCTTACCCTAGGGATGACATTGTCATCCTACATTCTATCCTTACCCTCCCTCTTTTCGCAATTCCATTGTTGAAGCAAGTGTTTCTAGGGTTTTCTACCCCTCTCGCCTCCACTATGCGACACATATTCTCAGTACCATCACTACCTAGGTGCATTTGGAGACCATTTTGCCTCGTAATCTCGCATCGTGTTCATGAACTATCATTGTAAATCCTGCCCCACTTTAGCGACAAAGATCACTTTCTCCTCCTCAACACGCACAATGCATGTCTAAATCCAATGACAAGAAAATATTTGTTACCCACTATTACCATAGCTAGGTGCAATTGTTGTGATAGAAGTAAAGTTTCTTTTGCTTCGCCTTCTGTGTATGCTACTGATCATGGCTTCCAAGAGTTCCTCTCTACTACCTTCACACGTGGTAAAGCATTTAGATGGAGATGGCGATCACAAAGCTCAAGCCAATAATAATTAATACTACTACCTTAGTCGTGTCACCATGCGACACAAAAATTGGCTCAAGATCTTATAGCACATGCTACTTGGTGGCTTTTCCCCAAATTGTGGATTGTTGTCTATTTTAGATCGTTTGTACCTCTCTATTTGGCTGCTGGCTTACTTTCTTGGAGAGTCTTTTTATATAGTCCCACCAATTTTGACATCATTATCAAAAATTGCTATTATTGTAACTCCATGAACCTTAATTGTCTATTATTGTAGTTTTGAGAGCAGAGCAACACGCGCATGGAGACTTTGATAGCAATGGGAATATAAAGGCAAGAGAATGCTTACTTTACTTTTGTGGAGGGTCTATGTATTATAGTCCCACCAAATTTTGATCATCAAAAACTACTATTATTGTAACTCTATGAACCTTAACTACTCGTCTAGTGTAAAAAATGCATGATCTTCTCGAAGCAAGACATTAGCATGCTTACACACATTGCTACTCCCATATATCTTATACTTAAGAACCCCTCAAGACAAACTACGCCAAATATCTAAATCTTGGTTAGCCAATCATAAGTACCCGAAAAAAAAATAAAAAATTATGTGAACAACTAAAAACTGTGCCAAGTCGGTTTTATAAGGTCATTGTAAATTTGTATGGGCTTGGCACTAAAATACCTGAAAATTTACCTCAAAAACACAATAAAGATGAGAGCCAGTTTCATAGTGTTAATATATTACATCAATGTCGGGGTGGTGCGACATTAGCTACGGAAACAACATCTTGTAGGTAAATATTCACTATAGCTCCCACTTTTGGATCACAATCACCGATTGCAACAATACTTGAAGTAGCCTGCACCAATCATCCATGTTGCAGCAACATCTTTTATGACTATCTAGAGGTGCATCTCAATATGGGAGCCAATAACACCGAGGGCAAGTACATGAATATATGCTCCATTGCCTTGCTACTAAATGATCCCCAATCGGCACCACCTTTGATCACCACACATATAATAGGAAGCCTCCTGTTGTGCCTTATCTACTAGGCCCAATCAAGAGCTACTTCTGTTAAGCATTTCAATACTCCTTGGCTAGCTCCAATCTACATGTTTGAGATCATGGTGGCCGAGCATTCCTTCAAGATAATGGGAAGCTATTTTTTGTGTTGTGGCATGTGCCAGCTCCTTTCGACTTTTTTAGAGATATCCTCAACGAGTCAGTTGCTTTTTGACCAAAAATATGCATTCAACTACCTATTAGAGTTAAGAGAGATAAGAGTTACACATCGTATGTTGAACCCCAATTAGCAGGCGTCGCCCTTGTCTACATCCCCTGTGTAATTGTTGGCCCATACCCAACATGCATGCCCAACCCGCTTGCTTGCAACAATATCACAATCCTAGCTTTCTATTGACGCATTGTGCAAGGTGTCTTTGCCTCAATCTGCTTGCATGTATTGTTGAGCTAGTCGTCACACACCCTCGTAGCTGCATGTTGCTTTTGCAAGCATGCAAACCTACAACCTTTAGGAGTATTCACAACCTCCAATGCACCAAACATTACAGAATCTAGACGAAGCACCATGGAAACCCTGTAAGAGAGCGATGAGAACCAATAATTACATGAAAGAATGGCCAACATCGAGAGTGACCATTTGTAGGTCCACAACGCATATACCTTTGGACTCTAGAGTTCTCATGGAGTGAGTGTGTGGAAGGCAAGGTAGAGTCATCCACTTGTTTAATATGTGGAGAGGACAATTGAAGGGTGTGTAGCTTCTTGATCAATTTGAGGGAAAATTTATTGAAGCCATGCGAAAACTCCCACAATTTGAGGGAGCATAAACAGTTTCTCAAACTCTTGGATGTAGCATTGTCAGCCCATGGTGCTCTAAATCCCCAAATGTGTGCACTATTTGAGGGAACCTAGCCACTACTGTTGTGTTTTGGCAAGTCATGGCGCTTTGAATCCCCTGAGGGTGGCAACTTACATTGTGGGCATGCGCTCTTCAGCCAGATCGTCATCCACGTCTTCAATGTGGATAACTAGCCCTACCTATAGCTTGAGATAGAAGGCACCCTCGAGGCTTGGACGTTCCGCCACTTGGACTCTCGCAAATCACAAAGAGAGAGAGAGAGAGAGAGAGAGAGAGAGAGATGAGCTTCCGTCACTCAAGCCGTCAACATTTGCTCAACGCAAAGTGCTCTCAATCTTTGAAGTTTTTTTTTTTTTTTTGGAGGCGAAGGGGAAGAAGCTAGACATCCATCCTATTCAATTGTCGCGATGATGAAACATGTAACTAGAGAGAGAGAGAGAGAGAGAGAGAGAGAGAGAGAGAGAGAGAGAGAGAGAGAGCATGTCATGCACCAAGTTGGCTTACACACCACAAAACAACCTCGTACATTTGTGTGTGTGTATGTGTGTGTGTGTGTGTGCGCGCATGTGTTGGGGGGGGGAGGGGGTAACAACGCATCAATATATCATACCTGCAGGGAACACAAAGGCAACTGATAGAAGGACTCTAAATGAGGAAATAAATGAAGGAAATGTGGGTTTGGTTCTTATATAGAGAGAGTTTCTTCTCTTTATTTCTGGAATATAGAGCGTTTAAGAGCTTGAGGCTCGGCCCTCAGTGCACACTCAACTCAAGGCCAAATGGGAAGGTAGCATTTCAAACAATGTGGCAGGTCACTGTGCAACCAGACTCGAGCTCTTGCTAAGGCAGCAAGCCTGATGCAAAGCTAGTAGTTAGAGGCCAGAGATTGTGGCTGCATAGAAATGCAGTCACGTGCATGTAGGCTAGGACTGTCTTTTTAATATAGATATATAGATTTTCATTTTTTATCTCAATTTGTGATTGAGTTGAGTATCTATTTGGCAGATTATTATAGTTCGGTTAATGATAAAAGACATGAAAAGATGTTGCAAAAGCCACCATGCATTATGTATGCTTTTGTTGAGAGATCACATGTTTATAAGAGAGTGTTTCTATATAGCCAGTAAAAAGCTAAGAATCCAAAGGACCTTTCTTGGGGGGAGTCACTTTAAAAACCTTTATATCAAGTGCGTTCAAGAACTATTTATAAAACCCCTTAGAAGTGAATTTTTCACCAATATAAGGAACCCTTTTCATATTCAATCTGTAAGCTTTTTTCAAGATCGTTTTTTCAACACCTTTTTGTATATGAAAATGTGAGAGAATATAAAATAAAATATTTCCTACAGTTGAATTCGCGTGATAGGTACTTTTCTATTGTAGTGTCCCCTCCCCCCAAGGGCATTGATCGAGAACCTCTCTCAAAACGTGGGAGAGGTGCATGTTACGAATAAGGCTTAGTAGTCATCAATGCAAGATTCTTCATTCTTGAAGGTGCCCTTCTATTCCATTTTGGAAGATAGTGTTAAGCGGTAATCACCCAGACATATCTTCATAATCACCCAACCATATCTTCATACTATTGAGGGGGAATTTTTGGTGAATGCGACTTTCTTGAGGGGTGTGACGTGTGTGCATTGATGATACATGTTGGCCACATATAGCTAAAACTTGAGTCTCTTTTTCTAAAGATTTCAATTTTTTTTAGAGGTCATTATCGTAGTTTTCCCTCTTTAAGCTTGAAAAAATATCAAGCTTATCTTATATATTTTCAAGCCATTCATGTTATTCAAACTAGACTGTTCAATGCTATTTTTGGCCTGCTAAACGCCTTAGTACCCGAAGGGTGAAGGTCGTTCAAATTTCTTTGAGAGACAAGTGTCCCTAAGGGACTCACAAGTGTTGTGAATAGAAAGCTATTCTCCAAAGCAGCATTTACTTTTTCTGCATGCTTAAAAATGACTTTAAAGATCACAACATTAAACAAAATATTCATAGCAGCGTGATCTTATGATGCCGTCTTCGAGAAAGTCTTTTTGTCTAAACGGCAAGTTTCCTCCTTATACAAATACAAATTGGAAATGCTAGTAAGAAATTTTCAAATTTTCAAAATGTTCTAACTATTTTCTAGTATATTTTATCGGGTTTTTTCTCCTTTACCATCCTTTGCAACCGGCTAATCTCGATTTTCAACCGGCTTAAGCCTAAGCTCAGACATACGTTTCTCGAACACTGACATAGTGAGGTATTGATAAACAATTCTCTCATTTGAGGATTTCAAAAAAATCCACTTTCCTAAAATGTTTTACTATTTTCTATGCTTGTTTGAAAGCATTAAAATATTATTTTGTTTCGATTTTTAATGTGTCTTTTTATTTTACTTCCTTTTTGTTTTATTTTGTTTTGTTTCAAAATATTGATGTGCAATGTGCACCATTTACCTTATTATTGAGTCCCCTTCATAATATATACGCCATTTGCAAGTAGGGGATACCGACTAGAAGAAAATTTAAAAATGGCCCATTAGTAGAGATGAAAAGAAGATGCTTGAGAAGATTTAGAGGTAGAGGACTGAGAAGAGGGATGTAGACCACTTGGAGACCATGCCTCCCAATTAGGGATCTCTCTCTCTCTCTCTCTCTCTCTCTCTCTCTCTCTCTCTCTCTTGCGTCCTCCCTTGATATAGGAATAGTGGAGATGACGTGAGGGGACTGCTCTATAGGTGCAAGTCCATGATTGGTGGAGGAAGATTAGGTGCAAGATCGTGAAAGGCGAAGTACCAGGCTCATATGGACGAGTCCAAAGGTAGGGAAGGGTAGCACATAGACGAAAAAAGGTTTTGGCGACAGAAGCAGGAGGTGAGGACTAGGCAATGAGGATAAAGAGAATCTTGAAGGCATATTTCAATCAGTGTATTTTATTTTAAGCGAGCTAGTAGGAGCCACTTTTTAAAAATAGATGATACAATTTTATATTAAAACACAACATAAATTCCATGTGATTGTAAGCACTTAGTTAAACTTAATCTCCCTCGTTTTCCTTAACTTAGCAGGCCTTCGTGCCTTCTGACCTTGTTTTTATCATTTTAGGCTTATCTTCTTAGATATTTATATTATCATTTTAGAAGCCTACTGTCTTATTTTAACTCACTTTGTTTACTATTATTTGATTGTATATTGTCGTGTGTGGTCATGCAGGTAGAGTCCGACCACATGGTGATAACATCGTGAGAGTAGCTTGTTGCCCTGCGCACTCAAAGTGCATGCCCAGGCTCACAAGCCCTTGAGCCTCAAAGCTCAACCGCACTATCTGAATACTCTCTTCTTGCAATCGGTTGTAACCCCTGCTCCTGATACTTGTCCACCACAGAGAAAGAGAGAGAGAGAGAGAGAGAAGGAGTTCTTGTACATTCTCCCCGCCATAGCCAGAATCAAGCCGCAGCAAACACGTGGCCTTTCGAACTTGCACTTGCTGAGGGCTCTGATCAAGTAGAGGGACTAAGGAGGTCAGAAGATCGGCCGCTGCGATGGCCAAGTCTGCAGCGAGTGGTGTGTGGTCGTGTAGGTAGACCTCTAGCTGTGCCACCCTTGCGTCACGACCATCTACTCCACAGGCTTGGACCATTGGATTGAGTGCTCCTGGGCGACTCTGTGCTGTTGATATTGGTCTCCATGGATCACCCCACTGTGGAGCAGATCCTCAACATGAAGAGTTATCAGCTCAAAGAGTACCTGGAAGACAAGCACGTTCCTGTGCTCAAGAAGCAAAGCAAAGAGTTCTTGCAGACTGCAGCATTGCAGACTCCTGCACACCTGGAGGCATCAAAGAGGCAAATAATACAAGGAGGAGATCCAAAAGAGAGGAATCTGTTGATGGCAGCACATATTCGGGCATGTATGGGAGGTCTTCAAGTATGCCGAGGTCATCGCCATCTAGTAACTCTTCGCCTTCATTCTCACCATCAGTGACTCGCAACAGAGCTCAAGCACAAGCCAAGACAGCCAGGGCATTTGGTTTGAGTTTTCTTGTTGGCAAACGAAGTTACTGCAACTTGATTGCAGAGGTGCCTTTTGCTATAATTTAGTTCCTGAACTTATATCTAGTTTAGTTTTGTGAAGCATGTGAAGGAGTACGAGCGGAAGTGCGACGCGAGAGAGAGTGCGAGAAGAAGAGCACGACGATATGGTGAACTCGCTCTACTATAATGTGTAGAGCATAGTGAGTTCTTATTAGGTTTTTACAAAAGAATATGTGTACATACCTGGCGGCCCGCCCACTTACCTGGGCGACCACATTGGGCTTTATACCCCAACAACCTCCCACTTAAACTCCAATGTGGTACTTTAAGTGTGAGAGAAGCTACTATACAAGCTAATATATAAGAGATGTAGAGAAGTGATGTACTACCCTACACCTAACTGCTTGCGAAAATGCGCAAAGCTCTCTGAGGGAAGTCCTTTTGTAAATAGATCAGCAGGATTTTCTGTGGTGTGAACTTTGACAAGATGAAGTTGCTTATCCTCAAGCATTTCCCTGATGAAATGATACTTCACATCCACATGCTTTGTCTTTGAGTGATAAACTGGATTGCGAGCCAATTGTATAGCACTTTGACTATCACAATATAACACAGGCATCTCTTCTTTGATTCCCAAATCTGTTACTAGTCGATTAAGACAAATTGATTCTTTGCATGCCTCTGATGCTGCAACATATTCAGCCTCTGTAGTAGACTGAGTAACACAATCTTGTAATCTAGAACGCCATGATACTGCTCCACCAGCCAATGTAAAGACATACCCTGACGTAGACCTTCGGTTGTCTAAGTCACCTGCATAATCTGAGTCTGTAAAACCCTTTACACTTAGCTCCTGACTCCCATAGCATATACGCATACTCTTTGTAGCTTTCAGGTATCTCAATATTCATTTCACTGCCTCCCAATGTTTCTTGCCTGGGTTTGACATGTATCGACTTACTACTCCCACTGCAAATGCAATGTTTGGGCGAGTAGCAATCATTGCATACATCAAACTACCCACTGCAGACGCATATGGAATCTTATCCATTTCAGCCTGTTCTTCCTCAGACACAGGACAATCTTGTTTTCTAAGTTTCACATATGGTGGTAGTGGAACACTCAGTGCCTTTCCCTTCTCCATATTGAAACGTTGCAAAACCTTGTCAATATACTCTGTTTGAGATAACCAAATTAACTTCTTTGATCTGTCTCTCTCAATGTGCATACCAAGTATATGACTTGCCTCACCCATGTCTTTCATATCAAACGATTTTGCCATCTTTGACTTCAAAGATGAAATTTCTTCCAAGTGCTTGCCAGCAATCAACATGTCATCCACATACAAAATAAGGATCAGCCAACTACCATCCTTAGCCTTCTTTGTATATAGACAATGATCGAACTCACTACGTTTGTAGCCTTGAGAAAGCATAAACTTGTGGAATTTATGGTACCATGCCCTCGGTGATTGTTTTAAGCCATAAAGACTCTTTAACAATTGGCATACCCAATCTTCCTTGCCTTTCTCAACAAAACCTTCTGGCTGTTGCATGTAAATTTCCACATCTAAATCACCATGCAAGAACGCTGTCTTGACATTGATTTGGTGCAACACCAAATCTAATATGGCAACCAATGCACGAAAGAATCTCAATGTAGTCATCTTGACCACCGGAGAGAAGACTTCATCAAAGTCAATGCCTTGTTCTTGCTTAAATCCCTTGGCAACAAGCCTTGCTTTGTACTTTGGCTGACTATCATGAGCGGTGATCTTATACCTGTAAACCCATTTACAAGGTAGAGCCTTTTTGCCCCGTGGTAATTTAACTAGCTTCCATTTCTGGTTTTTATGCAGAGCTGTCATCTCTGACTGCATGGCCAATTGCCAATTCCCGGAGTCCTTCATTTGCACTGCTTCCTTGTAACATGAAGGCTCATTGCAATCAGTCAACATGACATAATTCATAGATGGAACAAACCTATCAGGAGGTCGCGTGACACGTCCAGATCTACGCACAATAGGTGGCTCAGGCTCAGCCACAACCTGTGGTTCCAATCTATCCTGTCCTTGCTCCTCTTGAGCCCTGACATTTTGTCTTGCACGTGCAGGTCCATCTTCTTGGAAGACAACTCTTCTAATCTCCTCAACCCTCTCTGGTTTAGAATGATATTTGGATTCATTAAAGTGAACATCATTGCTGCAGACAACCTTTCTGGATTCGGGATCCCAAAGTCTGTACCCCATCTCACCAGAATTACCATAGCCTAGAAAGATGCACTTTCTACTCTTTGGCTCAAGTTTGTTCCTAAATTCCTTTGGAACGTGAGTATATGCCTCACAGCCAAAGACTCTGAGATGCTTGTATGAGGGCATTTTGCCTGACCATACCATCTCTAGCACTAAATCCTTCTGCAAAACCTTGCTAGGAGATCTATTTACAAGATGAACAGCTGTTGATACAGCTTCAGCCCAAAACCCATTTGGCAGCTGTGCATTAGACAACATACTTCTGACCTTCTCTTGTATGGTCCTATTCATCCTCTCAGCAACACCATTTTGAGGAGGATTGTAAGGAGCAGTAAGTTCACGTTTTATACCTTTTGACTCACAAAATTCCTGAAAGGACTTTGAAACATACTCTCCACCATTGTCAGTGCGTAAGCATTTAAGCTTCTTGCCACTCTGATTCTCCACAAGTGTCACAAATGTTTTGAAAACACTAAACGCTTCATCCTTGTGCTTGAGAAAGTAAACCCATACTTTCCTCGAGTAATCATCTATAAATGTCATAAAGTAAGAAGCTCCCCCTAGAGATAGGTTAGGCATAGGTCCACACAAATCACTATGAACAAGTGCCAACTGTGTATCTCTTCTATTGCTTCTATGCTTATGTGGCTGCTGTGTTTGCTTACCATACAGACAATGTTCACAGAATTCAAAATCATTAAATGAAAAGCCAGGCAAATAACCAGAACGAGACAAGATTTCCATTCCCTTCTTGGACATATGTCCTAACCGGCTATGCCACAAAGAAACGTTCGGCTGCTCGGTTACATTGATTACATTTTTAGAGACATTTGATACATAAATCATGTAAAGTCCTCCAGACTTTACTCCATGTGCTACTGTCATAGAACCCTTGGATATCTTCCACATGTTCTGTCCAAAAGTGGTGACGTAGCCAGCATCATCAAGTAAACCTGTGCTGATCAAGCTCTTTGTAATTGCGGGAACATGTCTCACATTCTTCAGCGTGAAAGAAGAGCCATTCTGAAACTTCAATTGAACATCTCCAACACCTAAGATCTCACATGTCTGCCCATTGCCTAGCCGAACATGATCTTTAGTGGTCACATAAGAGGTAAACCACTCCTTGTTTGGAGACACATGAAGTGATGCCCCTGAGTCTATAATCCAATCACTCAGTGCATTTCCATCAGATGCTGTAAGAAGAGCTGAGTCCATTGTATTCTTCAAGAAGTAGATGTCTCCTGACACTAGACTGTCATCCTCTGCAACAGTGTTTGTCACATTTATTTCTTGAATCTTCACTGAGGACTTGTTCTTCTCACCATGGTCTTCAGCTTTCTCTTTGCCTTTTTCTGCTTTCCATTCTCTGCAGTCTCTTTTCATGTGACCCTTCTTGCCACAATGGTATCATTCTATGTCACTCTTGCCTTTAGCACTGCGGAACTTGCTACGAGACTGATTCCTCTTTCCACATTTGTACTTTTCTTTGGTCCTTCCCCTGATAACTAAGGCTGTTCCTTTGCCTTTGTCCATTGTCTTTCCATTGGTTTCTTCAGTAAGTAGACTTCCTTCTACACCTGCTATGTTCAAACCATCTGGAGGTGCAGAATTACTCAAAGCTGTGTAAAAAGTGTCCCAACTTTCCGGCAATGTGATCAACAGGAACATAGCTCTAACATGTTCATCAAACTTGACACCTTGAGCTGACAACTGACTATAGATTGTGTTGAATTCATTCAGATGATTGGACATAGGTGTCCCTTCTTTCATCTTCAAGTCAACAAGCTTCTTAAGCCAGTATACCTGTGAAGCTGCACTCTGCTTCTCCTAAAGATCACTCAGCTTTAACCATGCTTGATAAGCCGACATCTCGTCTGCTACATTGAAGTAAACGCTTTCTGCCAAAGTCAGCATAATGGTACAAAGTGCCAATTCATCCATTTCGCCCCATTCATCTTCGTCCATATCTTCTGGTTTTATCCCCTTGAGATTTATAGGTTTTATCTGCTTCTTTTGTACCAACACGTGCCAAATCTTCTTCTTCCACAATGGGAAATTGGTTCCATCCAGCTTCTTAATATTGTAAAGAGCAGTGTCCTGTGATCCAGCCATAGCTACGCTTCACAGTAGTTTACTTTTATGGGAAAAATACGGCAGAGTTTCCCCTGTAAACTGACCTCTGAACCAATATCAACCTGTCAAATGAACCAAGAAAGCTTCAGATTCTGCATAAATTTTGGCTGAGTCTCCTTTGTAAAATGGCTCTGGTGTACTAAAAACAGACCAAAAAACAGATCAAAAAACACTGTCTCTCTGACACTGTAAGCTGCGGGTAAACCTGTCCAGCACCTGTACTGTCTCTCACTGTCCTGTCACTGTCCTATAAGCATAGACTGCGACAATGCCTCAATGGCAGTAAAGCAAAGATGCAATCCCAACTGTCTAACTCACAGTCAATACATCCTAGCTGCCTATCTAAGGGTGCTCGAGGGATCGCTCCAAGACCTGTATCACCGAAAGGATCTCAACATTCGAGAATCCCCTAGCTCAATAAAACCTCACTCGACCCTCAACAAAGGCTGCAGTAAATCTGACAGTACATAGACTTCCGACAAAGTCATACATCCACAAATTTCCCACTGTATGCTGTAACCGCTGCGGCGGTTGTTTGCTGCGTGACTCACAGCTAGCAAACCCTCAACAGACATACATCATCTCTGACAATACATCCCATGTGGAAGTACCTGCAATGTCAGGATGAAATCTGGAATATCAAGCAGCAAACACAAGCTACCTGATGAACTAGTGGATGTCGCCTACAGTCTGTGTGTAGATGCGCCCGTGTCGTATGTGACACGCCTCCAAGAATTGTGAGCCGTCCTTCGATGTGTAGACAGCCACAAATCAACACTCTGGGAGTGTCGATATCCTCAGCACCTGCAGTCGTAGGCCGAAAACCCCAAATTTGCAGAGTCGGATCTGCACCCGTCGAGACCACGTAGTCGAAAATGGCCTGCGCAGACCTTTGTCGAAGCCGAACGGTGGCCGAGATGACCTCAGAATGAAATTCTGACAACACCAAGCCCTTCGGGGCTTCCCACGAGATTTGGGGCCGTGTCTTCGCCTGTCGAATTTCACTCCAATCTGAGTTGGTGACTCTAGCCTCTTGCAGTGCTGCCCCGAGCCTCGATCTGAGCTCTGATACCAGTTGAAGGAGTACGAGCGGAAGTGCGACGCGAGAGAGAGTGCGAGAAGAAGAGCACGACGATATGGTGAACTCGCTCTTCTGTAATGTGTAGAGCATAGTGGGTTCTTATTAGGTTTTTACAAAAGAATATGTGTACATACCTGGCGGCCCGCCCACTTACCTGGGCGACCACATTGGGCTTTATACCCCGACAGCATGTAGTTCTTTTTCAATAAGCAGCACTATACCCACACCAAACTCTGAAGTCGATTGGAGATTGTATGTCATAGTCCTTCCTCGTCTAGCCATTCGCAATGGGATAGCGACCTAGTGCATTGCCTATGTTGAGAGATTTTCTTGTCGAGTACAGTCGTGTCGAGTCTAGTCCCAAGTTCAGTCCCTAGCCCCCAAGCTCAGTCCCTTAGCCCCGAAGACATTGTATGATCACTCTCCCCAGATGAGACGCTAGAGTTGATCCCTCTTTTGTTCATTCTTAGCCCAAATTGTAAAAAAGATGTCCATCTTTTTTCTCCCTAAGGGGGGAGGTGTGGTGTGTGGTCGTGCAGGTAGAGTCCGACCACCGAGTGTGGCGGGACATGTTATGGTTGTAACCGCTTGATGGTAATATAAGGAAGTGCCGGAAGAGAGAGAGGCACACTCAGTTGGTCCCATCTTGTGTGTACACCACAATATGATGGCTATAATTGCTAGCATTATTTCCTCAGGCTCAAAATTGCATTTAATTGAGACGAAGGATTTTTGAAGTGCTTGTTAAAAAATCAAACTTTCCAAACCCAAATTTGGTGATTCCCTATATGCACCCTGCTATTCCTAGATTTTTTGCATAGCCAGATGCAAATTTAAAGGTTTGATAATATTTATTACATCTGACAACAATTGAGAAACGAAAGAGCATTAGCATTTTCAAATTGTTTTTGCAAATTAGTGGGATACATGACAAGATAGATTTAAGACATGTCTATAAATTGTAAAATATTAGAGATCCATGTGTACAAATTGCAAAATTATTACAAAAACAATAGAAAATATTGGAACTTTTCATGCACTTAAATAAAAGGCTTTTGTATGCAATTTTTGGGAAAAATGTGTCTCAGCTTAGTATCGTGCCGTTTTCAATTTCAAAAATGCCGGTTGAGGGCAAGGGGAAAAGGAGAAATTCCACCCCAAAATAGAGAAAAATATGGTAAAAACCCAAAAAATAAACCTAATTTTCTAAAATTTCCTCTTGGAAAATTCAAGACAAGGAATTTTGTATGTTTGAAAAAATAATTTTCCCCGAACACTGTTTGTATGTGACAAGGTCGCGATATGATAAACAAAATACTTTTACTTTTAAGAAACAAATTCACATGCACGTATCTTTAGATCGACCATTTTAAAGAAATATTTTGTTTTGTCTTTACAGGTTCGTGATGGAGACACTAATTCTTCTCAAAAGTAAGAATCTTATTCCCTACAATCATAATTTCTTCCAAGAACATCAGATTATTAAGTAGTCTATTGTCTGAAAGAAACTGAAATCTTATTACCATAATGTCAATTTTAAAAATAGAACAATACGAAATTTTTTGCAATCCAAAAAGCAAAAAGGTGGAGGCAATGGAAAAATTAGACAATGAAGAGGAGAATATATCAAAATATGGTGTAGGGAATGGACATTGGGAGGCGCATTCTGTAGGTCAGGCGATCGGGGGTAGCCGAGATCCTGCTGCAGAATGGGTCGACCAATGCCCATTCCTGGCGTCACGGTCGCTGGGAGGGTGCCAAGTCAGCTAGGCAGAATATCGTATGTTGTGTGTTGCTTACACGTCAGCAATCAGAATTTTGAGGCTCAGATTCCGTCGATGTCTCCCTGTTGTAGTCAGTCACATTGGTTGCAAAAGCAGCTGACCAGCGATTGTGACGGAAGCGTAATATTAGCACATTTGAATGCCATATTTTGTATGAGTTTCCATAAGTATAAATAGTTTGTTTGATATGAATACTACTCTTTTTATGCAAATCTAACTATATATACAAATCGTCCCAAATGCTTTCCCAATTGTCTAAATTTTCCATGAAACAAGAAAGCAATGAAATAATATATGTAGAATTATAAAATTTGTACAATTCTCCCATTGCTTTGAAATAGCCATCCCAATGGTCTTAATTCAAGTGGTGAAACATAGTTATAGGGGCCACTAGTGATGATCCTCGTGTCTACTATATTGTGCCAATGATCTAAAATTTTATAAATTCTATAAGTACAATTATTTTTACTAATTTTTTTGAAAATTAATATCAAAATTTGATATCTCAACACTCTGTCTCATGCTCAATGCTATCTATCATACTCCAAGCATCACTCAAAGTCACCTCAATTTCTCTATTGACAAGGCCTACATAAAGATCCCAACAATCTACTCATCCATCACTATGCACCTAAGCTCAATGTCGCTAGCCAAGTCTCCAATAAAATTTAAGTTTTTGGCTCTCGAAAAGAAGCCTTAGAGGAGAGTTGAGTTGGGCATACTTTCAATGTTTTCAATGATGATGATGATTGAGATTTATCTTAAATGTTATTTTGGTTTTAAAATATTTAATGGATCTTTTTATTTCACCTTTCGTTTCACGTCCAGACATGTCTTGACTTTTCTTGCATTCTATTGTTTTAGAATGTTAAAGTGAAGCTTCACTTTTCATAATTCTAGTAAAGTCTATACATACACACACACACACACACACACACACACACACACACATATATATATATATATATATATACACACACACACACACACACACACACATATATATATATATATATATATATATGTGTGTGTGTGTGTGTGTGTGTGATATATATATATATATATATATATATATATATATATATATATATATATATATATGTGTGTGTGTGTGTGTGTGTGTATATATATATATATATATGTGTGTGTGTGTGTGTGTGTGTGTGTGTATGTATATATATTAATGAGTTCTTTTTATTTCATCTTTCATTTCACAACCTCACATGGCTTGACTTTTCTTGCATTCTATAGCTTAATTCTAGTCAGTGTTCGGGAAAGTCTCTTTTATTGAGCGGCCATCGGCCGAGTTTCCTCCTTGCAAAGAAGCAAACCGGAAATACTAGCAAAAAAAATTGAAATTTGCATGATGTTTGAACTCTTTTCTCACATATTTCATCGGTTTTTTTCTCTTTACCATGGTTTGCAACCGGCTAGTCTCGATTTTCAACCGGCTCAAGGCGAAGGTAAGGCAATCCTTTCTCAGACACTGATTCCAATTAAACTCAACCTGATGATTTTATCACTTTCTTATTGTTTTAGAAAGCCGTCGTGACCCTTTCACTTTTTCAAATGTGTAACCTTTGCCTTACTAAAATGAATTTGTTTTCTACTCACTTGTATATATTTTTATTTTTATTTTTTGCAAAACTCACAATTGTGAGTGATTGTATCATAAAGTCACCAATAGATTATAAATGATCCTCAAGCTTAGGATGATCCTTGAGGGACAGAGGGTTACAATCGAGATTAGTCACAAGTACCCAGCAGCTAACTATTGCACAGGGCATGAACGAATGGCAAGGGATGCCCTAAGCCAATCATCTGACGTATACCTTTTACTTACCACATATATTATCTCCTTGCTTTCTTGTACAATTTCTAAGAAGCTAGCCACTGAGAGGTCGTTATCAAAGAAACGCCAATTCTTGGCCTTCCAGATATTACTGAAGAAGCAGTATTTGACAATTTGAGTATAAATAAGAAGTGCAAAACTTTGAAATTGTTTTCCCACCAAGGCACAAATCCTTCTTGGAATGCCCAATCTTCCACGTCCTTTGTATCCATTTGCACATCTTTCATGCAAGGCCTCTAATAGCCAGACTTTCCATGAAAAGGCGGCAGAGGTCTTCTTGGCTAATTTGCACCCAGAACATCTTCTGAGTCCGACACCACGCTCTTGAATCTTGGCGCCTGTAGACAAGACCTGCCAGAGTACCTTCCACAAAAATATCTTCATAAAATGAGGCCACTACGGATTGCAGATGTTCTTCGTGACCTCTACCCATCGAGCCTCCAACCATTGCTTCTTCCAATGCTTGTTCAAAGGGGGAAACCAATCAGCCTCATGGATTAACATTTGGTAAATTCCCTTGGTATGGGGTTTAGAGACTCATGGGCCATTTTCAAGCTTTCCACTCAAAAGTAGATTCACAAATCAACATGATAACACGATCCATGCCTTCTACAACCCTGTTGAGAAGTAGTTGCGCAGTGTCATTGAGTTGAAACTAGGTAACCACCTGGTCAGCGGATTTCCAGCACTTGCTATTACTATCCCAAAAATGGCTCAGTCATTGAAGTCCTTTATTGTTCATCCTTCTTGCGATTTCGCTCCAATAAGGTTTCAAGAAAAACCCAACAGCTTTAGACAACCAGGGGGACCAGTGTGAGATGGAATTCTTAAGGTATCTGGTAACTTCACCCCATTCCAGTTCCCATGTTGCTCTATTGTGTTAGGAAATATAACGTAGCTAAATAGATATTTGAGTAACTTACTTAATGGGGAGAGAGAAATTTACACACACGAGAGATTATAGAGTAGATATACGTGATTCACCCAATGTGGGCTACATCCACGGGAAAGTAGCCACTCAATGGCTTTAGTACTTCAAACAAGAAGTAGGTTACAAAGGGATTACACCCTTAATAGGGCTCCCGCCTTGCTTCACTCTCATCACCTCAACCCAACTTCACAATGCACCACAATGCTTCACAATCCGTTTTTGTGTGTAGAAGAGGCCTCCTTTTATAGGCCAAAAGGGTTGCCCTCTCTCATGAGAGGCAGCCATGTGTAACCGCCCTTGTGTAGATAAGTCCAAATCGGACCCTCCAATCCGCCCATGTGTGGCCGCCCTTGAGAAGACAAGTCCACTTTTGAATTCGGCCACCGACCACCTGCCATTGACTTCCGACCACCGGCCACCAGCCATTGACTACCGACCACCGGCCTTCCGACCGACCGTTTTCCAACCTCTTTCCAACCATCGTCCGACCATAATATTTTAGCAAAAAGGAATATTCCGGCTCAAGATTGGTCGTCAAAATTTTGGTTTCCAGCGAGTGATATTTATTTCGGGTGAGTGATTTTTCTTCACGCACGATGGCTCCTCCTCATAATGGGGGCCTTACAAATGTGAGTTTTAATACAAAAAATTACAAGGGGTAAATCAGGCTCCATACTTAACATATTGCTTTTTTGCACCAGCTCTCTTGTGATACCGCTCAATCTTAAGCTAGCCCAACCAAGGGCTAAAAATTTATCATGCACCTCAATCCCTTTCTACTGACCACCTTCAGAGCAAAGTTTTGCCTTGTCAATCATATCCTTGGTCATGATAGCCCAAGCGTGATCTTGATTTTCGATTGAGACCACAAACTTGGCACATAGGGCCTCATCATGAGCAATGGGGTTGAGAATTCCAAGGCCACCTTAGACCACTGATTGACCGATACCTTCCCACTTCGCCCATTGCCATGGAGATCCTCCGTAAGAATCTTTTAGCTGGTTCTATATAAAAGCTCCTTCTAGTTACATTTAGCTTTTTGAGGAGCGGGCTATGGAGGCAATATGAGGAAGCATAAAAGAATTAATCACTCTAACTGAACTTTGGAAGGGGAGAACTACATACTCTCACCTTCTCATTTCTCTCTAAATCTTCTCAAGGACACACTGGAACCTTTGCTTGTGAATAACATCCACCCTAAGGGGGGCCCAAATGCCTAAAGATCCTACCTTTAGACACAATCTCCCCTGACCAAATCTCCCCTGACCAAATCGATGGGTCAAATGAGTCGTTTTCAGTGAAGGAGATCAGTCTCGACTTCTTAATATTACACTTCAACCCAGAATCCACAACAAATGTCTACACAATCTCAAGGGCCTTCCTAAGCACCTGAGGGCAAGCTTTCAAGAAGAGGAGGGAGTTGTCCACAAACATCTTGGCCAAGAGCTATTTGTTATGGGGCAGAGTTAACCCTTGAATTTTCCCCTGCTTAGTAGCAGCTTTGAGCATCATTAATAGAGGATGCAATCCAATAGCAAAGAGAAGCAAGGCTAGGGGGAAACCTTGCCTTATCGATCTTTTGGCTTCAAAGGAGCCCACAATTCTGCCATTGAACGAGAGCTCTGAAAGGATACACGCACCCAGAGTGTGTATAAGCTGACAGAGGCATGGCCCAAAGCCAATAATTTCATGACATATTCAATGAAGGACCAAACAATCCTATCATAATCCTTGTCCAGATCTAGCTACAGCAGAATGCACTCCTGCTTTGTGAAGGCTGCGTACTCAATGCCAACCATTGTTGTCAATATGTCGTCATAAATTGACCTTCCTTTGATAAACCCGTGTTGATGAGGGGACATGACTATGTCAAGGAGGGGTGCCATTCTAAGAGAAACTACCTTGGGAATGACTTTTTTTGCAACCGACATTATAGTTATAGGACACCAGTGCTTATGCTGTGAGCAGTAAACCTGTTCCGGGATAGGCTTGATCAACCCTCTTTTCACATTGAGATCTAAGGATCCCTTGACTAGAGCTTGGTTAGCCACACGTGATCGAGACCTTGAGGACCTCCAGAGTGTGTATAAGCTGACAGAGGCACGGCCCAAAGCCAAATGATTTCATGACATCTTCAATGAAGGACCAAGCAATCCTATCATAATCCTTGTCCAGATCTAGCTACAGCAGAATGCACTCCTGCTTTGTGAAGGCTGCATACTCAATGCCAACCATTGTTGTCAATATGTTGTCATAAATTGACCTTCCTTTGATAAACCCGTGTTGATGAGGGGACATGACTATATCAAGGAGGGGTGTGCCATTCTAAGAGAAACTGCCTTGGAAATGACCTTTTTTGCAACCGATATTATAGTTATGGAACGCCAGTGCTTATGCTGTGAGCAGTAAACCTGTTCCGGGATAGGCTTGATCAACCCTCTTTTCACATTGAGATCTAAGGATCCCTTGAACAGAGCTTGATTAGCCACACATGATTGAGACCTTGAGGCCCTCAAAGAACTCCCTCAAGAACTCAATGGTCAGACCATCCCAACTAGGGGATTTCTCCTTGCCAAGAGCTTGCAAAGCAAGTGACCATTTATCTTGAGAGAAGGAGATCTAAAGATGATTGGCTTCAGGTTGGGAGACTTTCCTATTCACACTCTCGAGCAAGGTCACTCTGGCTTCATCCACCTCTTGAGAGCGTGTCTCTGGTTGGCCAATGATTTGGCTAAGGTAATTGAGCATCAAGCTAGTCATTTTTTCTTGGTCTTATGAAGCATTCCCATTCTCATATGTGAGCGAGTGGATGGAGCCGCGACTTTTCTTGATTTTCAGGGCCCTAAAAAAATGTGCTTGATTAGGTGCCTCTGACTGGAGGAAAGTCTCTCAAGATATCAGTCTCGCCCTCTTGACCTCCTCAAGTTGCTCCTCAATCTGGTTGGCTTTCGCTTCCAGCCACCTTATGTGTTCTTCTTTGGAGGCCAGTACAGAGGCTTTTTTGGAGGTAAGATTAGCAAGCTCCTCTTCAAGCTGCTTCCAATGCTTTTCCCGAGCCTTTTTCATCCAAGGACTTGAGATTTTGATTGCTTTTTGGATACTTCACGCAAAGAGGTCCCAAGCTTTAGGTCTTTCAAGATTAGCATATTTATTTAGTTTTCTCAAAGCTTTCTTGGTAAGTGTGCCCCTGTAACAAGCAGGTCCCCGACTTGCTCTTTGTTGGTACCACATTCATTTCAAATAGCAATAGGATCCAATTGGCCTGGTGAGAGTAGCAGCATTTGTCAAGGTCAGAATCTATGCGGGCATACTGAAGGCTTGTGTATATGAATCCTCGCATGTTGTTCCAAGGACCCACCTCCCATAGGTCCATCAAAGCCCATTTCTCATAAAGACCCATCCATTTAGTTTTTTTAGAGCTTGCCAACAGACTGGCTGATCTTATTATATCCTTGCTCTTCTCCACCATATGAAAGTCCCCGATCAGAATCCACTCTCCTTCAATAGGGGAATCCCTAATGTGCATCCACAATTTGGCTCTATCATTTGCATTGCAAGCGCCATAAATGTTGACTATAGTAATAGGTTGATCTGCCCACATAATTCTCACTCCTAAGGCTGTCCCAGAGGGGTGATTAAGGATCACTTTGGGATCCAAATCCTTGTCCATAATAGAGAGGACTCCAATGAACCCTTCCACTCACTCTTCATAGAACACCAAACTCTTTCCCAAGTAGGCATTACAAAAACATCTACCTCTACCTCAGTGTTGAAAGATTTTATTTTCACGGCACTTATCACACCCACACACTTTACTTTTGTGTTGTTTGCCATCTTTGCCTTGCATGGAGAAGGCATGTCAACCTCGAGCCCTAATCGAAGCATCATAGCTTCGCTCATTACACAGATTTGTGCACCTCCATCAATGTAGGTGTTTCCAACCCTCTTTCCTTTTATGTTTACGTCGACAATTGGAAGGATGTCGTCCATGTTGCAACCCGAAATTGCTCCGGCTACCTTTGTTTTGGAGCGTCTTGTACTTACCATTTTGGACCATTGTCGCCTTACTTTAGGTGCAAGATGTAGCAGCTGTGGCCATGTAATCTTTGGTCCTTGCTCTACCACATCCAATGTTAGATCATAGGGCTTAGAACTTTCCCCTAGCTGGAAGTCGGTGATGCCCAATTTCTGTGGTGGCCTGGATGGCCTCTTGCTAGTCTCTCCTCTCATGCTTCTCTCATCATCTGATTGTGTAGCTTTCTCCCTTTTCACAGTCATGGCTTCAAGTGGTTCTAAAAATGTTACCTTCTCCTTACCCTTGTCCCTCTCCTTTGCTCTGGGTGGATCCACTACTACGGATTTTCCTTTCTCTTCTAGCCTTATGATGTTTACAGGGCGATCAGGTGGTGGTGCTGGTGGAAGAGGTGGGATGGATGCTTGTGGTGGTGTCAAAGGTGGACGTAGAATTTGTGTTGGTGGGGCTGGTGCTCGGGGTGGGGGTGTTCTTTCTCTAGGGGGTGATAATTGGTTCCTCCTACCTCCTCTATTATAGTTTTGTCGTGGTTTGGGACAGTAGTACATACCATGACCGTCTTCTCCGCAGTTGTAGCAGTGATACTCCCTGTTTTCTCGTCGTGCTGTTCCAGGGTCTTGATCTCTTTCTTGACTCCTCCCTTGCTGTATTAAGTGGACAGACAAATTTTGCAGTTGGTCAGTAATATGGGCCAACATATCTTGTTGGTCATCTCTTACCCCAAGAGCCGGTGGTGGTGGTGGAATGGTGGTTGTCGTAGTTGCTGGTCGACACGATGTTCCTACTTCTGTTGACTCGGTTTCTTTGGCTTTCATTCGCAGTTTCTTGTCCTTAAGGCGAGCAATCTCAACGGCTAACTCGTACATAGCCGGGAATCTACCTTTCACCTTCTCCTTGAGAAGCGGCCATAAGCCATGCGTGAACCGATTGTTTTTTAGGAAATCGGGTGCAGCTTCCCCCCTTGCCAGTGACTCAACCCACCGTTCCCACAAATCCACAAATTTGGACTCATAGGTGGCATATTCTAAAAGACCCTCCTGCTTCAAGTCTCTCAACTTGTCCCACAACTTTTTTGAAGTGGTACCTCCCCCAAAGCGCCTCTTAAAAGCGGTTTTTAAGGGTTCCCAGTCATCCTTGGTTGCTTGTGGAAGTGCATTGTACCATGATCTAGCTTCTAGCTTCATGAGATGCTTAAAGATTCTAACCCGGGATTCATTCGTATCTTTGTTGCTCACTACACATGCTACTTCAAAGTCATCTAGGAAGTCTGTTACCAAATCCTCCCCCTTCTTCCTTTAAATGTTTGAAATGCTACACTTGCCATGATTACTGAGAGAGAGAGAGCTAGAAAGACACACTGCTTAACTTGCAAAAGTTTTTTTTCTTCTTTACAAGGAGGTGTGTATACCCTCTTATACTAGGACATAGATTAAAACTTCAAATGGTACATTGCCTTGTACTAAAGCGAAGACAAATGGCTGATCTGATGCCAGAACCTCAAAAAACCGCTCTCCACCCACCATGGTGTTGATGACGTGCTGGTAGTGAGCCTTCAAGTCCAGTATTACCTTGATTGAGCGTACACGTGTTGGTATGTGTGATCTGTCTTGAGGTAGGTTGTATTGATTCATGTGAAGCTTAGAGGTGCTTAGTCACTGTCCAAGCTTGTGGGAGAGGGTGGTGTTCTTTCCTGAAACAAACTCAGTAGATCCCTAGTTTCTCTAGTGAGAGTGTGAGCCAATGATTCCGTTATCTGTTCTGCAGCATCAGGTGCGATTTGGAAACTGACTGTGATAATTACCTCGGTGACTTGAGTTACCCGATTCTCAAAGTAGAATAGTGTTGATTCTCTATTGTGCAGAGCTCCTTCCATTTTGTTGTTGTGGGTTGGTTGTAGGTTGCGGACATGGTTTCAACCTTCTCCTTCTTCTTCTTGGCACTCGGACTATGTATATCCACTGGGTTTGGCGTGTTGGTTGACTCTCCCACTGTAAATCGATTATCGTTACGGCTGGCACTCGAGCTTCTATTGAGATGCGGAGTTCGTCTAGTTGTGCTTGGAGCTCTTCTTCTTCTGTCATCCAATTAGCAAATCCTGCTAGCCATTCATCCATTCACAATAGTTTAGGGGTTTCAATCTTGTAAACTGAAGGGTTTCATGAAAAGATCCTCCATGGGGGCACCAAATGACGGGAGCAAAGCGAACCCCATACCCCCGACGGCCACTAAAACGCCGGGGGGGGGGGGGGGGGGGGGGGGGGGGGTGAATGGCACGCCTCGAACCTGTCACGGTAAAGCGAACAGGGGGCACCACCTAGCTTGAGCGGCTAGGACGCAAACAACACACCACCATAACAAAGTTTTCATCCAAGGGAGATGGATACTTGGGAGTAATGATGAAGAGGAAGGGGAATGAGATCAAGTGAGAGAGAGAGAGAGAGAGACAAAGAGAGAGAGAGAGAGAGTATAGCGGCTTAGTACTTAGGCACCACAGAAGGATGGCGAATCCGCACACCCTTCACACATACACAAGCTCACTCCAAACACAAGACTAGGTGGCAATTCTGCACACCTCAAATGGGCAAAACATTTCAAGAAACATACTCACAAGACCTCAAGATTTATTTAGAGAATAAGGCGATGAAATGGGGAGCATAGGGTAGGGGAAAGAGAAGGGAGAGAGTGGTAGAGCACATGGCGGATAGGTGGGAGCTGATGGCGAAGACTCACACGAGGGATATGGCCATCATCCTTCATTTAGCTGCCCTTCATCTTCCATAGCCTAAGGGTGTGAGGTCATGCTCAAGACGAGCATGGTGATTGCAGTGATGGTGATGGTGATGGTGTGGGTGTGTGTGTGTGCACTAGGCACACACAGTGCATAGTGTACTCTTTGGTGATGTTGTGTGTGTGTTTAGTGTGATAGTGACCCCTCTTTATATAGGGTAGGAGGGGGGAGAAATTATAGAATTTAGAAATGAAGAAATCATTATCTACACAGGCCATGTGACTGTGGGCCCCACTTGTCTAGCTGTGTGTATATGCGCCAGAACAGCAGTCTTATGAGAGAGAGATGGGTGAATGGAAAAAAGGAGAGGTGACATGGAGAATAAAGTAATTACAAGAGGGGAGAGAGGGGAGTGTGTTCAGAGCTGAATCTCTGTGCAGATGTGTGTGAACACAAGAAAAATCAGGTAACCACCATGTAAAGGTGGGTCTGTGGGCACCTTTTTCAGTAGAACTGAGTGTGTGTGAGTGTGGGGGAGACCATCTGGCTACAAGACAAGAGAGATTTCGAATTTTAGAGAGAGGGGGGGGGGTTTGGATCATGGAAGAGTGTAGGAGAGAGAAAAAAAAGGGTGGGGTATGCTACTTTGGAAGATAGGAGAGGTGGCATGTGAGTTAGGGTGCATTATTGGTAAGGACAGGGGGTGGGGTAGCTTTAGGGGAGAGAGAAAGGAGAAAGGACAAGGGAAAGAGAGAGGGGGTTGACCTTTTGAGTGGAGGAGAGGAAAAGGGACACACGGCGGGGCAACAATGAAGACAAAAAGAGGCAAGGTGGGGATGGGCTGCTTCGCAGGCCCACGGTGGCCCATTTTACCTTTCTCCTTATTTACATACCCATAATTTTTTTTTCCCTTACTTTTCCAACGTCTTTTATCACTCCCTCCCTAAGAGGGGGTTTCCATGGGGTGGGGAAGAGAGAAGAGGGGTATGGGAACCTGGCTTGTGAAAAGCCCCCATCACCACAAATAAATCCACATACCTGCTAGAAGGTTGCCTTTCTAGCTTGAGTATAATATCCCTATATTGCGATATATACTCAAGTAGTGTCTTATGGTAATGCATGGAGCACTCAAATTCAGTATAGTCTCCTATTAGATAGTCCGATCAACACTTCAAGCTCTACATTCCTGGACCCAACGACTGCACCTTGAATCTCCTTCACCTGCTCTCCAAATTAGCCCCTTCTGGAGCCCTTCTTCACCTATAAACCGCATCAGCCATACATTTCCACTGCTACCTGTTAGTCCATAATCTTTCTAGCTCCTCCAACCCTTTTCCATGCTTCTGCTAGCCTGCACATATCTGTCCATGGCGTCTTCTATGGTCGACACACTTTGGCTATACCAGCGCCCAAAATGGCCGCATGGAATGAAGATTTTCTTATGGAAGGTGTTTTGGGGAGCCATGCCAACAGGGGTGAAGATCTGAATCAGGGGGATTGGTCTAGATAGATGCCTGCAATGCAGATCATCTTGTGAAAACCTCCCCTACCTTTTCAAGGAATTCCCGCGAATATAAGGTCTTGCAAGAAAGATTTGCCAATGGGTCCAAAAGACTTGGAAAATAGGATTTTTCAAGAACGATCTCTTCTTGGTAGTAAATCTGTTCAAGAGCCACACTTTGCTCATCGCGTGTGTTCGCTATGTGAGCAGGGCAGAACAGGCGCCGTGCCTCTGGCTATGGGAGGTGAGAGAGAGAGAGAGAGAGAGAGAGAGAGAGAGAGAGAGAGAGAGAGAGAGAGAGAGAGAGAGAGAGAGAGAGAGAGAGAGAGAGAGAGAGAGAGAGAGAGAGAGAATAAGAACAACTGATGTAATTCACTCTGGCAATCACCCTAATCATCAATCAATTGATTAACGCTTGAGTACAACTTAATCCTTAGCAAAGGCGGGTTGTTAACAGCATCGTCACTTGGATCATCTGCTAACTAGGAGTTTAAAATCCGGTTTACAAGATTGATCGGGCCATTAACGACACCGGAATTAACAAAATGTTAATTCAATTTCTAGCTGATGACGGTTATGGAAATTTTCTCCTGCTGCTTTATCTGCTTTAAATACCTCGTGGATTCTGCAAGCTTCGACTCTTCTCACTGCCTCAATCATAAAGCTTCAGTATGTATCAATTATCCTGCTTTGTGCGCTTTGCACTGCCTTATTTGCCGTTCACGAGCCTCAACTTCTCCTTTACTCAACTTGATCTGATTTCCTTAACCCTTGCTCACTTGCCTTGTGCTTTCCTTCTGCTTCTTTAATTAGGTTGATTCCTTTGCTTATGCTGAGAAAGAGCCCCTTGATTTTGCGTCTCAAGCATGAGAGCGAGATAGCCTGTATCTTGCTTCAAATTTTCCCTTGCCAACTTGCTAGCCGAGGTCTCTTTATCCTCTTTTGGTAATTCCCTTCACGCCTCTTGCCGAGCTCCCCTCGCTTTGCCGGCCTCTTTCTCTAGTGTAAGGCTCGACTCCTTCTTCTTGCGTCTTCTCTAGCACGGATCCTTGTCAAAGCTTGAGAGCGAGAGAAAGAGCTTTGCCTTGTCCAAGCTCGAAAGAGAGAGCGAGAGCTTGCTTCCCAAGCATGAGAGCGGGAGAGAGGGAGCTTTGCTCCTTGCTCCGAGCCCTCCCTGCCTTCCTTTTTCTCCCCTTGCCCTCGTTCCTCTCCTCCTTCCTTCTTCTTCGTTTTCTCCCTCCTCGTTATCTTTTTCTCTCGTTATGCCCTTAAAAAAAACCTATTAACAATCGCCCCTTCCCCTCCTAAGCAATGACAGCGCCGTCGTTGCTACGCACGGGAAAAGGGACTAGATGATGTGGCAGCTGATGCTGTCAACTTCACCAACCCTTGCAAAACTGGTTCGGAATTGGTCACCCTTGCAAGCTCGGAGTTTTTCCCTTCTTCCGCGTGCCCGTCAGAGCAACCCACAAATCAACGCCACCGCCTTTCTCTACCCTGCGCTCTTCTCCCTGCTGCTCGCATGCCATGGCCACGTTTTCTTTATTTTTGCCTTCACGCTCTCCCTAAGTTTAGGGTGGCCCCTTAATTTACCAAGTGGGAGGCCATAAGTGGGCGGCAAGTCTCCTTAATGTCACCGTATTTGGCTTACACTCCGACTAAAGCTTTACCAAGGTCCACAAATTTCTCCTGCAGCCGTGTCCATCAATCTCATCAGGGATTCTCTCACCTTGGGGTAAATCCCGCAATCAATGCATTCCAAGAGGCCACATTCCGAACACAAAGCTCTTTAAGCACTTTTTGTGCTTTCGTAAAATAACATCACATTTAGTATACACATCGGCCAAGCAATGCCAAGATGTACAACCTCGGTACACCCCATTTAGCATACATACTAACAAGGGCATTGCCAAGCACGGAAACTTCCTTCAGCAGTCCTTGACTAACAATATCATCATGAATTTTATTGTCCATATCGATGTCTCGCGTAATACCAAAATTACCTAGCTCAGCAGTGCCGACAACAGACACCGGACTCTGCCTGCCAAGCTGTAAATCCCTTTAGACTTCTCAAACTCCATAAAATGCATACAGACCGTGCTGAGGCTAAAAAATTACCAGATGGCACACCGGCCGAGCAGACCGCGGACTCATACAGAACCGGGCCCCGGTGAATCTTTAACGGCCAATATCTGATCTGAAAAGACCGACGTGCTCCACAAAGTGTGCACTTCAGGCCCATGCATTCATTTCATTTCTGTCACCTCAGCTGCAGTTGCGCAATCCTATATGGATATGCAATCGCCTTAAACTTCAATCTGCCATAACTTCTTCATCGTAGCTCCAATCGACAAGCCGTAAAGACAAGCCGGTAGAGCACTTCAAGCACTACAATTCTAGATCATAATATCCCATATGTGCTCACTTCAAGAATAGTCCTTTTTGGCACCATTAAGGCATCTGTTGGCCCTTTTAAGCCGCATTTGTCATACATTAATCATTAAACTTGGCCTGTTAACAAGCCGTGATCACTGCTCAATAAATGTGCAGGCTTCAAAGAAGCTTAACTTGCATTTCTCTGCTCTTTTTCTCTTCATGGCAGCGGAGCTGCACGACATCCACCCCCTCTGAACCAGCATAGCCTCCGGTCTGTGCCAATTGTACTTCAATCAGCATCTGCTAAAGGTACCTTAAGCTACTTACAATCATCACACTCATGTAATTGTACGCAAAATGAAATAAGGTTTATACCCTATCATCAATGTTCTAGCTTAATCATTAGGTAGGTGCCCATCAAAAATCTCTGAATTGTATCCGCCGTATCTTCAAAGCATTCAATTATACAAACCTTGTTTAGTGGACCCCGCCAGACTCAAGTGCTCCAGTTGATGATGCACACTGCTTGACCATTAAGCTCTCTTTAAGGAACCCTGTCAAGCTCAAGTATGCCTTACTCTGTATGCACACGGAATGACTGTCAAGTCCTTTACCTCAAGTTCTAGTAGCAAAACCAACTCAAAAGATGTGAAGACAGTTCATCAATTGTCCAAAGAAGTCAACTGGAAGCCAACCATGTAATCTTATTGACTGCATAACCGAAAACTCTTCGGACTTAGCATAGATCTAGAAAACAAAATCTTGTACCATGCAACCTGCTACAACAGATAATTGGTACTCTTCAAATCAGCAAGTTTGCACTTTCATAGCCCCCCGGATCAAACCGAAAACTAATCATTTGTCCCTCTGTGAGCATTCCTTTAAAAAATTTGCACCATCCTCCAGGATCATAGGGAAAATACAAGAATTTCCAATCATCACAGCATAAACATAAATTTACCCACAAATCTTCATGCAAACCGCTTGGACATATAAGTCAATTCCCCAGGACCATGCATATACCTGTCACCTCCTGGATCAAAAGCTAGCTGAAAATCCCCTACATCATAGGGTAGTATCAGATTCCATATAGCATCAGGTAGCACCAAATATTGCCATATCCCCTGTGCAACTGGCTCATCCAATTTTCGATCATCAATCACAGGTAAAAGCATTGGCAGTGCACCTCCACTCTCACTAGTATTGGAATCCCAATCATGCATATCTAAATACATCAAGTTTTTGACAAAACTCTCTTCATTAGGCTCAAAAGATGCATCAGAAAACAATTCTCTATCTTGTAGAGGCTCAAAATAAAGTAGTGCATCATCTAACAACTGCATCAGATCATCATCGATTGCATCTGAACAAACTTTCTCATGCATGAATATAGATTGATTGGTATCCTTAGCATCTGTATTTGAGAACCCTTCCAAAGCTTCATCCAATAAGAACATAAGGTCCAGATCCACCGCTTCAGAAGGTTCCTCCCTCTTGCACATCTCAGGTTGCTGTAAACTAAGATTTTCACATATGACATGCATACTAAATGTATCTGCAGAAAACTGCTCTTCAAGTCTTTCCCCCTCATCCAAATATCTCTGCACTTTTGTAGCACAAAGTTCACCATGCACATTGAAAATTTTATCTATTGCTTTGTCTGTATCATGGACACAATGAAACCAATCATATTCAACATCAAGAGATTGCACTTCACTATGCACCCCCTCTGAATCAGCATCCTCAAGTTCATGATCATTCTGCCATAGTGAGAGCCCTGTGTCACAAATTCTTGATAGAGAAGAAGTTTGCTCCCTCTCTAAATCACCATCATCAAATTCAGGATGAGGCTGCCAAATCGGTAGCTCTAGGTCACAGAAGCGTGTCAAAGGAGTCTGCACCCCCTCCTTTGAATCATCATAATCACGTTCAAGATTAGTTTTCCAATTTGGTAGCTGTGCTTCACAAAAACTTGTCAATGAAGGAGTCTCCACCCCCTCTGAATCAAGTACATACTCTTGCTTAGCCAAATCCTCAAAATCTGGTACATCCAAATTTCATAAATCTGGTATACCAAAATCCATGGTCTTGCTGCTCTGAACAATAGCCCTGGTTTGACCTATGACATCTGTATCATTAATCAACTCCTTTCTTTTACCATACACATGTGGTAGTGATGTGTGTGAACACACTAGGACCACCGGGGCATTTTTTCCCTCTTTAGGAGGTTTTTTCCCCCGTGCATTGTATATACGCCCATCACTCGAGGGCTATCTTTTTTTTTTTTTCCATTGCAAACTAAGTAACACACTCTCTATTGTGTGCCTTGAGCTTCCTTCGTCTTCTCCAAGTTGTGTGTGTTTCTCTGCAACCCTAATTCCAACAATTAGTATCAGAGCAGGTCACATCCTCCTGGGCTTAGTCGCCAGCTGCTCCAGCACACGCCTGCTCACTTTCTCCGATTTCAGTGAGCTTTGGCAAGCGATCGCAGGTCGACAAATATTTTGGGCAAGCTCATAGAGCTCGGTCTGCTCAGAATTTTGATTTGGGCTCATTTTGGCCTCCGTTTCCACTACAGGCAGTTGTGCACAGGCTATTTCGTCATTTTGTGCAGAATTTCTGTCAGTGCCGTTTTCTGCATAACAGCTCCTTATAGTCTTCTACGGTTTGTGCTATATAGCACAGGTTGTTCTCGCTCCGTTTCTCCTATTTTCGGGCAGTTTTCACATCAAGTACAACATTTACCATGGCTGACAACAACAACACAGATGTGTTCAAGATGTTTGCTACTGAGGACAGGTTGGATGGGGAAAACTACCCTATGTGGGCTTATATGATGCAACATGTTCTTGTGTCAAAGGGTGTTTGGAACATTGTGCAGGGCATTGATGTATGTCCTGGTTCTGAGGATGTACGCGATGTTCTAGGTCTTGCTACAAGGATTGCAGCTGTTAGAGTTGTTTTGCCTATCGCAGAACAAGCTCGTTGGGATGTTAAGGATGCATAGACTCATGCATTGATTGCATTGTCTGTGAAGCGCACCATTGTTCCTCACATCCGTCCAGCAAAATCTGCAAAACATGCTTGGGATATTCTAGAAGGTCTTTATGCAAGCCGCAATGAGGCTAAAATTGCTTTGCTGCGTAAAGAGATGGAGTCGAAGATTATGCATGTGGAAGATGATATGGACACTTTCCTTGCTAGTGTCAAGGATATCAATGAGCAACTTATTTCTGCAGGTGAAGTTATTTCAGATAGTTCCCTTGTGCAGACTGTTCTTGATGCCTTACCAGATTCTTACCAGACTTTTGCTAGTACTTGGAGACTTATGACCCAAGGAAATCCAGAAGTTGTCAAGTTTGATGCATTATGCACATTACTATTGCAAGAGTCACTTTCCAAAAAAAACAGGACTAGACAGCGTGCAGTTGAACAGGCTTTTATTGCTTCTCAAAGAAAGGGTGGTAACAGTAATGCAGCCACTTTTTATGGTTCTGCTGCGAGTGGAAAAAATTATGTTCCTAATGCTTCTGCTGGTAGCAATTCGTCTGGAAATTCTGGTGATAAGGGCAAAAAGAAGATGCATTGCCATTATTGTAAAGCCAATGATCACTTGATCAAGTCGTGTCCTAAGTTGAAGGCCAAAGAGGCTAAGAAGAAAGAGGGTGGTTCCACTACAAATGTAGCCATTGTTGAGTCTTCTGTGAAAGGAGACTGTGTTGCTAATGTTGATGCAGAATGGGCTTTTAGCAGAGAGTGCACTTACAATCCTGTTGTCCATGATGCATGCTTGTCAGTTGCTACAGATTCACATGTGTGGTATTTCGACAGTGGTGCTACAAAGCACATTACCTCACATCGTGAATTGTTTACCTCTCTCGAGTCTGTCCCTCATGGGAATTCAGTCACTTGTGCCAACAATGCCTCTTATTCAGTTCAGGGAGTTGGAAAGATTGTGCTCACTGCTGCTAATGGTAGTTCCTTCACACTTGTTGATGCACTTTATATACCTGGGATCAAGAAAAATATCTTGTCTGTATCCGCACTTGCTAGACTTAGACTTGTAGTCAAATTTGTGGATGACAGATGTACAATTCATGATCTCAGTTTTGGTGATGAAATTGTTGCATCTAGGCTTTTGTGCCGTGGGCTGTATAAGCTCACTTTGTATGACAAGTGTGGACAAAATTTTGCAAATGCTGTTGCAGATTCAAGGGCTATTTTAGATGCAAAACTTTGGCATGCACGTTTTGGTCATCTGAATTTTGCCAGTTTGCTGCGTTTGCAGAAATCTGATATGGTTGCTTCTTTGCCGCCTCTTGAAGCACCTGTCAAACATGTTTGTGAAGGCTGTATTTTGGGTAAGATGTAGCGTTCTAAATTTCCAAAGGATGGTTCAGTCCGGGCCACATGCAGGTTGCAGCTTGTGCATAGTGATGTTTGTGGGCCCATGCAAACTCCGTCCTTGGGCAATTACCTCTACTTCATGACTTTCATTGATGATTACTCCAGGCATGCATGGGTATTCCGCTTAAAGCAAAGTCCGAAGTCTTTATGTGCTTCAAACAATTTCTAGCTATGGCTGAAAATGTCTCAAAATGTACTATGGGCACCCTCCGTTCAGATCAAGGGGGGGAGTATATGTCTCATGAATTTAATGCATTTCTGGCTAGTCGTGGGATAAAACACCAATGTACAGTGCCTTATACACCTCAGCAAAATGGTGTTGCTGAGAGGAAACAGGTCACTGACGGAAATGGCACGATGTATGGTCAAAAGTCAAGCTTTGCCGCATTCTTTTTGGCTTGAGGCCATCATGTGTGCCACTTATGTACTTAACACATGTCCTACAAAAGCTTTGTAGTCTATTACTCCATATGAAGCATGGCATGATAGAAAGCCTTCTGTTCAGTACATGCGTGTTTTTGGTTGTTTGGCATATGCTTTGGTGCCACAAGTGCAGCGTAGAAAATTGGATGATGAGGCTGTCAAATGTATTTTTGTTGGTTATAGTGCTGAAAGCAAAGGTTACAGGTTGTATCATCCGCAAACAAAACGTATTCTGGTTTCTCGGGATGTAGTGTTTGTGGAAGATTCTGTTCAGCCCTTGCTGTCATGTACTAGAGACAGTAATGTAAGCTCACATGACATTTATGACACTTTGTTGCCTCTTTTCAGTGGTGGAAATATGAATGTAAGTTCCAATGAGGCAAATGTATAGCCTATGGGGGTTTCTGAAAATGTTTTAGATCAGCCTATTACTGATGCAGATGTACATGATGTACTTGATGAGGAAAGGGTTGAAAATGAGGAGGCTAGAGGTATGCCAAAATGGATGGTGCATACTTTGCGTGACAGTAAATTGGATGCACCTTTGTCTAGTCGTACTCGTTCAAGCTCTCGCCATGCATCTTATGCATCAGATTGTTATGCTTTGGCTGTGTCTAGCTTACATGATGTTGAGGAGCCTCTGTCTTTTGATGAAGCATAGAATTCAGAAAATTGGATGGCTGCCATGCAATCAGAATATGATGCACTTATAGAAAATGACACATGGACTTTATGTGATTTGCCTCCTGGAAAAAAGGCCATTGGTACAAAGTGGTTTTACAAGTTGAAACGCAAGCCGGATGGTGAGATCGATCGCCATAAGGCTCGACTTGTTGCAAAAGGTTATGCAAAGCAAAAAGGCATAGATTATGAAGAGACCTTTTCTCCCACTTGTCGTATGACTACTATGCATTTTCTATGTACATTGGCAGCTCATTTTGGTTAGGATGTACATCAATCAGACATTGTTACTGCTTTCTTGGATGGTGACATATTTGAGGAAGTTCATGTAACGCAGCCTCGTGGTTTTGTCATAAAAGGACAAGAGGACAAAGTGTGAAGATGTAAGAAGACTTTGTATGGGTTGAAGCAATCTCCACATGCTTGGTATGAGAAAGCTGACACTCATTTGGTTAAATGAGGCTTTCGTAACAGTCTAACAGAAAGCACATTGTATGTAAAGCGTGAGGGTGATGTACTTCTCATTGTGGTTCTTTATGTCGATGATATGTTGATCACTGGACCAAGTGAGAGACATATTGTTGAATTTAAGGCTGATTTGATTGCTACTTTCAAGATGAAAGATTTGGGGCTGTTGCATCATTACTTGGGTATACAGTTTAAGCAGTGTGATGTTGGTATTGCCTTGTGCTAGAAAAGTTACATAGAGACATTGCTATGTAAGTTTGGACTTGAGGATTGCAAACCTATTGCCACTTCCATGGAAATAGGTTTGAAGTTGTCTACATGATGTTGGCGATCCTGCTGATGTCACTCTTTACCAAACTGCTCATGGCTACCTCATTTATGTATGCAACACGAGGCCAAATATTCAGCTTGCAGTCTCATAGGTCAGCAAATTTATGCATAGCCCAGGGTCTAAGCATTGGTAGGCTGTCAAGAGGATTTTCTGCTACCTTAGTGGCACTTTACATCTTGGCTTGTTTTATCCCAAGGGGGGATCATTGCCTCCAAACTTACATGCTTTTTCGGACTTAGATTGGGCTAGTTGTTTTGACATGCGAGTGTCCACGAGTGGTTTTTCTTTCATGCTTGGCAGTTCATGTATATCATGGTTGAGCAAGAAGCAACCTACTATGGCCACTTCGAGTTGTGAGGCTGAGTACAGGGCAGTCTTCACAGCTACGGTTGAGTGTGTATGGCTCAGACGCCTTATGGTTGATTTGGCTGTTGGACAGGACACTGCCAACACTATCTACACTGACAGTCAGAGTGCATTGGTAGTTGCGAGGAACCCAGTTTTTCATGCTCGCACAAAGCACATTGAGGTGCATTACCACTATGACAGGGAGAGGCTCTCAGCAGGAGAGATCAGCTTGGCTTATGTGCCAACACAGGACAACCTTGCAGATCTTTTCACAAAGGCATTGTCTCGTGAGAAGCTTGAAGCTTTTCGCAAAGCTTTGGGCTTACTCCCCTTTGTGGACTGATCCTGTCCTCAGGGCATGGCACTTCCCTTTACTCATGTGCCATCTCTTGTTCACCGCATCACTCCAGGGGGGGGGGGGGGAGGTTTGTTACCATATACATGTGGTAGTGATGTGTGTGAGCACACTAGGACCACCGGGGCATTTTTTCCCTCTTTAGGAGGTTTTTCCCCCCGTGCATTGTATATACGCCCATCACTCGAGGGCTATCTATTTTTTTTTCCATTGCACACTAAGTAACACACTCTCTATTGTGTGCCTTGAGCTTCCTTCATCTTCTCCAAGTTGTGTGTGTTTCTCTGCAACCCTAATTCCAGCATTTGCCTGTATCAGTATCTTCAATCAGCTCTATGGTAGAATCTGTACCAGTATCATCAATCACTTCTATGGTAGAATCTGTACCAGAAATGTTTTTCTCTAATTTTGGTTCAGTAGCAAAAGTATCAGCTGTAACTGAATCTTCCTGCATGTCTTCTTGAATTTGGCTGCACTCATTTGCCTGCAAAAATTGTTCTTGATCTTTAGCCACTGATTTCTTTTATTCATGCACTGCATGCATAGGTTCTTTGGAAAACTAATTCTGTGTATTCCGAACTACATGTGTAGATTCTTTGAAAAATTCACCCTGCGTATCCTGAAGCTGTAAAGCCTCACCCTCAAAGACTTCTACTTCATGCACAACATCTGCAAAACCCAACTTTTCATACACAGATTCAATTATGTCTTCATCATTAGCCTGTAAAAAAGTAGCATCCTGCACAATAAACTCAGCAATCACAGCTTCTAACTTTGATCGTACTTGTCCTCGAATATCCGTGTAGTCTCGTAGACTTGAACTCTATTCTTGATAGCTTTCATACTGCTCATAACGTACTTGCACAATAACTTCTTTGAAATACTCCCAGTCATCGTTACAAGATTTGATAACTTCTTGAATCTGCTCCTTCACATCTGAACTCAATAACTGCTCAAAAGATTTGATCATCAACTCTTCTGATATCCCTCTTACCTTGGTCTCCAACTCATAGCACTCAAGGTAGCCCCCTGGATCGTATCCATCAAAGACTCGCCTCTCGTCGTATACCGCATCTAAAGCTGCATCCAACTGATTTTTCTTCTTTACGGTCTCTATTTCAAGCAGAGATCCTTGAACCAATTGAAGCATCTTCAAAAAGTCTGGAACTGTAGAATAATCATCAAAACCATTTGCACTTAATTCTGCAATCATCTTCATCATCTGCTCTAAATTCTCCATCTTTACGTCCCACCCCGGCTCATTTCGCATCGGGTTCACCAAAGATGTCGGGGGATATGTGTTCGCTACGTGAGCCGGGCAGGCGCCGGGCCTCTGGCTGTGGGAGGTGTGTGTGTGTGAGAGAGAGAATAAGAACAACTGATGCAAGTGACTCTGGCAATCGCCGTAATCATCAATTAATTGATTAACGCTTGAGTACAAGTTAATCCTTAGCCAAGGCGGGTTGTTAACAGCACCGTCACTTGGATCATCTGCTAACTAGGAGTTTAAGCGGGTTGTTAACAGCATCATCACTTGGATCATCTGCTAACTAGGAGTTTAAAATCCCGTTTACAAGATTGATCGGGCCGTTAACGACACCGGACTTAACAGAATGTTAATTGAATTTCTAGCTGATGACGGTTATGGAAATTTTCTCCTGCTGCTTTATCTGCTTCAAATACCTCGTGGAGTCTGCAAGCTTCGACTCTTCTCACTGCCTCAATCATAAAGCTTCAGTATGTATCAATTATCCTGCTTTGTGTGCTTTGCACTGCCTTATTTGCCGTTCACGAGCCTCAACTTCTCCTTTACTCAACTTGCTCTGATTTCCTTAACCCTTGCTAGGCTTGCCATGTGCTTTCCTTCTGCTTCTTTAATTAGGTCGATTCCTTTGCTTATGCTGAGAAAGAGCCCCTTGATTTTGCGTCTCAAGCACGAGAGCGAGATAGCCTGTATCTTGCTTCAAATTTTCCCTTGCCGGCTTGCTAGCCGAGGTCTCTTTCTCCTCTTTTGGTAATTTCCTTCACGCCTCTGGCCGAGCTTCCCTCGCTTTGCCGGCCTCTTTCTCTAGTGTAAGGCTCAACTCCTTCTTCTTGCCCCTTCTCTAGCACGGATCCTTGTCAAAGCTCGAGAGAGAGAGAAAGCGCTTTGCCTTGTCCAAGCTCGAAAGAGAGAGCGAGCGTTTGCTTCCCGAGCATGAGAGAGAGAGAGAGAGGGAGCTTTGCTCCTTGCTCCGAGCCCTCCCTGCCTTCCTTTTTCTCCCCTTGCCCTCGTTCCTCTCCTCCTTCCTTCTTCTTCGTTTTCTCCCTCCTAGTTATCTTTTTCTCTCGTTATGCCCTTGAAAAAAACCTATTAACAATAGCCCCTTCCCCTCCTAGCGGTGCTCGTTGCTAGGCGCGGGAAAAGGGACTACATGACGTGGCAACCGTGCGCGGTCAACTTCACCAACCCTTGCGAAAATGGTCCGGAATTGGTCGGCCTTGCAAGCTGGGAGTTTTTCCCTTCTTCCGCGCGCTCGTCAGAGCAACCCACAGATCAACGCCACCTCCTTTCGCCGCCCTGCGCTCTTCTCCCCGCTGCTCGCATGCCATGGTCACGTTTTTCTTTATTTTTGCCTTCTCACTCTCCCTAAGTTTAGGGTGGCCCTTTAATTTACCAAGTGGGCGGCCATAAGTGGGCGGCCGGTCTCCTCAAGGTCACCCTATTTGGCTTACACTCCGACTGAAGGTTCACCAAGGTCCACAAATTTCTTCAGCAGCCCCGTCCATCAATCTCATCAGGGATTCTCTCACCTTGGGGTAAATCCCGCAATCAATGCATTCCAAGAGGCCACATTCCGAACACGAAGCTCTTTAAGCACTTTTTGTGCTTTCGTAAAACAACATCACATTTAGTATACACATCGGCCAAGCAATGCCAAGCTGTACAACCTCAGTACACCCCATTTGGCATACATACTAACAAGGGCATTGCCAAGCACAACAACCTCCTTCAGCAGTCCTCGACTAACAATATCATCGTGAATTTTATTGTCCATACCGACGTCTCGAGTAATACCAAAATTACCTAGCTCAGCAGTGCCGACAACAGACACCCCAAGCTGTAAATCCCTTTAGACTTCTCAAACTGCATAAAATGCTTATAGACCGTGCTGAGGCTAAAAAATTACCAGATGGCACACCGACCGAGCAGACCGTGGACTGGAACGGAACCGACCCCCGATGAATCTTAAACGGCCAATATCTTGGCGACCAGAACCCCGATCACTGATCTGAAAAGACCGACGTGCTCCATAAAGTGTGCACTTCAGGCCCGTGCATTCATTTCATTTATGTCACCTCAGCTGCAGTTGCCCAATCTGTACGGATTTGCAATGGTCTTAAACTTCAATCTGCTATAACTTCTTCATCGTAGCTCCAATCGACAAGCCGTAATGACAAGCCGGTAGAGCACTTCAATCACTGCAATTCTAGATCATAATATCCCATATGTGCTCACTTCAAGCATAGACCTTTTTAGCACCATTAAGGCATATGTTGGCCCTTTTAAGCGACATCTGTCATACATTAGTCATTAAACTTGGCTTGTTAACAAGCCCTGATCACTGCTTAGTAAATGTGCAGGCTTCAAAGAAGCTTAACTTGCATTTCTCTGCTCTTTTTCTCTTCATGGAAAAACGGACACCGCTCTACAACGGTACATGGCTAAAACCCCTCATATCCCTGTAGTCCTAGAATTATTTATTTGTCTTTGGTAAGGGTTGCTCTCTAAGAGTGTCATGGTTCCTTTCATGGTCCACACACAAACAGTAAGGAATTAGACCATACGCTTCCCATCCCTACTCCTTGTCCTAGCACAAGCTAATCCATCACCTTTGTTTCCATGCAAGTAGTAGTGATGTAGAGTTCTCCAAGGAAGGTTTGGCCCAACTTTTTAAAGATGTGCTAACTTGAAAATGCTAGCTAGCACAAAAAGCGCGAAACGTTAACATGCTTTCACCCTTATTTGCATCATGAATCATCCATCCATGATTTATATTGAATGGCCATTTGCATTTTTTATATAGACTCTTTGACATGAGGTTAATCTTGGAGGTATAATATATTAATGCAATGTATGGCTCTTCTAAGTCTCCCACTTTTACCAAGGTCTCAGTAGTTGCTCTTGCACAATGACTCTTAACAGAATAACTCTTGTGAGCGATCTCAAATGCATCTTCAACATCCAAGAAGCTAACCTATTTTACACCTCCTCTAGACTTGTAGCATCCAACAACAATTTCATCACCTTACCCAGCATAAACTTGTACTCCTTGTGCATTTAAAGTTTCTCCTTCACACTATTCATGCATAATTTCAGTAAGAAATTGTCTCTTTCTCTTCATAATGTCAATGATTTCTTCATGGAACTCCCACTTTGCTATGCCAAGGAGCTCACCCAAGGTTAATTCAACCTTACTCCTCAAAAATCCTCTCTTCAAAAAACTTTTTGGGGTCTTTCACTGCCTCTATATTGGATTAAAGTTTGTAAGTTGGACCCTTTGTTTTAGCTTTTATTGCTTCCGTCTTTTTCTTTAGAATCTTCTTGCATAGTCACTTCAAGGATGAGCATCTCTTGTGGGAAGGTTGGTTTAGGACACACTTTGTCATTTCTTCTTTCACTCCTTTGTGGCCCTGTTTGAAGGTCCTTCATCCCCATTTCCACGCCTGTCTTTCTATTCAACAATGGTCTCATTGGTGGATTGACATTTGACAATGTACACATGCACTAACAAAGAATCTACGAGGTCATCCCAACCTATTTATAGGCAAATGCAATCTCTAGCTTCACAAAAAGCCTCCTTATTCATTTTACACTTCATGGAAGATTCTATTGTGCATGGCCACAATTCTTCAATCTCATTAGATTCTTCTTTTCCAGTGACTTTGTGTGTGTGTGTGTGTGTGTGTGTGTGTGTGTGTGTGTGTGTGTTTGTGTGTGTGCAAGGGTTGAGACGGACTGTGGCGGGGTGACTGTGCCGTGTGTTGTGGCCTTATGGAGTGTGTAAGCATTGGGAAGTGAGCCGGCAGTGGTCTACTATTGCAAAGTGTGTTTTTTGAAAGTGTTTCTGAGAGGATAGGGGTGCTATGGATACCCTGAGTTATAGAGAGGCCTTTTGTTTTGTTCCAGGTGTGTTCCCCCATTCCCCCTATCCAACGCCCTTGCCAAGGCAAAAGAAGTCAAAGTTACCCTCACCACAAGTGTGGCCAACCTTGTCACCCAAGTTCACCAAGAAACCATCACAATCTCTTCCCACGTAGAAGAATGCTTGCAAGAACGTTGTCGACAGGAAGGATTTGCACCCTCCGTCCGCATTGGCGGCTTGCCTTCTACTTGGTGGGGAGAGAACGATGACTTCACCTCGACACTAGTCAAGTTCAACCAAGACGTTCACCCAATCAAGCTCGATCTCAACACAATTGAGAAGGTTCACCATGACAACCACACCAATCAAGGCATCTTGGTCTTCAAAACTAAAGAGGTGTGCATATCATTTCTACAACAAGCACGGCTTCTCAAGGGGAGTAAAGTTTGGATAAGTGAATCCTTGACCCTCGCCCAGCTCAAAGAGAACTTCAAAAGGTTCAAGAATAACGAGCAGTCGAAAAATGGGTCGTCTATCGAGACAGGAAATCCATTATTGAGGAATTTTGGGGTCCAAAAAATCCCAATCCACCTTCCCTTTCTTCCCTCCCTAAGTGATATATGTCACAATTTTGTTGTTGTATCCACATTAGCTATGATTTTCCATGTACTCTTCTAGTAAGAGGTCCAACTATGTATGCTTTTTTAGTTCCATGGGTCATATTTGACCTCCAAGGAAAATAATGGAATTTATCTATCTATCTCTCCATTGGTAGATGTCGGTATTGTCCCCCCCCCCCCCCCCCCCCCCTCTCTTCAACCCAAATCTGATTGTAAATGAATGGGTTGTTTTGTGGGTTGACATCAGCCCCATTTTTTGAGGTACTCTCCGTTGCTTCATCCCCAATCCTCTATCTTGCTTCAACTAGAGTCTTGTCTCTTGCTTCAAGTGTTCCACAGCTTGTTTTGCCTTTGTAAGGTATTTGTGTGTGTGTGTGTGTGTGTGTGTGTGTGTGAAGCACACACACAATCTTCCATACATTTGCTTCTTCTCATTCTTTTATATACAAAGAATAATGAGATAGAGCGCTTGTTGATCTATTCTCCATCCACACATAGAGTGTTCCTGCATCTTCCTCTTCCCCGCATGCATCGTGCAATCACAAGCGGTATTGAACAATGGTTCACTTATCATCTTGATACTTTATGTCGATGATATGCTCATTGCTAGGAAGGCTGAAAATGAGATTTCCATCTTGAAGAAGTCATTTAGCATGTAGTTTGCTATGAAGAATTTGGGAGATGCAAGCCACTTTCTTGGTGTGCGTATCAAGAGGGATAGGAAATGTGGAATACATGTTAACCCCTAAAAAAATTCAACATTTGTATCAAACTCGGGTTAATTTGGGGATATGCATTGGCACGTTAAGAGGATATGCATATGTATCAGGGGGGTCACTTAATAGTTAAGTGACTTTCATGCGAGTACAACAGAAGGGGCTATTAAATTATATTTTTTCCCACATTTTCACATACAGAAGGGTACCATAAAATGGAATTGGAAAAAAAAAATTACAGATTGAATAGAAAAAGGGTGTATTTTATTTGTCAAAGATTCACATATAAGGAGTTTTCGATGTTAGGAAATAAGACGTAGCTAAATAGATAATTGAGTAGATTACTTAATGGAGAGAGACAGACTTATATACACGTGATTATAGAGTAGAGAGAGAGAGAGAGTACACACGACATACGTGGTTCACCCAATGTGGGCTACGTCCACGGGAAAGCAGCCACTCAATGGCTTTAGTACTTCAAAACAAGAAGTAGTTTACAAAGGGATTATACCCTTAATGGAGCTCCCGCCTTGCTTCACTCTCACCACCTCACACTCACCTTGTTACATCAACTTCACACTATGAAATGTGTGTAGAAATGGCCTCCTTTTATAGGCCAAAAGGGCTGCCATCTCTTATGAGAGACAGCCATGTGTAGCCGCCCTTGTGCGAATAAGTCCAAATCGGACCCTCCAATCCGCCCATGTGTGGCCGTCTTTGAGAAGACAAGTCCGCTTTTGAATTCGGCCACCGGCCATTGAATTCGGCCACCGGCCATCGGCCATTGACTTTCGACCACCGGCCACCGGCCATTGACTTTCGACCACCGGCCATCGGCCATTGACTACCGGCCACCGGCCAACCGACCGGTTGTTTTCCGACCACTTTCCGGCCGCCAGTCGGCCATAATATTCCGGCGAAAAGGAATATTCCGGTGAAAAAAAGTTGCCTTTAAAGTTGCTCCTGATTCTTGTCCGTGAAAATTTTGGTTTCCGGTGAGTGATTTTCCTTCACGCACGATGGCTTCTCCTCATAATGGGGGCCTTACAAATGTGCGCTTTTACCACAGAAAATTACAAGGGGAAATCAGGCTCCATACTTAACAATCTCCCACTTGGAGACTGATCTCCAAACCAAACCTGTGATTGCTTTCCATTCTGGCTTCTTATCCTTGAATGCCGATTGAAGATGAGCAAAAGCTCAACTTCTCCTTGTTGACCACCTTTGTAAACATGTCTGCAGGATTTTCACTTGTATGCACCTTTCCTAGCTTTAGTTGTCCCTCTTCCAAAAGAGTGCGTATGAAGTGATATCTCACCTCAATGTGCTTTGTCCTTGAATGAAAGGCTGAGTTCTTCGCAAGATGGATAGCGCTTTGGCTATCACTGTACAATACACAAATGTCTTGTTTGAATCCAAGCTCTTCTAAGAATCTGTGAAGCCACAGAATTTCTTTGCTTGCCTCCGTCATTGCTACATACTCTGCTTCCGTGGTAGAAAGTGAAACCACTTTCTGCAGCTTTGAAGCCCAGCTTACTGCTGTGCCTCCAACCGTGAACACATAGCCAGTAGTGCTCCTTCGAGTATCTTTGTCACCTGCCATATCTGCATCAGCATACCCTTCTAGAAAAATATCAGTTCCTCCAAAATACAAAGCATTTGTTGTTGTCCCTTTTAGATACCTACGTATCCACTTCACAGCTTGCCAATGCTCTTTACCTGGGTTGTCCATGAACCTACTCACAACTCCCACTGCATGTGCAATGTCTGGCCTTGTCCAGACCATAGCATACATTAGAGAACCTACCGCTGCAGCATATGGAACTTTAGACATATAGGCTATCTCCTCTTGTGTCTTTGGACACATATCCTTCGTTAGTTTAAAATGACCAGCCAAAGGTGTAGAAACTGGTTTTGCATTTTGCATTGCAAACCTTTCTAGTACCTTCTTGATGTAATCTTCTTGAGATAGCTTTATTGTCTTCTTCGTCCTATCCCTTGATATTTTCATACCAAGTATCCTCTTTGCAGCACCTAAATCTTTCATTGAAAAAGATTTGGACAGCTCCTCTTTTAGGTCTTTGATGTCCTGCATGTTAGCACTTGCAATCAACATGTCATCAACATACAACATTAGGATGATGAATTTCCCATCTCCCAAATTCTTCGTGTAGACGCAGTGATCCGAGTTGCATCTTGTGAATCTATGATCCAACATCCATCGATCAAACTTCAAGTACCATTGTCTTGATGCTTGCTTTAAACCATACAAGCTCTTCTTTAATCTGCAAACCATTTTCTCCTTACCTTTTACTTCATACCCCTTTGGTTGAAGCATGTAGATTTCCTCCTCTAAGTCACCATGAGGGAATGCCGTATTTACATCCATTTGCTCAAGATTTAGATCATGAGCAGCCACAAGGCTTAAGACAAGCCTAATTGAGTTCATTTTTACAACAGGAGAAAATATGTCATTGAAGTCAATACCTTTCTTTTGAGAAAAACCTTTTACCACAAGCCTAGACTTGTACCTTTTCTTCCCACCTTCTTCTTCCTTTAGCTTGTACACCCATTTGTTTTGAAGTGCCCGCTTACCTTTAGGCAACTCAACCAACTCCCATGTTTGGTTGCGATGTAGTGAGTCCATTTCCACTTGCATGCTCCTCGTCCATTCTTCTTTGGATTCATGTTGCATAGCTTCTTCGTATGATTCCGGCTCTCCAGAATCTGAGATCAAGAGATGGTTGAAGGAAGGAACAAACCTTTCTGGAGGTCTACTTGCTCTTATAGATCTTCGGGGAATAGGTTGAGGCTCCTCATTTGGTTGACGTTGTTGCACATTGTCACCGTTTGTAGTCCTTGAGTCTTCACCGTCCTCAAGCTCCATGTACTCATCACCTGTTTCTTTTGTTTGTTTTCTTTCCAAGTAATCTTTGTACATATTTTGTTCGTTAAAAATTACATCCCTACTCCTTAAGATTTTACCATCTTCAGGATTCCATAGGCGATACCCAAAGTCTCCTTCTCCATAGCCAATGAAGAAACACTTTTTGGACTTTGCATCTAGCTTTGATCTTAGGCTTCTATCTATGTGCATGAAAGCCTCACACCCAAACACTTTGAGAAATGCATAATTCACCGGTTTACCTGTCCATGCCTCTTCTGGAACTCTCCCATCCAATGCCGTTGAGGGTGACCGATTGATTAAGTACACAGACGTACTTACAGCTTCCGCCCAAAGCTCAAGCGGTAGGCCTGCATGTAGCCGCATGCTTCGTGCTCGTTCCATGATTGTCCTGTTCATCCTTTCGGAAATCCCATTTTGTTGAGGTGTCCTTGGGGTTGTCCTTTGCCTCCGAATGCCATTGCTAGCACAAAAGCTTTCAAAAGCTTGGCTGCAATATTCGCCTCCATTGTCGGATCTGAGGCATTTAACCTTGGTACCTGTTTCATTCTCCACAAAGGCTTTCCACCTTTGAAATATGGAAAATACATCGGATTTATTCTTCATGACATAAACCCATGTTTTTCTAGTCGCATCGTCTATGAATGTTACATAGTACAATGAGCCACCAAGTAATGGTGTACTTGCAGGACCCCAAACATCAGAATGAACCAACTCAAGTTTTTTATTTTTATTTTCATTTCCTGATTTTTGAAATTTTACCCTCTTTTGTTTACCATAAACACAATCTTTACAGAACTCTAAGTCCACTTCTTTCAAACCTGGTAGAAGCTTCTTTGTTTGAAGGATTTGCATTCCTTTGGCACTAATATGCCCAAGTCGGTAGTGCCACACCGCACTGTCAACTTCTGTTGTTGCTGCACAAGCTGAAGGTTGCGTGCTAACAGTACACAAGTAAAGTGTACCGACTTTTTCACCCTTGGCAACCACCAAAGATCCCTTTGAGATCTTCCACCGTTTGTTTCCGAATGCAATGTTGTGACCTTCATCGTCCAATTGTCCTGTAGAGATAAAATTTTTGCGAAGAGAAGGAACATGCCTAACATCTTTAAGCTTCCATTCATTTCCGTTAGCAGTTTTGATAGAAACTGTACCTTTGCCGACAATCTCACAAGCTTCATCATCTCCCAAGTATACATACCCAAAATTACCTTTGGTGTAGTCTTGGAAATGTTGCTTGTGTGGTGTCGCATGGAATGAAGCCCCGGAATCTACTATCCAGGAATTAGACACATTGTCTAATGAGAGAATTAGAGCATCTTGCTCTACTTTACCTGCCACATTGGCCTCCGATGTTGGCTTGTTGTCTTGAGACTCTGTCTCCTTCTTCTTCTTGGACCAGCAATCCTTCTTGACGTGGCCCTTCTTGCCGCAGTTCCAACATTCAAGAACTGACTTTGTGCGTGACTTGCTCCGCCTTGAGCGATCACGACCCTTTTGGTTTTTGAACCTCTCCTTAAGCCTTCCTCTTGTTTCCACTGCTAGTGCAGCACTTGATGATTCTCCTGTGCTTTTCCTTCGCATTTCCTCGCTTAGGAGAACACCCACAACATCATTAAACTTAAGAGTATTTGTGCCAGAGATAGAATTACTTACAGCCATCACAAGGCTATCCCAACTATCCGGTAGAGATGATAGTATAAGGAGAGCTTGCACTTCGTCATCGAAATTGATTTTCACTGATCGAAGTTGACTTATGTTTGTGTTAAAGTCATTTAGGTGTTCTGCAACTGAACCATTCTCTGCCATCTTTAGATTGAACAAGCGCTTCATAAGAAATACCTTATTGGATGCCGATGGTTTTTCGTAGAAGTCGTTAAGTGACTTCATCAAGTCCTCCGTGTTCTTCATCTCCGAAATATTGAAGGCCACCGTTGACGCCAAGCTTAACCGGATTGTTCCCAGTGCCTTTCGATCAAGGACAATCCATGCTTCATCTGCCATTGTTGCGGGCTTCTTCGCAAGACCGCTTAGTGGCAAATAGAGGTCCTTCTGGTAGAGATAGTCTTCAATTTGCATCTTCCAATGTTGGTAGTTTTTGCCGTTGAACTTCTTAATCTTGAGCTTTCCTTCCTCCGCCATAACTCCCACTCAATTCAAGGAATCCTTTCCTTGAGATAATTTAGCTACGAGCAAACCTTGCTCTGATACCAGTTGTTAGGAAATAAGACGTAGCTAAATAGATAATTGAGTAGATTACTTAATGGAGAGAGACAGATTTATATACACGAGATTATAGAGTAGAGAGAGAGAGAGAGAGTACACACGATATATGTGGTTCACCCAATGTGGGCTACGTCCACGGGAAAGCAGCCACTCAATGGCTTTAGTACTTCAAAACAAGAAGTAGTTTACAAAGGGATTATACCCTTAATGGAGCTCCCGCCTTGCTTCACTCTCACCACCTCACACTCACCTTGTTACATCAACTTCACACTATGAAATGTGTGTAGAAATGGCCTCCTTTTATAGGCCAAAAGGGTTGCCCTCTCTTATGAGAGACAGCCATGTGTAGTCGCCCTTGTGCGAATAAGTCCAAATCAGACCCTCCAATCCGCCCATGTGTGGCCGTCCTTGAGAAGACAAGTCCGCTTTTGAATTCGGCCACCGACCATTGAATTCGGCCACCGGCCATTGACTTTCGACCACCGGCCACCGGCCATTGACTTCCGACCACCGGCCATCGGCCATTGACTACCGGCCACCGGCCAACCGACCGATTGTTTTCCGACCACTTTCCGGCCGCCGGCCGGCCATAATATTCCGGCGAAAAGAAATATTCCGGCGAAAAAAAGTCTCAGGGGCCTCCGCCCCCGAGGCCTTTAAAGTTGCTCCTGATTCTTGTCCGTGAAAATTTTGATTTCCGGTGAGTGATTTTCCTTCACGCACGATGGCTTCTCCTCATAATGGGGGCTTTACAAATGTGCGCTTTTACCACAGAAAATTACAAGAGTAAATCAGGCTCCATACTTAACATTCGAAATAGTCCCCCCCCCCCCCCCCCCCCCCCCCCCCCCCTCCCCTTCTGAGGATTATGTCTGCTTAGCATGATTTTGTGTCTATTTCATATGAATGATTGAATAGTGTTCGAAGCATTTATCATTGTTTAGAGTGAAATTTGAATGCTTTGCAACTTCTCTCAAGGAAAGCTTAGGAGCTCACCTGCCATTTTATGATTTGGTTTGCCCGTTTTTTGAGTTGAGAAATTTATAAAGCTTGCGAGCTTGAGAGATTCATAAAGTGTGCATCTCAATAAGAGAGCTCAAGTTTGAGACTCCAACAGATAGAAATTTGATATCTTCTGGGAATGTCAAGGCTGGTAGGGATATTCAAATTGATGATATGAGTCAACTCCTAAGATTTTCTCAATAGGTGTGTATGAGCGTGTCTAGTACAAGTTGAGGTCAGAAGGAGAGTTAAGCTACACATAGTGAGAGGTCTTGAGTTCAAGACTAGCCAGATTAGATCTTTGAGATCTTGAGGGATTGTCTCTACGCTTTACAATTTACCTTTTGATGACGTTTTGCGGCTGTACACAGTCTTGAAGACCATAAAGTGGAAAATGGTTTTATTTTTAATTAATAAAACACTAAAAAACTACGTTGGACACCAAAAACAATGTGGGGGGGGATAGAAGAGAGTCACAGGCCATTAGGTGTCTCAAGAGCAAGCAGGTGAGGAGAAGGAGAGCAAGAGATGAGGGGTGCCTGTGATGGGTGTGCATCCTCCCATGAGGAGGATGGCGTTGTCTTATGTGTGGAGAGAGAGAGAGAGAGAGAGAGAGAGAGAGAGAGAGAGACTTGCTATAGCACACAATAGAGAGAGAAGCTTCTTGTGAGCAAGGTGAGGAGAAAGGAGTCATCAGGAGACCGCTAGGTAAGAAAGAAAGAGAGACAAGTTTTCCGAATGCAAGAGAGCGTTATGTGTGTGTGTGTGTGTGTGTGTGTGTGACTGCTTGTGTTAGAGAGAGTGTGTGTGTGTGTGTTATATTGTGTGCGTATGGGGGTTAGAGAGAGAGAGAGAGAGAGAGAGAGAGAGAGAGAGAGAGAGAGAGAGAATCTTTTTGCACTAGCGTTTGTAGTAGAACCAATGAAAGAAGTATAGAGAGAGAGAGAGAGAGAGAGAGAGAGAGATTAAAAAAGAGAGAAAGGTGAGAGAGAGATCTTTTTGTGCTTCCTATGTGTGTACTTGGGATATTGCATGTGTGTGTATGTTTGTGTGTATGAGAGTAAGATAGAGAGAGAAAGAATACACAATTTATACACCTCTGGAGTCCACTCTCAAAGTCACTAAGGTGTTCCCTTAGCACTATCTAACACGGGATATTAAATGAAGCTAAGGTGATGGAATCAACGTCGAAGAAGTGCAGACACGAAACCAAAGACACGCACGGACATTGGAAAGGGGAAGTGGGAAAACACCTAGCACTCACAGAAATGCCTCTCTGTGGCTCAAGGCTTTCACAACACCCCTATCCCCTAGTAATCACCTTCAAAACTTGCCATTTGCACACGCAAACACCGACCACATCGCGACAATGCAAGCACACACACTAATTGGAGAGCATGAATGCAGACCACAAACTTGTTGTGATCGCACACACCCGAACACCACCTTTTTCCTCTCTCTTTGCACCACACCACAAGAAAATCGGCCCAGGGGCGACACACGCACACACACTCATCCGGCAAGAGAAGCAAAGACAAGTAGAGGAGAGGGGGGAAGGGGAAAATCGATAGCGAAGCTTCAATGGTGAACTCCGGCTTCTTCTTCAAAACACGTACAAAGCTCTCACCCAAAACCAAAATGGCCAAAAAGCCCTTTCAACTGCGTGTGAATTCCCTTTTATAGGGCCTTTACAAAGCATAAAAAAGAAAAAAATTGGTATTATCTGACTCGTGCAAGCAATTCAAGCCTCTTTTGGCATTTATTGTGCATTGTCTACAAGTGGCACACGTATCTCCTTGCATGGCTTGACACAATGGCCACGTCTCGGCTTCTCTCTCTCATAACACTGCGTGGAAATTGCCTCTCCCCTTTGATCCACATGAATAGCACCCTAGGGGCAACGACGGCGCCATCGTTGCCTTCCAAGGTCTCCTTCAAAAATCTTGTTGCTCTTGTGGGCATGCGAAACCACCTCGGGCAGGTCCTACCACATCATCAACTACCAGCGGGCGCTGTCAACGGCAAAGGCCATCGCAACAACCACCGAACACCCGACTCCACCATCGCCGCCCCCACGCACGCGCACACAACACCGTCGGTGCCGGACGCCATAGCCAAGAGAGCTCCCCTCCGCTCTCTCTCTCTCTCTCTCTCTCTCTCTCTCTCTCTCTCTCTCTCTCTCTCTCTTGTGTTTTTCATAGGGAGTACACGTCTCAGCTCTTATAGCCCGTGTCCGGGTGTGTTCACAGCGCATATGGGATGATATTCGGCCATGTGGCAGCCTCCCAAGGACTAGCCCCCAAGGCTCGAGAGTAACTAAAAAAAAAATCACAAACCTCATTTTTTCCGCAACTTGGTTCTCAAGGATCTAGTGACCAAGCCATCAAACCCCATGCAAAACTTACATACTAAGACTCCACTCCATCTGGTAAACGTGAATTTTGGTTGTCCGAAGGCCTCAAATTGAGAGCCCAAAATCTGAAAAAAATCATCTGGTATAGCCCCACTGACAAGTGTCGTCAACTTCGACCTTCAGTATCTCACCCGTGCGGACTTCGATTGTCGTTCCGTCACTTCCTGTGGCCTTCATACGCTGCATATCCACATACAAACCCTGGCGAGGCTCAAAACCCCTTAGATGACACACTGATTGAGGCGGCCAAACCAGCCCAGAACTGGCCCCTCAATGAAACTTCATCTGCTAATATCTCTCTTACCTGGCTCTGATTTTCGATCTGAAAGGACTGACAGGCTCCACATGATGAGCACTTTAGGCCCATGCATTCACTTCATCACTGGTCCTCTATTTGCAACTGCCTGAATCTGCAACCACTCCCAACTTCAGATCACCATATCTTTCACACCGTGGCTCCATTTGACAAGCCGTCTGGACCAGCTTCTTCAGCACTTCAAGCTCTACATCCTCAAGCAAAAGACCTACTTTTTGAGCATCCTTCTTCTACCACCCTCTCAGGCCCTTTCTGGAACCCTTTGGCCTAAGAAACCACATAAATCATACATTTCAGCTGCACCTTACCTTCCCAAGCCTCATGTACCCCTTGTAGCTACCGCCTGCCACTATTGACTTTTTTTCCCACTTTTCTCTCACCTCGAGATCCGCACGCTTCAACCTCGACGGCCAATCACACCGCTTAAGGGTCATTAAAGACCCGTGTCAAATAGTGCATGATGATTTACTCTATAGTTAGCTCATAGGATCTTTCATCTACTTGACTATCGTTAGTCAGTCGTGACATTTGTTTTGCAATCAGCTCACTTGCTATTTTACCAAATTATAATCCTTTTCTTCATAGAGATAAGAGGTGTTTCCTTTAAAAGTATTTTTACTCAAGAGTTTTCCTTAATGGTAGAATAAAGCCTTTCCTCCAAAGGTCGTGTGTGTGTGTGTGTGTGTGTCGCCCACATGCATGTGTGTGTGTGTGCGCGCGCGGATACAATCACTTTGCATGCGCAAAACACAAAGATATAAGTGCATCTGTGTGAAAATATATATATAAAGATAAAGATAGAGAGCGTGTGAGATAGAGAGAGGAAGGGAAACTTGTAAAGTCATTAGTTTGTCTTTCTTTTTGTGTTTCAGAAGACAACATTAAAAGTACAATAGCCAAACTTGTGATAGTGGCTTGGTTATTTGTTGCAATTCTTGGGGCTTCTAGCTATACAGCAGGATTAAGCTCCTTTCTTACTGCTAGTGCCTTATCATCAAAAAGTTATGACATTCATTCTCTTAAGGATACTAATAACAAGAGTATTGCCATAAGAAGAGGTTCAATTGTCGAAGGATACTTGCTAACCAGATTTCACTTTCCAAAAGATCGATTTAAATACATCAGAGCGACAAGAGACTTTGTCGACAATTTAACTAAAGGGGAAGTTGTTGCAATTGTTGATGAGCGGCCCTATGCAAATTTTATATTGCAAAACATATCATGTGAATACACCATCGTGGGGCAACAATTGACGCATGAAGGTTTTGGATTCGTAAGAACCTCTCTCTCTCTCTCTCTCTCTCACACACACACACACACACACATTGTCTCTCCCTCTTTATCGCATGCATAGGTGTTTCTTTCAGTTTTGGAGTTTAGCCTTCATGTCGAAGATTTCGACACTTGTAAAGGGCTCCCCCTTTTGCCATATTATGTTAGTTTAGATATTTGTGTGTGTGCATTATACACAAGCGTGCAAATCACATGGAATGTTACTTTTTGTAATTGAATGCTCGTAAACATATGTTTGGTTTCGTGAATCTGTTCCGAATATGGCTACAAATGCATACTTTATCTACATTAAAAATTTCACTTCGTAGTTCACAAAAGACAAGTTTTTTTTTTTTGGTATTTACATGTAATATCATTCATCGTTTTGCATTATGACATTTTCAATTACTCCACAATTTTCAGGGATTTAGAAAGGACAGCAATAATTGGGCAAAAGCATTCTCAACAGCGTTGATGAACTTGACCGAAAATGGATGCCTCCAAGGGCTACAAAGAGAAAAAAACATGGATGGAAAGATCCAAGATTGCTCTTCCAACTCATTTAAAGTAACGTGGAGAAACACTTTGCCCCTATTTGTAGTGTTGATTGTTATCACTTACTCTTGCGTGATCATATCATGGGCAAGGTTGAGGCGACAACCAAGTGTACTTGATCAAAGCATTTTGCAGCTTCAAGAGCTTGGGCTAAGAAGGGATGAGCATTATAATCTTGAGCTCTCCGATCTCCTTGTTCTATAATAAATTCATTAGCTAATATTTAATAAAATTAAATGGAGTTTGATATAAAAAAAAAAACTTGTAGGCCTTTCCTTCTCCTCTATGGCATCTACTAACATAATATGACGGAAGGGGAGCTCTTTACACGTGTCACAATCTGCCACCTGAAGGTTAAAGTCCAAAACTAAAAAAAGTCCCTTTCCATGTGAAAGAGCGAGAGAGGGGGAAGAGAGAGAGGCCGCCGAAGGTGGCCAACCATACTAGTGTTTTAAATGGTAAACTTGACATTCATTTGTGTTGGTTGGTCCGTGAGACTCTACACTTATAAGTGAATCCATTACAAACGCTTATCTCTTTTTTATTTATTTTTAGATGTTCCAAGCTTTGCTTCAACTAGTTTTACAAGATTGCGCCCATTCACCCACACCCACATGTCTCAGGGGTTGAACCATAGTGGGTGCGCTTAGAGCCCCTCACTTTTACCACTAGGCCAACACCTCTTGATAAATGCTTATCTTAATCATATGAATTTATCTTCATTAATTAGACATTAATGGTCTAGTTTTGCACATCAATTTGTCTATCCTACTCCACAAACCTTTGTGGTTGTTGAGAGAGAGAGAGAGAGAGAGAGAGAGAGAGAAGGGGGGGGGGGGGGGGCGGGGATATTGAGTGAGCTTTTGGAGCAAGCTAACAAGTGAGCTTTTTTTCCATTTTCTCTTACCTTGCCATGATGCATTCACTCCAAAAACTTGTTTCTGAAGCTCGCTCCCATAATAAGCATTGCCCCTCTCACCCCCTTTCTAAGGGGTATCTTTATTCAAAAAGTGGATGCTTTCAACTAGCGCAGCCTATGCTAGTGATAGTTCAAGGGAAATTGAGTGCACTTGATGCATTAGACCTGTGCAAAAATCCATGAAATACAACCATTGCACCTTTGAAAAGGGCGTCTATATCAACTTTGTGTGCTTTTTGCTTGAGGCACGTATAAGCAATCAATCATGTCCACTTAAAGAATGTCCTTTTACTAGGATTGTCCCAGTATTAGGGCCCTTACCTACCTATGTAGAAAATTATCAAACACAAGCAATGCACCTTTGAATATCTATGTGTGGGTCCAATAATAGCATAGACTCTCAAGATGCATAGATAATTGAATATATAGAGAGAATTCCATCATAATGCATCTATACTATATATTAAGCGGACTGTGATTCCGATGGACACGTGTCATCTTTTGAGCCTCTCGCCAGTCCAGTCCAAAGGTAGACGAATAGACAAGGAGTATAAGAGGTAGCCGAACAGGTAGACCAACTCACCCCGCCATTTCTGCACTACGAGAGAGAGAGAGAGAGAGAGAGAGAGAGAGAGAGAGAGAGAGAGAGATGTTTCCATAGCTGTTGTCCCATGTGACGCAGAGAGAGAGAGAGAGAGAGAGAGAGAGAGCTCTGTGTGTGTATTCGCGCTGGACTCGGCCTGCTGTGTTTAATTGGTGGCTGCTTTATTAGTGATGGATTTTGTATGCAAAGCACATGTGCTGATCCTCCGAGAGAGAGAGAGAGAGAGAGAGAGAGAGAGAGAGATAGATTTTATTATCGTCCTCGGAGGTCAAATATGACCTATGGGACCAAAGTTACATGTGATGTAGTATGTGTACGGCTGATGAGTGACTCTCGATGCTCCAAAATTGTAGTGATGAGAGTCGCAATGGAGAGCCCACACTTTGGCTGGGAGAGGAAAGTGTGTAGGTCTAAGTTATGGCTGAAAATGTGAGAGAAGCAAGTTCGGATGTGATCAAAAGCTGAGCACTCTAGTAGTGTGTGGTACTCAGACTCTCGAACTTGCAGTGAGCATAATGTGCACAATCGATTTGACTCTTCTCCATTGCCCCAACGCCCTATCTCACATCGAAGGAAATGGAAGCTAAGCCGAATTGCTGTGATAGTGCGTATCGCAGACAAGGGAATAGGCTCAAGCATGTAAGTGTGAGTATGGTTTCCTCTCTCAGCGAAGAACATGGTTTTGTAGTTGGGGGCAATATAGGTGGTGTAATGTATGAAGCGTGACCCACCGGATTTCTCCCAAGCCGTAATACATTGGCGTTGTAGAAAAGCTTCATTCACTTGAGAGTCAATTGAAGCATCATGTAGCAAGTGTAATGCATCCCATCTCCCAAACCACTTCTTTATGTCTTGCATCCATCCCGTGCTCAAGATCTTGCTTTTATGCGTCTTTTGAACTTTTTTGCTTGCTTCCCATTCAATTGTAGGAAGTCGATGTGAGGGGTTTTGACGCATCTTTATCATGTACTCCACAACCCTTTCCATGCCCATAACCTCAATTGGAAGAGATCCCGACTCAAGAAGTAGGAGCATATATGGTGTTTGTGTCTTAACTTGGAGAAAGTTTGTAAGAAAACGCTTTTGGACATTCTCAAACTCTTTCTAAGTAGACTTTGAGATGCTCCCACCCCACACTTCAACTCCATAAAGAAGAATCGGTGTCACCAATGCATCAAAAAGATACTTCTTGAGAACCCAACACTTGATGTTTCCCGCATTACACATGTTCTCAAATGCATAATATGCTCTCTTTCCCGCTTCCAAACGACGCATAGCACATTCATGCTACTTATGATTGGATGGAACCTCAAGGCCAAGGTACTTAAAGCTCTCAACAACTTCAAGTGTCTCGTTGTTGTACACAATGCATGGCTTCTCCTTATGGTTGGTTTTCACAAGCATAACCTTTGTTTTGGATTCATTTACAATCAGCCCACTATGCAAGCAAAAGTTCTCAAGGACAACCATAAGCTTTTGTGCATCTTCTAAAGTGTGTGCTAGAAGCACTACATCATCCGCATACAACAAAAGCATGATTACCGCATTGCAAATAGTGACCTCTTCAATGCCTTCTTCTTGCATAAAGTCAAGTACCATTTGTTCCAATTGATCGATGCGAACACTAATTGGAACTAAGGTGACAGGTCTCTCTCCCTCTGTATCTCTCTCTCTCACTCAAAAAGGGGGAATTTTGAATGTTTGGAAAAATGATTCATCAATGTGGTTCACTTATTACCTCAAGTGTATAATTTGCCCGAAATTCTACCATTGAATTGATGATGAGGATCTTCCCACCAAAGAGGCGCTCTCTATTATGAGTCTCACCTGCTCTCTCTCTCTCTCTCTCTCTCTCTCTCTCTCTCTCTCTCTCTCTCTCTCTCTCTCTCTCTCCTCGCACCCATCGGACTCTTTTAGCGCTCTAGTATTCATTGGGTAACATGGTTTTGCCTCTCTCTCTCTCTCTCTCTCTCTCTCTCTCTCTCTCTCTCTCTCTCTCTCTCTCTCTCTCTCTCTCTCCACAGCCGGCTACCACCAAAGTATTTTCGAGACCCAACTGCTCACACACAGACACAGATAGAGAGAGATATGTGGCCACGTGTTATGCTGGCCCTATCCTTTTCACCTTCATCACCTTGGACTCTTTCTCTTTCTCTCTCTCTCTCTCTCTCTCTCTCTCTCTCTCTCTCTCTCTCTCTCCATTGATGTTGAGGTCCACATAAAGCCTCTTGTCTATGGCAGCACGAAGGGGTTTCTCCCCCTGCTCAACACCATATCCACTATATCCTTCATGAGTAGACAAGGCTTTGGCTTTGGCTTCCATGGATGAGGATATGGGCAAAGGGATGTGCTCTGTGGTATCGCCAATACCCAAGCTAATGACTTTTGGAGTTTCACACTTTTTTCTCTATTTTGGGCCGGAATTTTTCCTTTTCCCCTTGCCTTCAGCCAGCTATGTTCCCTGCAGCCCCGACGACCTAGGTGAATACTGCGTAGAGAGAGAGAGAGAGAGAGAGAGAGAGAGAGAGAGAGAGAGAGAGAGAGAGAGAGAGAGAGAGAGAGAGAGAGAGAGACGGTCATCTATACTATATATGAAAGAGGAATTCAGGCGGCCACATGGTTGAAAATGGTTTCATCTGGCCATACTTGCCTGAGTGAGGTGATACCAATAGAACCGGTGAGTGTGCTCCGAGTCGGCCCGACCAAACAAGGAGCGAGACACACACACGCGCACAAAGTTTGCGCAACTGAACGCGACGTGACACGTCGTCTTGCTCTGCAATGGCAATTGAAGAGAATACATAGGTGCACGAGTGATTTAACACTGGCATCTGGATACTTCTGCAATATATGCGCATTGTGTCGCCTTGCAATTTTAGGGAATTCGAAGAGATAACCAGCCTGCAACTTAGCCATATTAGAGTTTCCAGGTACCTTTGTAGTCACTGCAACTTTCTCCATCGGCTCAACAAGACACGATATTTTGAGGATGGTGCCCTTGCTTCTGCCTTCGATGCGTCCTTACTTACTTCTGCCTTAGATTAGGAACATAAATACAAGGGTATTTTGGTAACTTTTGAAATTTGGGAGATATTTTGGGAATTTCCACAAATTAGAGGGGTATTTTGGTTTGGTAATTTTACCAAAAAAAAAATCAATCAGATGTTGGCTTTGGGGTAGTTTCAGAGAGAATTTTTTTCAAGATAGATGATTTTTTTGCAATTTAACTCTATTTTCTTGAATTTTCCAAGCAGACTTTCTCCTTCTCCCCGTCCCTTCAACCGGCTATTTTAATTGTTCAATTCGATTGGTCAAAGCTTAGTTGACGCACTTTTCTTGAACACTGATGCACAGAGAGAGAGAGAGAGAGAGAGAGAGAGAGAGAGAGAGAGAGAGAGAGAGAGAGAGAGAGAGAGAGAGAGAGAGAGTTTAAGCACCTACTCCCTGTGTTTGAGAAAAATCATTTTTTCACACATACAAAATTCATTTCCTTGATTTTGTCAAGAGGAAGTTTTAGAAAACTATGCTTTTTTTCTGGAGTTTCATACTTTTTTCTCTATTTTGGGCCGAAATTTCTCCTTTTCCCCTTGCCTTCAGCCAACTATGTTCCCTGCAGCCCCGACGACCTAGGTGAATAGTGCGTAGAGAGAGCGAGAGAGAGAGAGAGAGAGAGAGAGAGAGAGAGAGAGAGAGAGAGATGGTCATCTATACTATATATGAAAGAGGAATTCAAGCGGCCACGTGGTTGAAAATGGTTTCGTCTGGCCATACTTGCCTGAGTGAGGTGATACCAATAGAACTGGCGAGTGTGCTCCGAGTCGGACCAAACAACGAGCGTGACACACACACGCGCACAAAGTTTACGCAATTAAACGCGACGTGACACGTCTTCTTGCTCTGCAATGTTAATTGAAGAGAGTACATAGGCGCACGAGTGATTTAACACTGGCATCTGGATACTTCTGCAATATATGCGCATTGTGTCGCCTTGCAATTTTAGGGAATTCGAAGAGATAACCAGCCTGCAACTTAGCCATATTAGAGTTTCCAGGTACCTTTGTAGTCACTGCAACTTTCTCCATCGGCTCAACAAGACACGATATTTTGAGGATGGTGCCCTTGCTTCTGCCTTCGATGCGTCCTTGCTTACTTCTGCCTTAGATTAGGAACATAAATACAAGGGTATTTTGGTAACTTTTGAAATTTGGGGGATATTTTGGGAATTTCCACAAATTAGAGGGGTATTTTGGTTTGGTAATTTTACCAAAAAAAAATCAATCAGACACTTGCTTTGGGGGAGAATTTTTTTCAAGATAGATGATTTTTTTGCAATTTAACTCTATTTTCTTGAATTTTCCAAGCGGACTTTCTCCTTCTCCCCGTCCCTTCAATCGGCTATTTTGATTGTTCAATTCGATTGGTCAAAGCTTAGTTGATGCACTTTTCTCGAACACTGATGCACACACACACACACACACACACACACACACACACACACACACACACACAGAGAGAGAGAGAGAGAGAGAGAGAGAGAGAGAGAGAGAGAGAGAGTTTAAGCATCTACTCCCTGTGTTTGAGAAAAATCATTTTTCCACACATACAAAATTCATTCCTTGATTTTGTCAAGAGGAAGTTTTAGAAAATTATGCTTTTTTTCTGGAGTTTCACACTTTTTTCTCTATTGTGGGCCGGAATTTCTCCTTTTCCCCTTGCCTTCAGCCAGCTATGTTCCCTGCAGCCCCGACGACCTAGGTGAATCGTGCGTAGAGAGAGAGAGAGAGAGAGAGAGAGAGAGAGAGAGAGAGAGAGAGACGGTCATCTATACTATATATGAAAGAGGAATTCAGGCGGCCACGTGGTTGAAAATGGTTTTGTCTGGCCATACTTGCGTGAGTGAGGTGATACCAATAAAACTGGCGAGTGTGCTCTGAGTTGGCCTGACCAAACAACGAGCGCGACACACACACACGGACAAAGTTTGCGCAATTGAACGCGACATGACACGTCGTCTTGCTCTGCAATGTTATTTGAAGAGAGTACATAGGCGCACGAGTGATTTAAACATTGGAGAGAGAGAGAGAGAGAGAGAGAGAGAGAGAGAGAGGGACCACCTATGAGAACTGGATACAAGACTTTGTGTGTGTGTGTGTGTGACAACACCCATCCAAAGAGAGAGCTGCTCAAAGTTCTGGCATGTGTGTCATTAATTTAATTTGTGTCATAGTAAGAGCGAGCGAGACCCGCCGATAGGCAGGTCGCGCAAGCTAGTTTTCTTAAAGGTTCTAGAACCAATAGTTATTGTCATTTCTCACGAGTAGTTCTTGCTGTTTTTGGCCTTCCTAAAGGTCAAAGGCCATAGAGATGGCTTCTCTTTTTGGCTAGCTAAAAATGGGCTCAATTTTTGTTGGAACAAAATGATTTGATTGGTAGATAAGTTAGTGGGCACTCATTGGTAGAGAAGCTTGTCAAAAAAAATGATGAGTCATCGTGATTTGGATGAGCATGATAAGATTTTCTTCAAGATTCCTTTATGAATAAATTTCAAGGAAGAGTTTTTGGCCTGTCCAAAGGGCTAAGGCCACAATGATATGTTCCCTTTTTTGTTAGTAAAAAATCTCATATGTACTTTAAAAAATAAAATAAAGAATAAAAATGTTTTGATTGGTGAGTGCACTGTAACATTCAAGAAAGAGTCATGAGTGCTAGTGGTGGGTTGTTGAAAAATGTGAAGGATCCAATGTGTATGAGTGGACTAAAAATATGAAACTATTTATGTATTTTTTACTTGCCTGCAAGGCAAAGACCATAGAAATGAGTTCTCCTTTCGGCTGGCTAAAAATAGGATTAATTTTTGCAGCGAGAAACTTTGTGATTGGATTGTGAAACTAATGGGCGATTATTGCCTCCAACGAGCTATAAAGGAATTGATCGTGGGGGTCTCAAAATCATAATTGACATACTATAGTGTGGTTTTATTTTGGAAAAAACTTTAGAACTAGGACCAAATTTATTTCTCTCTCTCTCTCTCTCTCTCTCTCTCTCTCTCTCTCGCACTGCATCTCGTTAGGTCTAGTGGGAATCTACCATGCTTCGTTCGTTCTATTCTATGCCTCTTCCATCTTCGTAGCAGTTATGTGTCGTGCTGACCTTGCTCTCTTCCTCTATTTTTTCCTTGCCTTCGTGAAAGTCACCCTTGCCTTTCTAGGCTCCTCAACTGCTTTTAGCCACCTCAGAGATGTTGCGTTCCTTTCTATCTCTAGGTTTTGGATTCCACAACACGGGAGTTCTCGGGGCAACTGTCGTGCTTGGCTTCCTCTTGTGCCTCTGTGCTTGAGCTCTTGGCTCCTCGCATCTCTGTTTCTGCCTAGATGGTAAGGTCCTCCCACTTGGTTTCTCCCTGCAAACCTATGGAGCTCTGCTCTTTTGTGTTGTCCAAGGTAATAGAGGTCTCACTGAGGCAGGAGAAAACTACCGTGCCTTCTTTCTTGCACAGCACAATCGTCATGGACGAGCTTCAGAGTTGGATCTCAGCCTTGACAACCTATCAATCAAACTCCTGTTGCATTTTCTGTGCCAAGTGCATCATAGGTTGTGTTTATGATATGTATAGGCATATGTTGATACATAGTTCTATGTCTCTATTTCGCCGCACTCCTATCCCGATGGAATCTCTTGTCAAAGTTGCTCTCGCGCTATGTGTCTCACACTCGCTTTGCCACGTGGCCGTAGGGGCTTGAGATTTATCTTAAGCTACCCCCTCCTTTGGCGATGCTGAGATGATAATGCAACATGTACACTGCAGGTTGATGCTTGTAAATCTCTCAGATGAATCCGGATTTGCTTAAGTACATGAAAAAGCTCTTAGCTCAGCCCTTTGCTTAATAGGCATGCCAAATTACCTCGTTCATCTTCTCAAGCTTCGATTGTGCCAGCCAATGGCTTCGGCTAAGCATCCTACAAATCCAAAGAGCTAGAGTCTAGTTACAAGGACAGAGCTATAGTAGTGGGGTGACACATGAGCTGCTAGCTGCGGGAAAACCTTGACGGGGGGGAAGGAGAGATCTGGAGCGCAATGGTTAAGTTTCGGGGTGCTTGCCCCCGTGTAGGTGCAGGTGACCGACACAGCCGGTCTCGATGTTTTTTGGGGATGATGCACCTCGTTGCATGTTATAATCTGCTGCTCTCTCCTATCAAGCACTAGCGTGCGTGTAGGTGAGGCGATAGAGCTTCAGAGTCTGAGAACCGAGGCGATGGATTCAAAACAGCGAAAGCCCCGCGTTGACTTTCGTTTTGGTCAACGGGCAGTAGCCAGCCCGCTAGGCATGCTGGAGACCCGACTGGGGCGTGTTTGCCACGGGGGCGAGCACCCCAAAATCTAACCAACGCCGTTGTCGCAATAACTCTTAGCAGGAGAAAGGGTGGGGTGCGCTATACTGTGACATGCAGGGAGGCTAGGTGTGAGGGCCTTCAGAAACAGTACTCCAAGAAGAAACGCTAATGTTGGTACCATACCATATCATCATCATCAATCTATAAAGAGCACACAGTTTATTTAAGTAGCTACAAGTTCAAAAAGCAGTGAATCCATTGATGATAGGTTCAAAAGATTTCTTGTAAGGAGCAGACTGCTTTGTCAATGCAAGGATCGGAAAGGGTTCTTTTGGACATGAAAAGGACCAAGGCATCAGTCTCTTCATAACTTGCCCCTCCATGATAGTATCACACACCACCTGACTCAACGCACGTACTCTTCTCACCAGCTCAATTGTGTGGCGGTTAAGGTCCTGTAACGTACATTTGATCTTGAATCTATACTGTAACCCAGAAAGCACAATACTGTAACCCAGAAAGCTTTCTCGATGGTACATGCATGTTCTCTTTGCAACCAATTAATTAATACATTAATTTCATAAGGCATGATGATGATCTTGAGCTGGAGCAAATTAGTTGACATATACTCATAATATACGAAGGAAGGTAGAAAGGCCCACCACAATCTGGATGACAACGCGTTGGGTATTGCCAGTGGAGACGACGTCCCTGGACACAGCAACTTGCATGCTTGCAGAGAACTGCGCTGCAACAACCCCTTTGATAAGAAACTTATGCATAAATTCGATCGCTCTCACAGGTTCTGCCCAAACATGTTCACACTCGCCCTCATAAATTCAACTACGACTTCACGTAGTAGGGAAACCTTTCCCCTTTTCGGTCACACATACTCTGTGTGTGTGTGTGTGTGTGTGTGTGTGTGTGTGAGAGAGAGAGAGAGAGAGAGAGAGAGAGAGAGGGCTAGGTCGCATGGCAAGCTCATGCTCTCCATCGTGTAGCTTGTAGTAGCCCACACCGTTTGAGTTCAAGGGCCTCCTCATAGTTAGCGCATCCTTGCTCCTAGCATACACAACAAGCTTAGGTTTGTGGCCACCCATGAGTGAAATTTTAAGTGGAGCATCTGTTTGAGTGATTGAGAGAGATGGGAATCTTTGTGCGCACGCTAGAGAGAGAGAGAGAGAGAGAGAGAGAGAGAGAGAGAGAGAGAGAGAGAGAGGAGCAATTGGGATGCAGCATGCTCGAAAAGAGGTGATTGTTTTCAACACCATTCTTTGCATACTTTGTAGTAGCCTAGGCCTACTCCCGTTGTTTGTTGTGTCACTATTCTCTCTATACATGCACACATATATGTTCATTGTGTCGGGCTTTTTGTGTATCAAATGCCCATCCTGTTGTTCGCCGTAAGCAGTGGCAACTTCAACATCTAGTAGCTCTAAGACTATTGGGGAGTCTGTGATGGGGAGTTGTTGACTACTTTTCTCTTGCAAGTTGCATCAATGCTAACAACCAACAGCCATGCCGTTTGTGTTCGTGAGAAGCCAAGTATAGCTCTCTTGTATGCACGCACGCACGCGCACACACACACACACACACACACAGCTATCAAGCCGCTTATCAATGGGCAGCCCAGGTGCTCATGCACATGATGAGCTCAAGTTGCAAAATAACCTTCAGGTTGAGATAGAGGTCAATGTTCACGATGCTCTAGTGCAATATTGCAAGCATGGAATTAACTTGGTGGTGGATAGGGGATTAGACACCTGCCACCAAAGTACATCATGCGGGGATGGAAATGGTCAGTGGAAAACGTGAGTATGTGCGTTCCTTGCCGCACTGTCGAAGCAAGGGACTTGCCGTTACACCGTGTGCGAGCCATAGACGAGCCATAGACGGCTCCAAGCACACAACTAGCTTAACTAGTAAGCTCAAAAGAGGGCAATGGTGTGTCACTCACCGCTCTATGCTCCTGCCGTGGAGGATTCCTCGCCGCGAAGAAGAAGGAGACGCCGCTACGTCGCGCTCAACCGCTTCACCGCCGTCGTGCCGCCGCAATACTTGATCGCACTCTCTCTCTCTCTCTCTCTCTCTCTCTCTCACACACACACACACACACACACACACACACACACACATACACACACACAAGGAGGTGAAGAAGAAGAAGATGGAGATGGAGATGGAGCAAGAGCACTCTTCTATTACACAAATGAGAGAATGAGTGAATTTTAGGTTTAGTTGGCTTTTATATGAGCTCACCCCATTCACACTTGGGCGCCCATGCTTAGCCAACTAATCCCTTGAATGTCCCAGTTAGAGTGCGCCTCTCATCGGCGATCACTCTTACCCTTTTCCTATTGGTTCGACAAGCCCGGTACCTGACTCTACCAAATACATAATACACGTCCGTCGTAGGTGATGGGGTGTCCGTGCGCCGTGAGGGTTAACATGCCCCCCTTCCTGATGTAGATTCCGTCCTCGGAAGCTATTGAGTTGAAGCTCGTTCGTCGAGGTGGAAGAGCATTTGAGATGAATGTCCTTAGCCTTCTTTAGTCACTGCAAAATCAAACAACATTGGCACAGTAATTGCATTCTCATAAGTGATTAAAAAGCATATGCAGTTTTAGGTAGACAAATTGATTGGTAAAATAATTTCAAACAATTTGTCAGCAATGAACATTAAATTGCAATGTAATCAAATGCATAAACAGATGTAAAGGTAAAAAATTAAACAAGTGTGGGGTCGCTAATTTGACGGTCGAAAGGCACTAGAGATCGAATATTAATACCATGGGTAAGCTTCTTAATTTTCTGTGGTCAATTAAGTTGTTTAATCGCGAGAGCCAAGTATTCATGTTCGAGGGCTAACTAGAGGCTATATCTAGAAGACCTTGTAGTTAAGCTACCATAAAAAGAATTTCTCATGAAATCATCGCCTGACTGATCACTTTTTCTTTGACCCCCCAAAGTCTTTTCACAGTGATTCAATTTTGATGTGTGTGCTTATTTTGTATGCCTTGGGTTTTTTGCTTTTCAAGTAAAAGCGCCCATACTGGGAACCTCTAGGGCTCTAGTACCATAGCCAATACATGTGAGTGAAGTACCAAATCAAGCTAAGATTTCTCTTCCAGCTTAAGATTTTACAGTGTGGCACTTTGATTTTTTTTTTGTTCATTTTCAGCATTTTAATTTTGTAACTTTGGGGGGTCATATAACACTGATACACCTCCCCAGGCTCATCACACTAGTTAACTCCCTTTATAATACTTAAGCTAAAGGTCAATAGGGTCAAGCCTACTAGAAAGCCCTAGTACATTTCACACAATGCGGCCTAAATCGGATTAAGAACCTAAGTAACCATTGATTATTAGGAAGGCATCCCCCATGGTATTAAGAGAAGATTTCTAACACCTAACTTGGTCAAAGTAGCTTAGTCGGACTGCTTGATTTTAAAACCTAGACAAGTGATTATGACAAAAAATTACATTGAATTAAATGTTTGATACTAAGAAAATGCGGTGAATATTAGGCTACCAATCACAATTAAAGCAGACAATCATAGATGCAAAAAAGATAAGGGGCAATGCTAATGGACAAGAAACACCTGTTTGTGTCGATGGTCGCGCTTGAATTGAAGAGTGAGTCGAGATAAAGATTCCATGAAGGTCCAAATCCTACCAATAGCAACACGCTCCTGTACACACTAGGAAACAAAAGGAATACCTCCAGGAGGCACATTAGTGGAAAAAGGTACTAACACTTATTGAAAACAACAAAAAACATAAGGAACCCTAACCTAATTATTTGCACTCCCCCTAGAGAGTCAAGGGAATAGGATATTGTAGAGGTTGGGGGGAAACCCTAAGGCTAAACCCCTATCCTCGTCATCGAGATAAACAAAGTCATCATCCATGAGACCATATGTGCCATCCTTGTAGTCGTGTAAATTTTCTTCTTCATCATAGGTGCCCATGTTTACTAAGAAGGTCACTAGACGCCTATAGTCATCTTGGTCAAAAGGGTAGGCTTGTGCAATGGGAGAAACGCTCTCTACTAAGTATGGATCAAACGTGGTCAAGAGACGTATCAACCATTCTAACTCCTCTCACATGCTAGCGTACCTATCAAATCCCATTCACATGCAAGCACTGGAAAGACCATGTGAAATATTTGTGAAAAGTAGCGAAGGTACCTCTCACCCAAGGCAGGAGTGGATGACTCTAGCGTACTAGCCATATCTGTACACGCAAATAGATGATGGTTAGAGTGCAAATATTACAAGGGTCGTGTTCTTGTGCATAATTTGTTTTTATGATTTGTGTTATGGCTCTTGCTCTTTTACTTTTTTATCTTGTTCTTGTGAGTATAAGGCATTATATATACATTCCCTAAGATTGGAGATTAAGAGGTCAGGGAGAAAGGTTGAGAGGGAAGCAAGTGAATGATGGATGTCCACAAACACTCCCCCCTTCCTTGGGTAGATCATACAGTTTGAAATGATATCGTCACCCTTTGAAACCAATTGTTCCAGTTGGTAATAGGTGAGGATTTTTGCCAGTAGTTTTCTATTACCCTAGGTGCCTCGTCAAGTTGCAAGGGTGGTAAGGTACTCTCCTAGGATCGAACTTGAAGTGGTTCATCAGGTGATTCTTGAACACTGGGAGGTGTGGATTCTTTTGTAGCTTCATGGAGGTCCACTACTATAGATGGAGGCTGTGTAGAAGCTTTTACCTCTATGGATGTATTACATGAGGAGCTAGAAGCTTTATGGAACTCCCCCCTTCCTGAGCTAGGTGGAATAAATTGGTTTTTCCTTGGAGCCCAAACTAGCTCTGGACTAGGTGTGTAGCATTCTGTGATCTTTCCCTTCCCACGGTCTGCCATTGGCTTTAGCGTTACACTGATTGTCTCATATGGGTTTGTTGTCGATAGGGAAGGACACATTTTACGTTTAGGTACCCAAATTTTCTCATTTCCATCATAGTAGCCTTGGGCTTCTAATAGTTGGTTTGGAATCCATCGTGATTTGGTCTTGACTCTCCTAGGGCGCGCTCTTGGTTTTCCCGGGAAATTTTTTCTTGGAATAGATGGGAGGGTTGAGGTAGTTGGAAGTAAGCCCTTGGGGACCCATTGATATGTACTCTTAGGTCGTGCAGGTTGAGTACTTGCAATATTACTGCTTGCTGCAACTACAAGTGTTGAAGTGCTAGGTTCATGGGTAGCCGGCAAAGACGAGTTAACCACCTTGGCTTGTGAATGTTGGCTATCCTTCAACTTTGCTAGAGTTTGCAACGTAGGTGACTTTGCTTGAATGATAGGGGTAAGAGTCGGTGGTCGCGTCGTGACACTACCAATATCCCAATCAATCGTGCATTTGGTTGCCAACATCCACGTGCATCCCAAGTTTACGTTGCCTTCCATAGCTCCCGCGGGCATGACTAGAAACCTCTGCACTATGCTTCCTTGTCATAGACAACAGGGGTCTGAAGGACTCCAAGAATAGCAGTTTTCTTTTTATTAATGCCCTTGACTTGCATCGTACTTGGGGATAGGGTCGGTTTCCCTAATTTACACCAAACTCCATAGGATAACAAATTGTGTTTAGCTCCCGTATCTAATAAGGCATTGTATAGTACTTTCCCATAGGGGCTATTTAGCTCAATTGGGTATCGTAGGGGTGGCTCAGATTCTAATGAGTCGTCATCTGTGTCCTCGAAAAATGCTTGCGTGATTCCCAGATTAGCCTCTCATTGGCGTCTAAGACGTTGTTGTCGTTCTCGAGCCTCAACTCTTGCTTGGATATTTTTAAGCTCTGCTTGTTCCTTGGCAGCCTTCTTTTGATGGATGGCTTGCAACTCTTCCTGGCTTAGAGGATCATAATATCTTTTGAATTTACTCCCATTAAGGAATCCAATGGTTTCAACTCCATCTAGAGTCTCCACACGAATGGTACCTTGCGGGGTAATTTCACACACTCGATATGGTCCCTTACCGGTGTATTTCAATTTCTTCTTTTCATTACGTACCCCGTACATAAGAACTTTATCACCAACCTTGATGTCTTTATCCTTTAAATGGCTATCAAACCACTTCTTTCTCCTATCCTTCTCCACTAGAGCATTTCGCACATCTAATTGCCTCTCTTCATCTAGCCTTTCCAGGATATATAATCGCTCCACTAAGGGGTTACCATCCCAACCTTCTTGAGAAGCTACTCGAAGACTAGGAATGACAAACTCCCATGGCATAACTGCTTCTTGGCCATACACCATCTTAAACGGTGTGCAATTAGTAGCAACTTTATACGCAGTACGATAAGCCCATAAAGCTGATGTAAGCTTTAGGTCCCAATCAGTGCGATGAGCCTCGACTGTCTTTGTCAAAATGGAGATGAGAGTTTTGTTGGTACTCTCAGCTTGGCCATTTGCTTGGGGATAATAGGGTGTAGACTTGTGGTGTGATATCATGAAGTTTGATGTGAGTTCTTTTATTACTTCATTTATAAAATGAGTTCCATTGTCACTCACAAGTTCAAAGGGGCATCCAAAACGTGTGATGATGTTCTCAAAGAGAAACTTAGCTGTTGTTTTTGCATCCGCCTTCCGTGTTGCTTTTGCTTCAGCCCATTTGGTTACATAGTCGGTAGCGACAATGATATATCGTGATTGCGTGTTACGTGCAGCCGGACTAATCGGTCCTACAAAGTCTAAGCCCCACTTTTCAAATGGTTGGGTTACCTTGATGGGATGTAGAGGCATCCTATCACTTCTTTGTGGCTTCTTGAAGCGTTGGCATTCATCACATCCCTTTGCAAAAAGTGATACATCCTTAAACAGAGTGGGCCACCAATAGCCTGAGTGTAAGATCTTTCGGGCAGTCAAGTTTCCTGAAAAGTGACCACCAGCTATGCCCATGTGTGCCTCTTGTAGAATATATAAATACTCATCCTCGCGGGCACAGCGTCTAAGAACATCATCTTTTCCTCTCTTATAGAGAGTTCCAGCCAGTAAGCAATAGGGTTCGCATTCCTTGATTAATTTTCGAGCTATATCTTTTCGCAGTTCTTTGGGTGGAAAACCATTAACTAAGAAGTTAACAATCTTTTCACTCCATTCAGGCATTGTCTCAACAATGAACAAAGGAGTATCAGGCAATTCATCATCAACCTCCGTAGGAGCTTCTCCATTAGGGATACGAGATAAATGATCCGCCATGACATGTTTCCTCCCAGGCCTCACAACAACGGTGAAGTCAAACTCAAGAAGAATTAACAACCATCGTGTAATTCGACCTGTGGAACACGGCTTGTTTACCAAATATAGCAATGCTTGATGATCAACATAAAATACAAACTTGGTAGCAAGAAGGTAATAGCGAAATTTTTTTACTGCGTAAATCATAGCTAGACCTTCGTGCTCTATAGTAGTGTAGTTCATCTCGGCATCATTTAATTGGCGACTTGCAAAGCTAATAGGGTAGTCCAATTTATGTTCTCCTGGTTGAGTTAGAACACACCCAATAGCAAAATTTGATGCATCAATATGCACATGAAAAGGTACATTCCAATCAGGTGTTCACAAGATTGGAGCACTTGTTAGGGCCTTCTTTAATAACTCATAAGATTGATGACATTCTTCCGTCCAGTGAAACTCGATAAGAAGCTTGTACAATGGACGCGCTATCTCGACAAAGTTTAAAATAAATCTTCGATAATAACCAACATGGCCCATAAATCTTTGAACTCCTTTATAGTTAGTAGGTGGTGGCAAATCGGCAATGGCTTTAATCTTACTCTCATCTGTGGATATCCCGTTCTTGGACACTATATGCCCTAGAATGACTCCATGCTTAACCCAAAATTGGCATTTGAAAAGGTTCAATGAGATGCGATAAATCTGCACCTTTCAAATTCGTAGATATAACAAATGCTTCTCCCAAGAAGAATAAACACAAAGGTCGTCTAGGAAATCTTCACAAAAACTCCCTTAGAAATTTTTTAAACGCAGTGTTTATTAATCGTTGGAATGTAGCAGGGGCATTCGTTAAGCCAAAAGCCATAACACGAAATGCAAACACTCCAAACTCTGTGATAAAAGCAGTTTTAGCTTGGTCCTCTAATGCAATTGTGACTTTATTGTAACCAGAGTACCCATCTAAAAAGCTGTAAGATTCCTTGCCCGCAACTCTTTCAAGCACATGTTCTGAATATGGCAAGGGATAATGATCTCTCCTAGTAGCTGCATTAACTTTCTTGAGGTCCACGCACACTCTTAGTTTCCCATTCTTTTTTGGCACAATGACTATTGGAGAAACCCATTCTGAGTGCTCAATAGGGTATATGAATCCACATTGGATAAGTTTTTCAATCTCCTCTTGTACAATTTTGGCGTACTTAGGATTCATTGGATAGGGTCGTTGCTGGACGGGTTTAGCAGTGTTGATCATGGGAATTGTATGTTGCACCACAGAAGGTGGAACGCCCTTCATGTCATGATATGTCCAAGCAAAGATATCCTTGTATTCCTTGAGGAGCTCCTTAAGTACAGCCTCTTCAGTTTCGGTAAGGTCTTGAGCAATAAAGACTGGTTTAGACTCCTCACCTGGTTCTGCTAATTCTATCTCTTTAACTACCGATGGACCATCATAGACTCCACTGCTTCCATTGGTAGGTATTCGTTGGGATTTGGCATACACAACCTTTCGCTCCCCCGTGGTATAAGATTTAAAATGTTCAGGAGTCATATGTAAGTCAGCAGGCTCTTGTCCTGACGGAGACCTTTCTTTTAGTTCTGCCTCCTTTTGTTGTTGTGCTAACTCTCGGTTTTGACATCTTCTTATAGTTCGACTCAATTTCGGCTCTGTAACCTCCAATTGAGCGAGGTCAATGGGTCGCGGGCTGCACCACATGACACTCTGGAGATGTTCACCCCAATTGTCTACTAGCTTTCGATGAGCATCACATGCCCCTAGATAGCTAAGCCATTCTCCAGTAGATCTTTCCTTGTTTATCCTAGCTCTCACATTTGCTCGATATCGTCGTCTCTTATATGACCTTTGTTTCTTGTTAAGGTTTTGATTTTGGTAAATGTTTGAACTCGACTCGCTTGATAGGTCTTCCCTTGTATCTTCTTCACTCTCATATAAATTACCATAGATGGTCATACTAGACCTTGAGTGTTCAGTTTCTATACTTGGCTCACTCGATGTTTCCTCAGGTTCTGAATCCATTTCTCCCTGAGATTCCGTTTCTGATGTGTATTGGCCTGAAGCCTTTGAGGAATCATCGGTTTCACTCTCAGGTAGGTGTGCCTCTTTCTTATCATCGGATGTTACATGCGCTACACCTAACATGTTTACTGGTGCAATGTGTGGTATCTCTTCCCCATCTGGTGTTACCCAGGTTGTTCCTCTAGCTCCCCATGTATCTATAGTTGCCGCTAGGTGTACCAAATCGACATTGTCTGACTCAGCCATTCCGGGTAGGATATCCATATAAGGAGAGTTCTTCCCAATATCCGTGTCTTCGTTACACGTGTAACAATACTTTAATGGAGCTGAGTGAATTGTTGTGTCTGATCGATTATCAATGATGAATTTATTTCCTAGAGGATGCGTTCGACCACTTAAAAGATCAACTCGAATGACAGAGTCTTGGAATTGTAAGTAGACGTGGTTTTTGGACCAGTCATGCACCAATTTTGCTTCCCTCATGAATGGACGCCCTAGATCATCTCAAATGACATAGGATGCTTGGAAAAATCCATAACAATGAAAGTTTGCCTTACCTTGTGTCCCAAGACCTTGATTCTGAGATCCTTTAGCATTCCAATAGGCGTAACAATAGATCCATTAGCCATTTTTACCACTACGCTTGTGGCTTCAAGGTGCGGTCGCCCCATAGACTCCCAACAACTCTTTGTCACCATGCTGACTCCCGTACCACCGTCAAGGACCCCCTTTACAGTTAATCCTTTAGTGGTGATTGGTAGAGTAGCATTAGATTCATCACCTTCAAAGTATTGCCCCAACTTGTTAACGGGGTACTTCAATTACAGATTCATGTCCCGCTAGGTCAGATGGTGGTGCTAAATGTTCCTCATCATTCATTACCGAGTCAGGTTTGTTCATATGTGCAAACTGTGGTAATCCGGCCTGTAATTCTCCATTGAGGAAGGCTCGAAGAGCTGAGACTAGCTCGGGGTCTTTATATAGTTTGGACATGATGGTGGTTCTAACTTCTGAAGACATGAAATCCATCAATTTGGCAACATTTAATGGCATCTTGTGGGATGTAGGACCCTGACAAGAGAATGGTGAAGATGGAATCTCCACTTCCTCAAGGGGGTCGGGTATTCCCTCACCAAACATTCTCTCTAGTAGGAAAGGTGTGTGTCCACTTTCAGATGTCCTACCCTCACTCTCTACCGAAATGATACTGGGTATAGCTAACGGCCTGTAGTTCTTGTGAGGTTGAACTTGTGTGGGAAACACTGTGTCCGACATCTGGATATGTTTGGGTTCAGGTTCTAATGTTCGTTGAGTTTCTTCCACCAAACCCCTCAGTTGTTGGACTCGTTCAATTTCCACTGTTGGGTTTGGATAGGTTCCAATCTTTCTCTTGCAATCCTCATTTTTTGTCTCTCGTGACTTATCTTGGGGGTTCGCAACTGGGTAGTTTAACTTTGAATACTCTTTTGGTGTTCGTCGTAATTCCCTCTCGTGATCCTCCTCACTGGCTTTTTCCTTTGTAGTAACAGTTTTGGTCTCCGTGGTCTCTATCGAATCTGAGTCATCCTCAGGGTCATTCATATACACGGGATCCTCTCCTGTCCCTATGTTAGTCTTTGAACTAGGTTTTGAGCTAGAAGCATTAAGGGATTTCTTTCTTCGTGTTTTCTTCTTTCTCGCTCGGCCAATGGATGCAGCATCTCTCTCTTCGAGGATGAAATTTTTCTTTTGGAGCATTGACCGTGTGAGTGCATTCACTGGTGCTATGTTTATAGTTGATGGTGTCCCATCAACGATCTCTATTATGTTCAATGGTGTGATTTTTGGTGCGTTTGGATTGTTAGGACACTGTGCGATCAAATGATCTATGCCACAACGATTACAAATGAGTATTGGCATTGCCAATGCACTCCCTTGACTTGTTTGCATTAGTGAGGCATTCTTTTGTATTCTAATGGGGCACTCAGCTACTCGATGTGGTCCACCACATTCGTAGCACTGAAGAGGTGGTCTCCTAGAAAAACTATTAATGTTTTGGTCTCTTGCTGCTAGCGCAGTAGCTTGATATACTGGTTTGATTTGTCCCCAATGGTCTTCCATATAGTACATGGGACACTCCTCAAGCATGTCGACTCCATAGGTGATACTAGAGTCTATGTCCTCTTCGCAATCTACATAAGTACTAGATGACTCGCAACCTATTTGGTTCATAGGTGTAACTCTTGGATGAGGGGGTTGCGGTCCTAGCACTGGAGGTGGCAACGGTATGGTTTGGACCATATTTTGGGTTCTAGGGACCATGTGCTGTAATGGAAACTGTTGCTCCATGGGTGGGGTAGGCATCAATGCGGGAACTCGAGGTGAGTCTGCCCAAGCTATAGGTGGTCTATTTTCCATGATGCGTTTAAGCATTAGGCAATCCTTCGCTTGATGGCCATACCTACCACACGCGTTACAAGTCCCGTTAAACTTTACTCTGAAAGTAGGGCATTCACTCGTAGTATGTGGGCCCAAGCAAATTGAGCACCATTGTTGCTCCCTTCTTGGATACATATGAGTGTTTTGTGGAGCACGATTACCCCTAAGGCTTTCTTGAATGGCCTTTGTGAGATCTGCCAAAGTCATCTCAGATATCGTTTGCTCTTTCACGATTGGCTTTATCTTCATTGGCTCATGCCCTGATGCTTGCGAGCTACTAGACTTCGGCTTGGCAGACACTTTTTCTCCTACAATCATTAAATTATCCTACAATTGGATTGCATTCATGGTGACTGCTTCCCAAGTAGTGATACCTCTAATGACTAGGCCATTATAGATACTTTCATGTCGTAGTCCCCTAATGAATCTATCGAGCAATTGGTTGTTGTTGAATCGCTCGTTTGGATTGCATCGAGAATTCAAATTCTTTAGGCGACTAATGAAGTCTCTCATGGATTCACCTTCTTCTCGTTGGGCTTTCTGGAGCTGAGAGGCTACACCCCAAAGTACTCCCTCTCATATGTATTCTTTTAAGAACAGTCTCCTAAGAGTAGAGTAGATCGTTTTCTCTTCTACTCTTAAGGTTCTATACCAATCTCCAGCCTTTCCGCTTAGGGTCAAACTCAAAGCCTTACACTTATGTAGCTCATTGTGCTCTTCCAAGGAATCACACACATGTTCAAAGACTTCCATATTCTTTCTAGCATCTCCGTCTCCACTGAATTTCTGTGTGAGCTTAGCTACTTGAACTACCTTGCTCCTAGGCTCTCTATCAGGTGCACTACGCATGTTTTCCGCAATAGAGCGACCGATAGTTTGAGAAAATGCTGCCAAATCTCCTATTTGAGCAGGTATAATGGGTGTATGTGCTCCTAGAACCACATGTGAGATGGGAGTTGGCCTTGGCCTTGGCATACACGCGGCTCTTGGGTCCCATATTTCGTATGGTGGTGTACCAGACGGTGGTCCAAAGTTTACAGGCGTGGCCCTAGGCATAGGGGGTGCCTGATATGGCATGTTATTATTAAATGGCATGGCTCCACTTGTATAAGATCTTGGATAATTCCATTGTGGATTGTAAGCTCTTGGAATAATCGGAGGTGTAGGAGCTACATGAGGCTGAGGTACGACAGGTGTACATGATTGATACATACATGTCGGTATAGTTGGGGGCACTGTGCTACTAGGCATCGGCGCAGTGTTAACAAATGAACTCCATGGTGTACTTCTTGTCATGCTCACCACTGGGATATGCATGGTAGCCGTAGTGTCATTAAGAGAAAGATGAGCTAGATCTGGGAAGGTAAAGCTGCCAGTTGTGGGCTCAGATTGTACTGAGGCTCCTGGCGAAACAACATATGGAGGATCAATGGGGCTCACTGAGGGAGTCTCCATTTGTGATAGGATTGGTTGGTTGGCCTTTCCCGTATCCAAGAATCTCATTAGGCCTGTTGAAGGCATGTTGATCCCTGTGTTCTGTCTTTCTAACTCGACAATCCTATGGAGGACATCACAGACTTTCTGTTGTTGCTCATCTATGCTAGTAGCACCCGATGTGGATTGTAGAACATCTAACCAACCCACATGATAGGTGTGTCCTGTGTACCGATCAGTTAAAGCTTCTGCTTGTAGGTCATACTACCAATTTTTGTTTAGGAATATCCCATCTAGACCTGGCGTGCTGGAGGTTTCCCTTGAAGTGGAAGCATTATTGCTCCCCATAGCTTGCCCCTCCGTGACTGCTACCTTGGGAGCACTCGGTTGCTCGGCTGGCATGATTGTTGTCATAGGAGCCTTTGCTTTCAGGGCTCGACTTTGTTCTAGCCCTCGTAGGTTCTCAATTTCGCTCTCCCTTGTTGCTTGCATATAGCGTTCGATCTCTTGCACTTCGGCAAGACTCCTACCATCGGGTAGTAAAACCTCAGAGGGAGATAGTCCTAAAGGATCAAGAGGTGCAGTGAATGGAACATTCACATGCACACTCTCAAGAAGCATAGGGTCTATTTTAGGCATGAATGACGAATTTACTTCCCCACTCCCTTCATTTATTTCATTAACCGCATGTTCGGAGCGAGTAGCTCTACTAAGGGTCTCTTTTAAGCAGCTAAACACGCTGGACCCGGGCCGTGGGCCCATGGCATGCATATCTTGACTTGAACTATCAGGTTTGGTGTAGGATACCCCTCCATGACTTCGTAGTCAGAGGAAGAATCACTAGACGCGATATGAGGATCTTGGGTCGCGCTACCTTGAGTCCCGGCCGAAGGTCCAGAACCTAGGGTGGAGGAATAATGGGTGCCTGCGTAAATGGAGGCACTACCAATATGCTCGTGCTCTAACACTCGTCCAGAGCGTAGGTTCATATGACTTGGATCCCCTAGAAGTGTCAGTGAGGGCCCGTGAAGGCTGCTCACCTAGTAATTTTGGATGTTTTGCAACCCAAGTCTTTTCTTATTTATTTATTTTTTGATTTTTTGGTCCTTTTTTTCTGACCCAGCTATAGAATGGAACGTATGATAGCTCAAAACAAGCGTCTCGATCAGAGGGACATGCCGTGTTTTACAGCCCTCCGTTTGGTCACTTTATGCCCTCGGAATCCCTAAAACCGTCAATTTCTAGTAAGGAACTAAGCCCAAATTAGAAAGTCTAAGGGTGCAAGTGGGAAGAGAAGGGAGGAGAGTGGAGGACTTGCCCCACATGCTCTCATTCCCTCTTGAGGGGGTAGGGTATATATATAAGAGTGAGTCTAGTATATATCATAGGACTGAGGACTGAGGCTTGGGCCTGGGCTTGGGCTTGGGCTTGGGAAAATGATCCCGATCCCGATCAAAATTTTAGTGTAGCCCCCCAGTCACTCACGCTTAAATATTTTCGGTTTTTTTTTTTAATTTTAAGTTTTTTTTTTTTTTGGTGGGAACGACCCCGCGCGGTTTTGGTGACCCTTTCTTGGCCACACACATTGTCACCTACCTAACCTCCCAGTCAACAGCTCACAGCTCACAGACAGCTCACTACCTTATCTACTTACTAACAGTGCTGCTAACCACTAACTAATCTACTAACTAATCTGTTAACTGCTTACTGACAGTGAGCTAACTATCCACCTACTGCCTCTCTCACTACCTTACTGTGCAAAGACTGTGTGCAGGCAAACCTTGACAGAAAACTGTGTACAGACTGTGTGCAACAGAAATTGCTAACTGCCTTCCTACTTATTCATTCACTGCAAACAAGCTAACGACTACTAATTGTGCAAAGACTATGTGCAAACAGAAAACACAACATTATGCAGAAATCACAGAACTTGCTGACAACACAGAAATTAACAACTTACAGAAAAACAACTCATTCCTCTTCCTCTTCCTCTTCTTTCCTACTACAAACAACTCATAGGAGAAGCACAAAGTGCCTCTTGGGCTTAGTGCAGGGCGATTCCCCGGCAGCTGCGCCAAAAATGTGCGCTCCTTGTCGCACTGTCGAAGCAAGGGACTTGCCGTTACACCGTGTGCGAGCCATAGACGGCTCCAAGCACACAACTAGCTTAACTAGTAAGCTCAAAAGAGGGCAATGGTGTGTCACTCACTGCTCTATGCTCCTGCCGTGGAGGATTCCTCGCCGCGAAGAAGAAGGAGACGCCGCTACGTCGCGCTCAACCGCTTCACCGCCGTCGTGCCGCCGCAATGCTCGATCGCACTCTCTCTCTCTCTCTCTCTCTCTCACACACACACACACACACACACACAAGGAGGTGAAGAAGAAGAAGATGGAGATGGAGATGGAGCAAGAGCACTCTTCTATTGCACAAATGAGAGAATGAGTGAATTTTAGGTTTAGTTGGCTTTTATATGAGCTCATCCCATTCACACTTGGGTGCCCATGTTTAGCCAACTAATCCCTTGAATGTCCCAGTTAGAGTGCGCCTCTCATCGGCGATCACTCTTACCCTTTTCCTATTGGTCCGACAAGCCCGGTACCTGACTCTACCAAATACATAATACACGTCCGTCGCAGGTGATGGGGTGTCCGTGAGCCGTGAGGGTTAACAGAGTACAAAGATGGTAAGCAAGATGTTAAATATACTATGAACTGCATTGGTGTCTAACTTGAATGCTATGCGGACTATCTTAATGTGCAACAAACATGGTAAGCAATAATACCATTGATTGTATAGGTATCTAACTTGAATGCTAAGAAGACTATCTTAATGCGCAAATCTTACCATGGGCTTCATCTTAGCTACTTCAAGCGCCTCATGTTGTGGATGCCCATGTGTATCTCCTCCCATTCATAATTAATATTACATGGTCTTCATGTTCATCGCTTCATGCTTCATCGTCTTCCAAGTGGTCTCTTATGGTTTCCTAGATCGTATTTGAAGATGGTGGATTTATTGCGTTTCATTCAACCTAAACTCTTTGCTTAATGACGAGTTTTGTTTTGTGCTAGTAATTGCAGTCTTTGGAGCTTACGCCTTTACTCATGTTTGTGTGTTGGAGAGCTTGCCTACGTTGAGGATTTGGCTGCTAATGTGGAGAAGTGAACAATTTTTTAATCATGCTAATGTGGAGAAATGAAAATTTCCACATTTGAGTAGCTTCAGTTCATATGCTCGAAGCCATTACCATGGGTCTTGAAGATGCTTTGGGACACATTTGATGCACCCAAGCAAGTGCAACCATTTTCTTCACAAAAGGCTTCCCCCCAAGACACATCCTTCCTTTCCAAAGCATTTCAAGCCATAGTCATCAATTTGGTCTACCTTTCTTCAAGATAGGTTTTATATTTCTTCGTGAATATATGGAGAAGCTTCCGATGATGCTTATGTTTGAGCATCCCATATATGCATCGAGTATCCCATTTTGTAAAGAACTCCATGCTTCATTGACTTGATCAATCCTAGCTTCTCTTCAACACAATGGACTAAATTAACACGCTTTTCTTGTTTAGAATAAGCAATGTTGTCTATGCTCGCAAGCACACTATTACCCATTTCCATATCGCTACCAAGTAAAACAAAGAGGTATCATCATGGATATCACCAGAATCTCTTGGACACAGTCAACCCATTTTGGCACTCAGTCGTGTAGGTTGTTTATCGTCACTTAATGCAATTTCAAGAATCCACAATTTCCTTCAATGCTTTCAGCATTTAGTCATGTAGGTTTATCATCATCTTGTAAGTTTAACTTCACACAGTTTCCACCCCATAGTCGATGGCATATCTTGTAAATCTCCGCGTGGTTGCAATCATCAACAAGAACATGCTGACCTATGCTTGCCTTAAGCACATCTGAACATTTTCAAAGCCTTTCCAAGTGGAGATATTGATGTTATCACCCCATACTTGAACTTCATAAAGGGCTTACCAAGCTGTTCAATAGATATTTCTTGAGAATCCGATATTCGATATCCCCTCTCTAATACATGTTATCGAATGTATAGTAGGTTTACTTCTTGGTTAGAAATGATACATAAAACATTCATGCCATTTAATTGGGTTATTATCTCCTAGGTTATTCAATTTTCTAATACTCAAATGGGCTCTCGATTTGGGCTCTCGATTACACAGAATGCATAGTGCTTCTCCTTGTTATGTGTGTGTGTGTGTGTGTGTGTGAGAGAGAGAGAGAGAGAGAGAGAGAGAGAGAGAGAATTATTGAATTATGCACGTTGGTTTATTGTTCACGATGATGATGCATGCCAAGTGCATACCAATGCCTACCACTACTTACTTCTCGCCTATTTTTTGAGAGAACATTTGAAATTCCAATCGGAGCTTTCCTTACCTCAACCAGTTTAGGTTCATCTCATCTTGGCAGGGCTCGTGATTTTATCACTTGTTTGTTTGTGTGCACTGTGTAGCACCGTCGGTATGTGTGTGTTTTCCAGCACGTGCCTTTTTTTCCAGTCTCTTCAAAATTCATGTGCTTTCCATATGATATTGGCTCGTTTAGCTCTCTCTCTCTCTCTTTTCATAAAGTTCCTATTCCTATAAGATTCGCACTATCACTTACAAAACTCTCACAATTTCTTGCCACAACAGCATGCCAATCACCAAAGTTTGTCTTAATTTAATTACCATTTACCCATAGACAGCTTCATTTGCGAAGGAACTTCGACTTAATTGTGGGCGTTAGATCTATGGTATCTGTAGCTCTCAATTTTAGCAATCAGCAAGCTGCAACGAGACAAAAAAGTTCAGCACGGCATGGTAGCAGCCGTCGTCGGCAGATGTCGATTGACGGATTGTTTGCCTCCGTCGAAATCGTCCCTCTACGGTACTGTAAGGTTTAGCGGATTGCAAAATAGTGCATGCAGTACCAAATCTCTCTCTCTCTCTCTCTCTCTCTCTCTCTCTCTCTCTCTCTCTCATAGGATACATACATGTTTAGGTAGAAAAAGTAAACTTTGACAAATTTAGTAAACTCGAATATCTAGGCCTTAAACTCATACAAGCATAAGTATATGTGAACACGCTTACTTTTCAGTGAAATGCATACGCGCGTCCGGTTAGAGCACAGGGTTGCCACAACACTTGTTTGAGTTCGAGTTTAGGGGCCGTCACCCGCCACCAAACTTTTTGTCGCCGTCAGATCTCCTTGAGATGCCTACCCTCAATCCCTCCACTATAAGAGGAGTTGTCTATAACTGCTAGCATTGCCGCGGAAAAACAAAGGAAAAAGAAGAGAGAAAAAATTATGAAAGTGGCAATAATCGCGGCTATGGACGCGCTAGTGGTTTCTCAGTAATAAGCGAGGTAATAGTTGCGGAAATATACCCGGTGCTATTACCATGACAGTTGTCGCTCCCATTACCACGCTTATTGCCGCTACACGCCCATTCAAAAATAAAGGTGCTCATTTGGGACACCCAAAATTGGGTGGCCCAAATGAGCACCTTTGTTTTTTACCTACATAAGACAATGAAACATCAATTGTTTTTTGGAAGAGTATAAAAAAAACCAAAGAATGAAAATTGAATTTACTTTACCTTGACAATTTAATATGGAGAAGATCAACTATTTAAAAAAGTTACAGTAAAAAGTAAATAGTTGTATATACATTGTGTCACATTGGGACTTTACAAAAGTTTGGACAAAATATTATTCTATCTAATCCTCCTCTATCTTGTCGTCGTCCATAGGCACGTACGTTTGATCACCTTGACTCTACATAAACCCAAACCAAATTAAACAATTATCAATAGTTCAAAACAATTGATACAAAATTACTAGTTTAAACTTACCGCTTGTAGTGATCCAACCATTGCGTCGAACTGCTCGCGAGAGATGTGGTTGTTTTTGAACAACCATCGCCAAGTATCAAATTCTGTATGTCGCTCCTGATACTTGACCATCTCTCTGGTTGGTCGAGAAAGAGTGATATTTTCTTAAGTCAGCAATAACAATAACAAATCATCAACTACAATCTTAATAATCACCGATCGACGTTATAATTTAATCAATCTTACATATTTGTCCTTCCAAGCTTCCTTGCCTCATGAGCCATAGTGCGTGGGAGTTTGTTTGGCGTGAGCCTTGCATTGTTGTTTTATGATGAGCTCGTCGCAGCTTGATCGCTCTTTTCTTTAATTGCCCAGTCCCACTCTGTGTCTACCATGTTGCCACCGCGGTAGCTCCTGTCTGGATCTCTGACCTGGTTGGCTACTGTGCACCGCACACTTGACTGCTTGTTTTTCAGAAATGTCTTTATGTAGCCCTTCAACCACTGTTATGAAAAACATTGATCGGGGGTATTTGGAAGTCTAGCTAACAGTGCGTCCTCAATGTACCGTGCATGACCGGACAGTTGGTCTCTAAAATTTATAAAACAGTTCTTATACGTTGAATATATAAGAATTTGTAGATGGCGTCGAAATGCCTTGCCCTGTGTTGTGCTGAAGTCCACCTCCTCGCCATATTTAACCCTGTAGTAGCACCCATGCGTGTCTGGCACGGGTACATCAGTATCCTCGTCCTCTACGTCAGACGTGGCACACTTTGAAAGTGGGGACTCCATTCCCCCGCCACTACCAAAACATGTGAAAGCACAAGATTCGCCTCTGCTTCATCTCTCACAGTGCTCGCTGTCCTGAGACGAGCGTCGATGCGCGCTGCTAGACCAAGTTCGTCAATGGTATTCTGGCAAAGCAAGAGTGAAATGGAGTGGCATAGGACCTTGTGATGCGATGGGAGTGGGACCCTACGATGGAAGGGGAGTACGGCGATAAGAAGGGGTTGTAGATTGAGGTGCTATCGGTACGAAGCTCTATAGGTAAGGAGTCCCTCCCTGACTCCCCCATGGTGTAGTTTGCGGAGAAAGACCGTAGGTCACAAGCTGCTGCGGAGTGTAGCGACCAAAAAATTCTATGTCAAACGGAGGTACTAGTCTTGTAAAGAGAGAGCCCACCTGTAGGTCTGGATCTACGACATGTGTGGAAGCTCCAAGCTCCATAACCACTCCTCTTCTCCTATCCACACTCACCTCTCACTCTCATAAATGAGCTCTCCCAAGAATTCCCTTTCACATATTGTGAGTTGACTTATATACAAAGGGATTTTTAGAATTGGGCGGCCGGTCAAAAGGTGCATAAACATACTATAGGTATCTAGGCTCATCTGATCATCATGTATACAACTTGGAACTCACTATGAAGACCTTATATACAAGAAATATATGTATACACATATGTGTATACACCAATGGCAGTGAAATGCATGTTGTTGATGCTCACCCATTAACACTCCCCCCTTTTGAAGCTTTGTCGTCCTTGACAAAGCCATGTCAAGGTAGACGTTCTAGGAAGGATGTGTCTGCAAAAGAAAAATGTTGATGAGGTAGCAAGCTGAATTATATGGCACTAAAGTATAAAGGGTATGTAAATAGCATGTGGAAATGAGTAAATGCAAAGAGTTATGAAATGCTATACTGCCATTAAGGACATATAAATTGCACTTTGCTGAAATTAATGAATCAAGAGTTTTGGGCTTATGGATGAGTCTATCGATTAGTTAGCAATGACCAAGGTCAAAACACATGCTCTAGTACTAGCTAATTTAGTAAGATTATCTAAATGCAAGATTCCTAATTGTGCCTTTCAGCTTTGATTAGCCAACTAACTCTCACAACTCCAAACAAAAGCTTGAATGTTTCACTTATCTCAATGGAAGTCTTTTTCATGTCATTTTCTTTCTTTTCATTTTTCTCTTCATTTTCTTTCTTTCACATTGGTTCAAAATCATTTGACATGTGTGCTTATTTTGTATGCCTGGGCCTTTTTGATTTTCAAAGAAAAGTGCCCACATTGGGAACCTATAGAGCTCAAGTACCATAGGCAATACATGTGAGTGAAGCACCAAGATCAAACTGGGATTACTCTTCCAGCCTAAGATTTTACATTTATGGAACTTACTCTTCCATTTCCTTTGTATTCTCAATAGTGCTCTTTTTTGTTTGAGTGAGCAAGCCTCTCTATGCCTAAAATACTCCTAAGGTCTCAAACACTCAGATAATTTTACCAACAAAAAGTAGTGGTCAAGTAAATGAGTTAACATAAAGTCATGGCCTCCTAACATCAAGGCTCGTCAATAAGACTAAACTCTAGTTTAATCAACCTAACCAAAGAAAATTTTATACATCTGTAATGGTGGATAGAAAAACATAACTAAATGCACTCAATCAAACCATGGAAAACCACAATCAACAAATATAAATATCCACAAGCATGAATCATGGAAAGTAGTACACCTAGAGGTATGGGTGATGCATCTCCTTGATAGCTATGGAAATAATCAATCAATGTTGGAGCTTGATCTATCCATGCTACGTGAAAGTTGAAGTCCATCTATGCTACAAAATCATCAACAAAATAATACACTACAAGAGGTTGTGTGCTCTTGTGACGCTGTTAGCGACGAAAATACACTGGGTTTTTATAACCCCCGGCGTCGCTAAAACCGTCGCTAATAGTGTCGCTACGAGAGCGTCGCTATATGCGTCGCTATAAGCGTCGCTATATAGAGACGCTCATAGCGACGTTTACACAGAAGTCTATAGCGACGGTCATAGCGACGCTACAGAGCCATAAATAGCGACGGTTATAGCGACGCCCGAGAGAATTTGTTTTTGGTGACAGAGCATTGAATGCCCTGCCACCCATCAACCATATTGTACTTGATTCACTTTTTGAAAAAGGTCCAAGGGTAGATAATAGACCCAAAATAGTCACCCACAAGATGCATTGTTTGCAAAATTGACAAGCGTAAAATTGACAATTGTACACATCATAGGCAAAATGAATTGATTGGCAAATGTAATAATGACAATTGTACAACATCATAGGCATAAAGAATTGATTGGCAAAATGAACTGCGGTGACAAATGTAATAATATACATGGTTCAAAAAGACGTATAAAATCCGTCTCATGATACATAAGCTATGAGAAACCCTAAACTAATGCTATCTAGCTACGGCTAAACTGACGTCGTCTAGTCATACGTCTCATCGCGTCCAAGCGGCGTATCTGTCGAATTCTGCAAAAAAAGACAATAAGACAGCTTTCAGTAAGTATAAACATATAACGACATTTATAAAACAATACAAAAAATAGAAAAGAGTAAACCCTAATACTAACCATGCCGCCGCGAGAACTGAGAATGTCCATCAGGGCGTTTAAGCCCTTCCTGCCTGTGTACTCGCGCTCGTACGGTGTGGGATCACGTCCTGTCATCGACCACTATCAAAACATACAAAGATTTCATTATGTTAGAATTAAAAAACTCATAAACCCTAAACTATCGAACATAAAGATCAATGCGAAAACACTTACAAAATCGGCCTCAAATGATGCCCATCCACCGCTCCCCAAGTGGTGCGAGCTCCCTGCCTCTACTCGCGCTCTGGCTGCATCCTTTTGTTGCTTCCACTTGTCGGGATTCTCACGCGCTGCTTTCTTCGCATTCTTCCAATCTTCTTTGGCCAGCCAATCTGGCCTGTTCCACCCATGCTTGATTGCTTTTTGCACTTTGGAACGCTTGTGTTTGCAGTATTCGCGCATTCGAATCTTCATCAGGTCTTCATTGAAGCGCTGATCCCGTGTTGGAACGGGAAACTCATCATGAAGTATGCTGATGACTCTGTTTTTTAAATCACTTGGTACTTCACTCCATTTGTTTAGTATGTAGTGTCTAAACAGCTGAGAGCAAAGATCACGCATGCGCGAGATCACCTTCTTGCCGTCATCATCCATGATGATGCCGCCGCTGAAGTCGACGGAGTAAGGCAAGCCCTCTGGCTAGTGGCGCGTGAACCTGGGTGTCCCGGCAGGGGTCTCTAGCGGCGTGTCGATGGGGGTACGGACGTCAGGTGTCTCCACCGGCGTGTGGGACCCGAAGCGAGGAGTGTCGAGTGGGGTGGCTTCTGGCGAAGTAGGTAGAGGTGTGTAGCTTCTAGGAACAGTCAGCCGCGCAAAACCTGGAGTAGATGGCGATGCTGTGGCTGGTGTGGGGGCGGGCAAAGAAGGGGAGGGTAAAGAGCCTCGTCGAACACGAGGCGGTGTGGAGGCATCGACGGCGGAATCCCCACAACAACCGCCACCGCCACCACTAGAGCGCCGGTGTCTAGCCGAGTGTGAAGATCGTCTCGTCGACGCTGAAGCTTCGGAGCGCGCCGAATGCTCCGAAAGAGAGGCAGATGCGGATGGAGTAGGAACACGCGATGATGCGCCAGAGCGATGACGCTCCACGTACCACTGTCTCTGTTGCGGTGACAAAGAAGAAAGAAAATCCTCATCATCCATACCTGCATTAAACACACGAATATTTAAACTTAATATTGAATGAATAGAGTAGACAATGACGCAAAGACCATTAAATACAATGACGTAATGACGCATATAAATACAATGACGCAATGAATTGAGTGATATAAGAGGCAAGTCGAAAACTCAGAATTTTCAATCAAAAGATGTGAGCGCGAGTAGAAAAGAGCGTTATACACCATGGAAAGTACTTAGAGAGCCAGAGCTTTTACAACACGGAGCAAAATTGTTCAAATACAATATTTGTGGCTTTAAGAGATCTCTCTCTCATCCTCGCATAACTCGGCATAACTTCCTATATCTATATAGAGCTCTCCGTTTAAACACATATCCTCTGTTTCATTTTGTAGCTCCTCTGCATGCACCCCATATAGAGTAGTAGCATCTTGATGCTTGTCTGGCACCACCGCAACGGCTTCTGATTGAGCATCTTCTCTGATCTCCTCCATTGATGCCGTTGTGATTGGCACATGGTAGCCTTCATATGTCCTTGCACTACGAGGGGCTACCTCTATGACGTACCATGCTTGTGCAGACATCCTTGGTGGCTCTCTTCCCAAAAAGCCGTCGCGTAACACATGATTCTCTGGAAGATATGCTTGATGACCTTCGTAGATTTTCTTCTTCAGTGAGGGCGCCCTACGTGCATTCGGTCTAGGTCCACATGTGACACATGCTCTGTATCCGCTTGTTTGAAGCCTTGCATGTATACACATGATAATAGATCAACTATGGGAAAAAACAAGATTTACAGTGTCTGAGTGAGGAGTGTCAATAGATCACCTGAGTATTCTGTTAGCCCGGGATAGTCATGCATGGTCCACATTAGAATGCATTTGATCAAAGCATTCCGTCGTCCTGTGTGCCGGCTCATATCCACCACCTCTATGCCAATCCACAATTGTTGTAGCTCTTCCAATAGTGGACGAAGATACACATCCATATTCTCCACTTTATATCGCCCTGGCACAATCAAGCTTAGCCATAGGTGCCCCTTCTTCGTAGTCAACCACGGGGGAATGTTGTAGTTGACGATGACAACGGGCCATACACTGTAAGATGTTGATCTTTGACCAAATGGATTTACGCCATCCATAGCCAGGCCTAAGCGCAAATTTCGAGCTTCCCTGGCAAAATCCGACCATGTTCCATCTATATGTCTATGTATTCCCCTCTGAAAAGAATGCAGTCATTAGGACAAGCGTGGATAGAATTGTAATCCATTCCCAAGTTTTGCAAAATCTTTCTTGCTTCATCTCGGGAATCTGGCATCACATTGTCAGCTGGTAGTATGTGCTCTTTAAGAAATCTACACAACATAAAAATATGATACAGTCGTGTAAAAACCTATCAGATCATTATACATTTAGAGTTTTATTAAAGTAAACTAATTGTAATAGATCACCTGAAAAGCGCTGTGACGCTAGTGTCACTCCATCCAAACTTTGACTGCATGTTGAGAAGAACCAGGAGTGCTTTCAATCTAGACATACGTGCTCCATTATACAATGGCGTATCGGCTTCACTTTTCATATCATCATAGATAAGCCTTTCTGAATCCATGATCGTCTAGATCATTTCATCAATCTCGGGCTCAAACATTGCCTCGTTGGGAATGTGCTTTGCATGATCATCCCCCGAGCTGTTAGAGGCTACATCTTGTGGCCTCACATATGCTGCTTGACCAAAGCGCCTGCGAACACGTCTATTGGGTTGCAAGATTGCTGCTTGTTGGCCAGCGTCAGAGTCCGACGAGTTATAATTAGCAACAACTTGATCTATAATAGATGGATCGAACTCGCCAAATTCGCGAACGTGCTGCAAAGAAACACGTCTTGTCCGTCGCACAGCATGCTTGCATTGATTACAAGGACATAAGACCCTCGTTGAGAGATAGGTGTTTCGGTTGGACGGTCCCACATCCTCGTCACTACTCATAATGAGGATAAAAATCTTATAACCTGGACAACAAATTTAATATTCTATTGGCATTCTTCGTCTTATCTCTCTCTCTCTCTCTCTCTCTCTCTCTCTCTCTCTCTCTCTCTCTCTCTCTCTCTCTCTCTCTCTCTCTACCTCACATTCTCTAGTCATGTCCAATCCCCGCACACCTCGGTCTAGAGGTGCACGGAGATCAGAACCACCGGGTTATAATCTCGTCTTTATTGGTCAATACCTATATTTGTGGGTACAAGAAATCTACAGACCCACGTCTACATGATACTGCATGTAGTGGACAAAACCCCTTTGCCTCTTCTCTAGCTGTAGCACTTCACAGCATCTTAACATCTTTTCACAGTAGATCTTTTCACTGTTCGTTTAACTCTAAACCCTAAACCGTAAGTAATTCTTGCGTAGACTCGATCTAACGTAAATAAAGGTAAATCTAACTAAAAATAAACCTAAATCTAATTTAACGTAAGTCTACATCTAACCTAATCTTTAACGTCTTTTGGGATAGTTTCCTACGACGTTAAAACTCTCTTCTTCTTGTGTGTGTGTGTGTGTGTGTGTGTGTGTGTGTGTGTGTGTGTGTGTGTGTGTGTGGGTAAACCTAAATAAACGTAAGTCTAATCTAATATAACATAAATCTAAATCTAACGTAAATTATGTTATATTAAAAACAAAGAACTAAACTAACAGGGATTATAAGAACCTTAAAACTGATTTAACACATAATTTTTCACATAACTCGGCAAGAGTTGGCATTCTCATCACTAAAGATGTGAGAGTTAACTTCCGGCGGTGACGCTGCCTCATCTCCATCCACATCTGACGACAGCAATTGGCCCTTTGGACTGTTCTTGCTCTTGTTACTAACTTTGAAGTTGCTGTTGAATGACTAGAGGTTGTCTAGATGGTCATTGTCGGGGATGTAGTGACTCTTGCCGCCCTGAAGATCCACCTTCTTCCCTATCTTCTAAAGACATTTCACCAGTACTTTTGGATCGACGGACCCACCATGAGTGAAGGCAGCAATATCCTATATTCCATTGAGGGCTTTCTTCACCCGCTTCATGCAGGCATCGCAGTCTATGGAGACCTAAATCTAATCTAATATAATGAAAATCTAAATCTAGCGTAAATAAACGTAAATCTAACTAAAAATAAACCTAAATCTAATCTAATTTAACTTAAATAAACCTAAATCTAATTTAATGTAAGTCTACATCTAACCTAATCTTTAACGTCTTTTAGGATAGTTTCCTACGACGTTATAACTCTCTTCTTCTTGTGTGTGTGCGCGTGTGTGGATGTGTGTGCCAATAAAAAGAGATAAATGGTATAACCTTTCTATCACCCATGCCAAGTATGATACATTGGTTATGCCATTTCCCTCTTGAATAATAGGTCTTGAGTTCAACTCCTCGTCGGCTAGATCTTTAGGTCTTTTAATTTTAACTAGTTTCCTACGACGTTAAATTAGTTTCTCTCTCTTTCTCTCTCAATGTGTGTGCGTTTTTTTGTTTATGCATGTTTTCTCTCTCTTTTCCTCTCTCAATGTTCGGTTTTTTGTTTATGCATGTTCTCTCTCTCTTTTCCTCTCTCAATGTGTGCGTTTTTTGTTTATGCATGCTCTCTCTCTCTTTTCCTCTCTCAATGTGTGTGTGCATTCTTTGTTTATGTATGTGTGTGTGCGTTTTTGTTTATGTTTGTACTCTCTCTCTCTCTCTCTCTCTCTCTCTCTCTCTCTCTCTCTCTCTCTCTCAAAAACACTATGTGTGTGTGTGTGTGTGTGTGTGTGTGTGTGTGTGTGTGTGAGAGAGAGAGAGAGGGAGAGAGAAAGAGGGGAAGGGAACATGAGAGTGAGGAGAGGGAAGGAGCATATCTGGCTCTCCTTCCTCTCCTCGTGTGTGTGTGTGTGTGTGTGTGTGTGTGTGTGGAGAAGAAAGAGAGAGAGAGAGAGAGAGAGAGAGAGAGGGAGAGCGTTACCTGCTCCTTGCTTGAGGGCGCCGAAAAACTCAGATCTGAGATCTGAGTTTTTGGGCGCTCTTTGTTATTTTTTTTAGCCCAGCCGGCATCGCTATGAGCGTCGCTATAAGCGTCGCTGTGTGAGCGTCGCTAATATGATAGCCTCTTGTAGTGATACCACCTAGAAAGGTGTTTCAACGTATAAATGGAAGTTTTATTACCTAAATGCAAATAAAAACAAATCATAAACTAAGGTCTCATACCTAGATGCCTAGAGGAAAAAACCAAAAGGGAAAAAATTTTCTCTAGTATACATGCATGTTTCTAGTGCACCATGGTCAATCTGCACAAGTCAAGGGTCTAGTGCAACTAGGAGGCGTAAGAGAACTCTCTCCAAACAACAAAATTTGCAATCTTCTAGCTCTTTTTCTAATAGTCATTGGCTGGCTAGCACCTAGCTCCATGTCAATGGGAAAATTTGTAGCACAAGTAATGGGTCTAGGGATGACATCAGTCTGTGACTATATGGTCAATGAACTTTGTGGCTCAAGAGCCCTCAAAGATTGACTCCTACCTAGCTCTAAGTCAACAACATGGTCAATGGAAAGCTCAAGTGAGCTATGACTCATGTCAACCTGTGGTGTGATAGGTGGCCAGCTCTTTGGTAGCTAGATCTCCAATGTACGTAGTATCTCACTGAATGTAGGTAGAGAGTTCTCCTCATATGTGGTCATGAATGTCTAGCTTGTGTTGGCACTCATCATGGGGTAGGCCTCTCTATAGGTCATGAACATGGTCTATATCTCTGTAGCGTGGGTGTGGTCAAAGAAATTATAGGAGATCTATGAGGATGTGCTATGGTATGTGTTCTACAAACCCAAATTTTTCTATGTCCTCTATAGAATCCTTGTGTCTCTAGTGATTGTCTAGATGTGAGCCAACCCTAGGATAAACCATCATGTGTACTGTGGCTCTCAATCCAAATAAGTGTATCATCACTAGCTATTGGTCTAGTCTGTGTCATCTTGTGAGGCACGTAAACATGTCTAGTGGCCCTAGAATAAGCTCTATGTGGTGAGCTATAGGCTTGATATATTTGAGGTCCTACATAGGTAGTGTTACTCTCATGAACATCCTCTAAGGTAGGCTCTACCTGATCTCGGTGTGTCTCAAGTGTCGTGGTAGGAGTCACTCTAGGAAAACTAGTCTCTGAATCCTCTGGTGTGACTTCTACTCTAGAGGGGTGGTGACAGTCATGGTCTATAAGTACCTCATCTGTCCCTGTCTAACATAGGAATCGAATTGCTCAATCGTCACTCAATCTGGTTGTGGATGCCCATGAGCACCTATCTCAATGGAAACCTTTGTTTGTATTGTATATGCAAGTATATTAGTCTCTAATGGCTCAATCTTAATGGAAGCACCCTTGTGGTCATGTGCATTAGCAATACCCTCAATCGTAGGCTCTGGTGGTACATCTACCTCTATGATAGGTGCACTAGAATGAACAATAAGTGTAGAATATGGCACGGTATCCATCTCTGCTCGCTCAAGACTTGTCTCTAGCATAGGAGCAATCTCACTAGTTGGCACCTCATTTATAAAACAAGTAGCAACCTCACTAGTCGGTACCTCCTTTGTAGAACAAGTAGCAGCCTCTGGAATAGTCACACTAGGTGGATCTATGGTAGTGCTCTCTGGTGTCCTCGTCCTATCATCAATCTGGCCATTTGTCTCCTTCATCTAAACCACTCTAGACCTCAACTGATCAATTGTGCTTTGAGTCAAAATCTATCTTTGTGATGGAGATTTGGGAGGTGATCTGATAGGGGAAGTCTATCTTGTAAATGTGTGTGGACTATGCATGGTCATCACTACAGGAACCTGGCCATGCCGTGGAGAATAGGTCAAATCAATCATCAAGGAATATCGAGTATCGTCTGTGTCCCTATAAGTCCTATCGCAAGAATCCCCAGTAAGATATACCATAATGCTCATGGCTGACTCAAAACATCATGTGGTCTACTCTCGTCGATATCTATGTCCACAATCATCAACATAAGACAATGTGTGCTCCAATAAATGTAAATGAACTATCCTAGGATATACCTGGGTGTCCAAGCAATCATGGAGATGTACTCTATCTACAACATCATATGGACTAATTGGTAGGGACATGTATCTCGCCTTGAGCTCATCAGTGGGAAAGAACTCAGTTGAATGAAGGCGATGGCTCTGAACTCTAACTACTTGTTGTATCCAAGGGTCAATGTCATCCAAGAAGGTGCCTCTAGTGTAAACATTTACATCAAGGTTAACAAACCAAGGCGTGAATCCTCTGTAGCGTAAGAAATGTAGCACAAGCTCAATATGGTGCTCTCTGCTTGTGGTGGTAACTCTATACTCAAGTGGTGGTGTTTCTGGGTAGTGATCTATGTCTCATCAGCACATCTAATGCATGCAATCTAGTAAGCATAGTGTCCGGTGTGCTCGTGGTCTGTAGTATGGTATGTACAGGTGCTCTAGCATGTGTACTAGTAGAATCAAGGAGTGTGATATGGTTGTCTTTCCTCATGGTAACTCTAGTGGTACACTAGTAAGGCTCAGATTCCTGTGATCTATATCTACCCTAGCCTCTGCCATGATCTCAACATATGTTTATCTACTAGATGGCCTGGATGATGTAAATCCTGGAGATGATCTAAGTCGTGATGGCTGGCTCAACTCTACTACACGGATTATAGAAATAGGGTCGTTCACATATCAACATATATGTAGCTCCATCATAAATGCTCATATAGATACCTCGTAAGGAATCTAGTGGGAAGCACTGACTGTGTCGGAGGTAGGGTACTCTCCAAATTTGGCTCTAGTACTCATGTACATCCTCAGATGCTCATCAACATAAAGGGGTCCACCATCACTCAAGTATAGACATAAAGTCTGTGGTAGCTCCAAGGTGTCTGGGCGATCCTCACAAAAGATCTATCTTGAAACTCGCTAGAGTATCCTCCATCATAGGTCTATATGATGTACCAAAACTATCAAGCATGTGATCTAGCAAGGTTGGGTGTGCTAGGGCTCTAAGCACTTGGAAACTAGGTGTCTGACGGTCCGTGGGCTGAAGCTGGATATACCTCCTTAGTGTGTCTACATTTGTATATATAGTGAACCCTTCTCTCTCACCATAAATCAATAATAACCTATCAAACAGGGTCTTTGGATCCATGATCACCAAAATTTAGCAATCTAGGTCAAATTCAATGTCAATAAGTGCTACCATATACATGTGGTAGTGATGTGTGTGAACACACTAGGACCGTCGGGGCATTTTTCCCCTCTTTAGGAGGTTTTTTCCCCCGTGAATTGTATATATGCCCATCACTCTAGCTCTATCTATCTTTTCATTGCACACTAACTAATATACTCTCAGTTGTGTGCCTTGAGCTTCCTTCGTCTTCTCCAAGCTGTGTGCATTTCCCTGCCCTAATTCCAACAATTGGTATCAAAGCAGGTTGCGTCCTCTCGGGCTTAGTCGCCAGCAGCTCCAGCACATGCCTGCTCACTTTCTTTGATTTCAATGAGCCAGGTTGAATTTTTTTTTGGGTGAGCTTACACAGCTCAATCCGCTCCGATTTTTGATTCGGGCTCATTTCAGCCTCCGTTTCCACTACAAGCTGGTCTGCACAGGCAATTTTATCATTTAGTGTAGAATTTTTGTAAGTGTCGTTTTCTCCATAATAGGTGCCTTACAATATTCTACGGTTTGTGCTATATAGCACGTGTTGTTCCCACTTCGTTTCTCCTCTTTTCGAGCAGTTTTCACATCAGGTGCAACATTTACCATGGATGACAACACAAATGTGTTCAAGATGTTTGTTGTTGAGGACAGATTGGATGGGGACAATTACCCTATGTGGGCTTACATGATGCAACATGTTCTTGTGTCAAAGGGCATCTAGAATATTGTGCAGGGCATTGATGTACGTCCTGGTTCTGAGGATGTAGGCGATGTTTAGGATGTGGCAAGTCTTGCTGCTATTAGAGTTGTTTTGCCTACGACAGAACAAGCTATTTGGGATGTAAAGGATGCACAAGCTCATGCATTGATTGTGTTTTCTGTGAAGCGCACCATTGTTCCTCACATTCGTTCAACAAAATCTGCAAAACAGGCTTGGGATATTTTGGTTGGTCTTTATGCAAGTCGCAATGAGGCTAAAATTGCTTTGCTACGTAAAGATCTAGAATCAAAGATTATGCATGAGGAAGATGATATGGACACTTTCCTTACTGGTGTCAAGGATATCAATGAGAAACTTATTTCTGCAAGTGAAGTCATTTCAGACAGTTCCCTTGTGTAGACTGCTCTTGATGCCTTACCAGATTCTTACCAGACTTTTGCTAGTACCTGGAGACTTATGACCCAAGGAAATCCTAAAGTTTTGATGCATTGTGCACATTGCTGTTGCAAGAGTCACTTTCCAAACAAAACAAGACTAGAGAGCGTGCAGTTGAGCAGGCTTTTATTACTTCTCAAAGAAAGGGTGTAACAGTAATGCAGCCACTTCTTATGGTTCTGCTGCGAGTGGAAAAATTCTATTCATAATGATTCTGCTGACAACACTTCGTCTGGAAATTTTGGTGATAAGGGCAAAAAGAAGATGCGTTGCCATTATTGTAAAGCTAATGACCACTTGATCAAGCAATGTCCTAAGTTGAAGGCCAAAGACGCTAAGAAGAAAGAGGGTGGTTCCACTGCAAATGCTCGTTCCACTACAAATGCTGCCATTGTTGAGTCTTCTATGAAAGGATATTGTGATGCTGATGTTGATGCTGAATGGGCATTTAGTGCAGAGTGCACTTACAATCCAGTTGTCCATGATGCATGCATGTCAGTTGCTGCAGATTCACATGTGTTCCATTTCGACAGTGGTGCTACAAAGCACATTACCTCACATCGTGAATTGTTCACCTCTCTTGAGTTTGTCCCTCATGGGAATTCAGTCACTTGTGCCAACAATGCCTCTTACCGGTTCAAGGAGTTGGAAATATTGTGCTTATTGTTGCAAATGTCATTTCTTTCACACTTGTTGATGCACTTTGGGATCAAGAAGAGTCTTTTGTATGTATTTGCACTTGCTAGACTTGGACTTGTAGTCAAATTTGTGGATGACAGATGTTCTCAGTTTTGGTGATGAAATTGTTGCATCTGGCCTTTTGTGCCAAGGGCTGTATAAGATCACTTTGTATCACAAGTGTGGACAAAGTTTTCCAAATGCAGTTGCAAATTCAAGGGCTATTTCAGATGCAAAACTTTGGCATGCACGTTTTGGTTATCTGAATTTTGCTAGTTTGCTGCGTTTGCAAAAATCTGATATGGTTGCTTCTTTGCCGCCTCTTGAAGCACCTGTCAAACATGTTTGTGAAGGCTGTATTTTGGGTAAGATGCAGCATTCAAAGTTTCCAAAGGATGGTTCAGTTAGGGCCACATGCAGGTTGCAGCTTGTGCATAGTGATGTTTGTGGGCCCATGCAAACTCCGTCCTTGGGCAATTACCTTTGCTTTGTGACTTTCATTGATGATTACTCGAGGCATGCATGGGTATTTTTGCTTAAACCGAACAAAGATTTTATGTGCTTCAATTAATTTCTGGCTATGGCTGAAAATGTATTGAAATGTATTATGGGCACCCCCTCCGTCGTTCTAATCGAGGGGGGGAGTATATGTCTCATGAATTTAATGCATTGCTGGCTAGTACTGGGATAAAACACCAATGTACAGTGCCTTATACACCTCAGCAAAATGGTGTTGCTGAGAGGAAAAACAGGTCACTTACGGAAATGGCATGATGTATGGTCAAAAGTCAAGCTTTGACGCATTCTTTTTGGCTTGAGGCCATCATGTGTGCCACTTATGTACTACACAAGTGTCCTATGAAAGCTTTGCAGTCTATTACTCCATATGAAGCATGGCATGATAGAAAGCCTTCTATTGAGCACATGCGTGTTTTTGGCTATTTGGCATGTGCTTTGGTGCCACAAACACAGCGTAGAAAATTGGATGATAAGGCTGTCAAATGTATTTTTGTTGGTTATAGTGTTGAAAGCAAAGGTTACAGGTTGTATCATCCGCAAACAAAGCGTATTCTGGTTTCATGAGATGTAATGTTTGTGGAAGATTCTGTTCAGCCCTTGCTGTCATGTACTAGAGACAGTAATGTAAGCTCACAGGACATTTATGACACTTTGTTGCCTCTTTTCGGTGGTGGAAGTTCGAATGTAAATTCCAATGAGGCAAATGTACAGCCCGTGGGGGTTTCCCAAAATGTTACAGATCAGCCTAATACTGATGCATATGTACATGATGTACTTGATAAGGAAAGGGTTGAAAACGAGCAGGCTAGAGGTATGCCAAAATGGCTGGTGCATACATTGCATGACAGTAAATTGGATGCACCTTCGTCTAGTCATACTCGTTCAGGCTCTTGCCATGCATCTTATGAATCAGATTGTTATGCTTTGGTTGTGTCTAACTTACATGATGTTGAGGAGCCTCTGTCTTTTGATGAAGCACAAAATTCAAAAAATTGGATGGCTACCATGCAATCAAAATATGATGCACTTATAGAAAATGACACATGGAATTTATGTGATTTGCCTCGTGGCAAAAAGGCCATTGGTACGAAGTGGGTTTACAAGTTGAAACGCAAGCCAGATGGTGAGATCCTTCGCCATAAGGCTTGGCTTGTTGCAAAGGATTATGCACAACAAAAAGGCATAGATTATGCAGAGACTTTTGCTCCCACTTGTTGTATGACGACTATGCGTTCTCTATGTGCATTGACAGCTCATTTTGGTTGGGATGTACATCAATCAGACATTGTTACTGCTTTCTTGAATGGTGACATATTTGAGGAAGTTTATGTAATGCAGTCTCGCGGTTTTGTCAAGAAAGAACAAGAGGACAAAGTGTGCAGATGTAAGAAGGCTTTGTATGGGTTGAAGCAATCTCCTCGTGCTTGGTATGAGAAAGCTGACACTCATTTAGTCAAACAAGGCTTTCGTAACAGTCCAACAGAAATCACATTGTATGTAAAGCGTGAGGGTGATGTACTTCTCATTGTGATTCTTTATGTAGATGATTTGCTGATCATTGGACCAAATGAGAGACATATTGCTGAATTTAAGGCCTATTTGAATGCTACTTTCAAGATGAAAGATTTGGGGTTGTTGCATCATTACTTGGGTATACAGTTTAAGAAGTGTGATGGTGGTATTGCCTTGTTCAGAAAAGTTACATAGAGACATTGCTATGTAAATTTGGACTTGAGGATTACAAACCTATTGCCACTCCCATGGAAACAAATTTAGAATTGAGTCCTCATGATACTAGTGATCCTCCAGATGTCACTCCTTACCAAACTTTTGTTAGATGACGCATTTATGTATGCAACACAAGGCCGGATATTCAATTTGCAGTCTCACAGGTCAGTAGATTTATGCATAGCCCAAGGTCTAAGCATTGGCAGACTGTCAATAGGATTTTCTGCCACCTAAATGGCACTTTACATCTTAGCTTGTTTTATCCCAAGGGGGGATCATTTCCACCAGACTTACATGCTTTTTCGAACTCAAATTGGGCGGGTTGTTTTGACACGAGAGTGTCCACAAGTGGTTTTTGTTTCATGCTTGGTAGTTCATGTATATCATGGTTGAGCAAGAAGCAACCTACTGTGGATACTTCTAGTTGTGAGGCTAAGTACAACGCAGTCTTCACAGCTACGGTTGAGTGTGTATGGCTCAGACGCCTTATGGTTGATTTGGCTATTGGATAGGACACTGCCAACACTATCTATACTAAGTCAAAGCGCATTGGCAGTTGCAAGGAACCCAGTTTTTCATGCTTGCACAAAGCACATTGAGGTGCATTACCACTATGTCAGGGAGAGGCTCTCAGCAGGAGAGATCAGCTTGGCTTATGTGCCAACATAGGACAACCTTGCAGATCTTTTCACAAAGGCATTGTCTCGTGAGAAGCTCGAAGCTTTCCGCAAAGCTTTGGGCTTACTGCCCTTTGTGGACTGATCATGTCCTCAAGGCATGGCACTTCCCTTTACTCATGTCCCAGCTCTCATTCATCGCATCACTCTAGGGGGGATTTGTGACCATATACATGTGGTAGTGATATGTGTGAACACACTAGGACCGCCTGAGCATTTTTTCCCTTTTCAGGAGGTATTTCCCTCGTGCATTGTATATACGCCCATCACTCTAGGGCTATCTATCTTTTCATTGCACACTAAGTAATATACTCTCAGTTGTGTGCCTTGAGCTTCCTTCATCTTCTCCAAGTTGTGTGCGTTTCCCTGCAACCCTGATTCCAATGATTTTTCCCACGTGCTTTGTATATACGCCCATCACTCTAGGGCTATCTATCTTTTCATTGCACACTAAGTAATATACTCTCAGTTGTGTGCCTTGAGCTTCCTTCGTCTTCTCCAAGCTGTATGCGTTTCCCTGCAACCATAATTCCAACAATAAGCACATGCACTAGCTAGGGTTGTAGCCTAGCAATCGAAGGCTAATATGGGGTCATTGTGTGTGAACAAGCTCTAAAAAAATGTCTTTAGGTTCAAGTCACAGTCAAAAATCAATCAACGGATCAAATTGAGCTCTAATCTAGTGCAAGCGTATGCCCAACGGCTAAAATCAAGCCAAGTCAAGATCTCGTGTGTGAACGGGCTCTAACTAGCATAATCTAATCAATGTCAAGGCCAAAAACGAGTCTCTATAGCAAATCGGGGGGTCAAATGTGATCTATCGTGGGATCTACAATCAAATCAGACCAAAATGGAAAAAACACGTGAACAGGCTTTAAAGCTTATCAACTGGCTGAATGTAGATCAAAATCAAAATACGTGTACGAACAAACTCTATGCATGCAGTCTGCTCAAATCTGTTCAAGACTGGCATAATCGGGCAAAATCGGATAAAAGCTTGGCAAAATCGATCTCTCTGAGGTGTATCTACTCTAAATGGAGCTAATCGTGTGTAAATGCGCGTGAACGGGGTGTGTATAGAGTGTAGGATGAGTGTGTTATGCAAGAAGAAGAGTCCTTTAAGAGAAACACAATTTTTTTTCATTTTTTTCATTTTTGGATTTTATTTCTTTAAAAAATAAATAAAAATATCCACAAAGAATAGCAACAAGCAAACGCAAAATCAAAAATAAATGAATAAAACAAAAATAAAAAGGTAAAAAGCTCAAAAAGAAAACAAGAAAATCAATTGCAAATTTTTTTATTTTTAGAGTTTTTGCTTTTTTCTTTGCGATTTTTTGGAGTTTTCATTATTTTGTTTTTTAACAAAAATTACTTTTTTCATTTTTAAGGAATTTTTGTGATTTTTTCTTATTTTGTTTGAGTTTTATTTTATTTTAGTTTAGTTTTATATTTTTTGAATTTTCTCCTAAATTTTTCTTTTTTTCATATTTTTAGAAAAAAATGGTTTCGATATGAGTTTCTCTTTTCTGGGATTTTTGGTGAATTTTTTGTTTTTTTCAAGGTTTTTGTGATTTCTTTTTTGAATTTTCTTTCAAAGAATTTTTATTCTTCTTTTTTGACTTAATAATTGATTTTTTAATTTATTTTATTTTTTTTCCCTTCCTGGATTTTTAAACCCCTTTTTTGAAAAAAAATTATGTTTTTTTCTTTTTATTTGATTTAAAAAAAAATATTTTTCTATTTTTTTAATGATTTAACTCTAGAACGCAATGGTAGGGCTCTGGCTCTTGTGATCTGGCAAGGTCGGGTGTGTTAGGGCTGTAAGCACCTAGAAACTAGGTGTCTGACGGTCCGTGGGTTGAAGCTGGATAGACCTCCTCTGTGTGTCGCTGCCTGTATATATCGACAATCCATCTATCTCACCATAAATCCACAATAACCTATCAAACAGGGCTTTTGGATCCATGATCACCAAAATCTAGCAATCTAGGTCAAAGCCGGTGTCAATAAGCACATGCACTAGCTAGGGTCGTAGCCTAGCAATCAAAGGCTAATGTGGGGTCACTGTGTGTGAACAAGCTCTAAGAATATATCGAGGTCCACGTCACATTAAAAACTCAATCAATGGATCAAACCGAGCACTAATTGAGTGCAAGTGTGTGACCAACGGCTAAAATCAAGCCAAGTCAAGATTTTCCGTGTGAACAGGCTCTAACTAGCATAATCTAGGTAATGTCGAGGCCAGAAACGAATCTCTATAGCAAATCGCGGTCAAATGTGATCTATCATGGAATCTGCAATCAAATCAAGCCAAAATGGAAAAATGGACATGAACAGGCTCTAAAGCTCATCAACTGGCCGAATGTAGATCAAAATCAAAATACATGTACGAACAGGGTCTATGCGTACAATCTGGCTCAAATCTGGTCAATTCTGGCATACTAGGACAAAATCAAATAAAATCTGGCAAAAATCGAGCTCTCAGAGTGTATTCACTCTAAACGGGCCTAATTGTGTGTAAATGCGCGTGAACAAGGTGTCTACGAGGTATAAGATGCGTGTGTCATGCAAGGAGAAGTTTTTGAGAAAGGAAATGCAAATTTTTTTCGGTTTTTTGAGTTTTTAAATTACTTTTTTTAATAATAAAATAAAAATATCCACAAAGAAAAACGACAAACAAATGCAAAATAAAAAGAAATGAATAAAACAAAAATAAAAAGGTATCAAACTAAAAAAAAAAACGAAACAAGAAAATCAAATGTAATTTCTTTTAGTTTTTACAAGTTTTTCTATGTTTTTGTGATTTTTTCGTAGTTTTATTGTTTTTTAGTTATTTTTGTGCTTTTTCTTATTTTGTTTGAGTTTGCTTTTCATGGATTTTTATCTTAATTTTTCTAATTTTAATGGTATTTTTTGTGAATTTTTTTGGGTTTTTATTTGAGTTTCTTCTTTGGGGTTTTTTGTGAAAAAACAATTTTCAGGGTTTTTGTGATTATTTTATTAAATTTCTTTTTCAAAATTTTTATTCTCCATTTTTGAGTGTTTATTTGATTTTCTTTTTTTTTTTTCCTGTTTTTGGATTTTTAAACCCCTTTTTTGGATATTTTTTTAAATGTGTTTTTCTTATTATTTGATTTTTTTTGTTTCTTCAATGATTTTTATCTTTTAAGTAAATAAATAAATAATAGAAAATCAATGAAATCAAATCAAATGAAATGGAAAATGAAATGAAGTGAAAAGAAAGTAAATCACTAATTTAACTTTGGGGAAATTACCAAATTACCCCTCTAATTTGAGGAAATTCCCAAAATACCCTTCAAATTTCAAAAAATCCCAAAATGCCCCTAATAATTTGTCATAAATTCCCAAAATGCCCTTCAAATTTTCCAAAATTCCCAAAATACCCCTGGTTGGGAGACTAAATTTCTCGAAAAATAAATTTTTCTGTAGGTCTTCACAAGAAGAGTGATTGTCTATCGTACAAGATGCTAAAACTACAATTTGAGTTGGTTACGTAGGCTTTGGAGATGAATTGCTTCATTATTTTTAGACATAATTGCCTTTTTTGCGATGGTAACAGGTGACAAATTACATGCTGAGCACTCAAAAACGGATCTCAATTGTCAAAAACAAATGAAGATTAGAAAATCTTGAACATTCCAACCAAAATAGATACAAGGGTATTTTGGGAATTTTTGAAATTTGAGGGGTATTTTGGAAATTTCCTCAAATTAGAGGGGTATTTTGGTAATTTTCCCTTTAACTTTTAATGAAGTCAATGCTTGTTGGCAGCGTGGAAGAAGTGTCAGTGTTGTTCGCAAAGAGAGAGGGAAAGAGAAATGTGCCGCACGCGTGCAGAGGTGGATGTCAGCACAAAAAAAAGCCTGGTCTGTGGCGCGCACAGAGAGAGAGAGAGAGAGAGAGAGAGAGAGAGAGAGAGAGAGAGACTTTTTTATTTAAAAATTTGTCTTTTATGTGTTTGTGTGTGTGTGTGTGTGTGTGTGTGTGTGTGTGTGTGTGTGAGAGAGAGAGAGAGAGAGAGAGAGAGAGAGAGAGAGAGAGAGAGAGAGAGAGAGAGAGAGAGAGAGAGAATGCATGTGTGTGAGAGTGATTGTGTGCTTTGGTTTAAAGTGTTTTTTTTAATCCTCTTTTTTTGTGATTATTTTCTCTTTTACTTTTTCTTTGTTTGAAATTGTTTTTTTCTTTTTTTTGGGGGGGTGGGGGGCGGGGGGGGGGGGGGGGGGGGGGGGGGGAGGGTTGATGTTCTTTTTTTACAAACAAAAACTAAAATGAAAAACAAAAACTCAAAAGAGACAACACAAATAAAAAATTAAAAAAAAGAAATATCAACAAAAATAACAAATTTATCAAAAGAGAGAAAAAAGATAGGTGTGATGTGGGGTGGGGGTGTTTGTGTGTGTGTGTGTGTGTGTGTGAGTGTGTGTGTGTGTGTGTGTGTTTTTAAATAGAAAACAATACAAAAAAAGAAAACAATTTGCCCGAGACTCAAAAATTATGCAAAACATTATCCAAAAAATACCAAAAACTGGCTAAAAACTAGAGGAAATTCAGGGAGTTGCATAACATGTGCTAGATTGACAATTTGCATCAATTTTTTTCATTTTCATCATTTTTGGATAAAAATTAGCAATTTTAGGCAATAAAATAGCAAAACAATGCTAAATTTTTTCAAAAATTGACCAAAAAAGTACCTTTTTTTAATTTAAAAAATAAGCAACCCATTCTACTCAATTTCCAGCACTTGACACATCAAGATCACAACCCAAATCATTTTCTAGTGCATTTGACAATCAAATCAAAGAAAATTTGACTGATTTTTTCCTCTTTTTTTGTTTAATTTTGATCCAAAAAGTAACAAAATTAACAATGCAACTAGGCAAATCTCTGCACATACACTTGATTACCACAACTTGAACTTTGCAATGCAACCAATTACACAACAATTTTCCACCAATTGCTAGTTCAATTTTGTGCGCACACACTAGTACAATTAAGCACAAAATTGGTGATTAGAGCACACACATAATTCTACCAAAAATTGGACAACATTTTGGCACAATTTTGGCAATAAAAAAACTGATCCATGATCACCATAACGAAATCAAGCAACTCATTGCTTTTCAAAAATCAAATTGGCATCAATTAAGCCATAATTTGCACTTGAATGTACACGCTTTGCCTACATATAGGCACACAAATTGCACCTAGATTTGCACGGCTTTTTTGTGCCATCGAACTTCAATCAATTATGCACATTAAATCATCAATTGAGTAGGTTAATACGCTCACATTAACATCAAGAAACGCATCAAATTCCCACTTCAAGCGACGACTCCACCGGTGTGTGTGTGTGTGTGTGTGTGTGTGTGTGTGTGTGTGTGTGTGTGTGTGTGTGTGTGTATAATTCCAAAACCGCTTTGACCTACACACATCAACACCAAATCTTATGTGTAGCTTCCATTTTAACAAAATTAAATGCATAAGATCAATGAGCACACATCTAATTAAAGATTTATCAATGTGTAGCATTAAACGCACATGCAACTAATGAGTAATTAGAGGGGATAATTAGTGAAAAGACTCTTAATTACACACTTAAAATCACTCAAATCTTTATGAAATTTTGGCAATTTTGTTTCACAAGAGTGATTACGAAGCCTCTAATTAGGCACACACACATGTACAACACTCCAATTGTTAGAGGATTAGTGTGAAATTAGTGTGTAATTAGTGTGTACAAAGAGAAAAAAATGAATAATTAGTCTACAAGCTACTCAAAACAAACCATATCATCATTCCTACAACCAACACCAAACCCTAATGAAAGTTAGAAATCAAACTATCACACGTGTGATCCTCTATTTTAGGCGCTCGATCCCTAGCAGCGGCACCAATGTTGGCGGTCGTAGTATAGCACACAACCCACCGACATAATGTCAATCCGGTGGATCGAAGCCCGCCGGCTAGTGCATGGAGGTGTAGATGCACCTAGTGTGATGTAATGAGGACTTAAGGGAGAGGAGAAAAGCAAGAGAGGCAAAGAGAGAAAGCTGAAAGATCCATATCTACACACACACACACACACACTCTATCTACACTCTAGCACTCTAATCATGTAGACAATTACGCTACTCTCAATCTAATCTCAAGCATACACACTCTAATCATGCATTGAGCATGCACGTAGAAGTCTAAATATGCAATCCACATACACACAAACTCTAATGTAGCACACATGTGAAGCATGAATGCTCAAACAAGAGGGAAACTAGAGAGATAAGAGAAGATTAGCACTAATCATGCATCATTAACACATATAACTGGAAAGACAAGAGCAAGTGAAGAGAACTTATCTTGCATTACATTCAATTATGGTTACAAATGTGTGTGGAAGCTCCAAGCTCCATAGCCACTCCTCTTCTCCTCCTCCACACTCATCTCTCGCTCTCATGAATGAGCTCTCCCAAGAATGCCCTTTCACATGTCGTGAATTCACTTATATACAAAGGGATTTTCAAAATTGGGCGGCCGGCCAAAAGGTGCATAAACATGCTACAGGTATCTAGGCTCATCTGGTCATCATGTATACAAATTGGAACTCACTACGGAGCCCTTAGGTACAAGAAATATATGTATATACACCAATGGAAGTGCAATGCATGTTGTTAATGCTCGCCCAACAATTACCATTGATTCTTAATCAATATCTTGTACATTCTCCTATTTCAAAAGAATAAACACACCAACATACATGCAATCGTTCCCTTGAAACAAGGGCTTTAGATGGCAATCGCCCCCATTAGGAGGTCGTGTATGTGTTCACTAGCTAATGCATTAGCATGTTGGTTCTCCTTTCTAGGAATATGGTGTAACTAAAAAGCCTCAAACTTCTTTAGAGCTCTTTTATTGCCAAAATATTACAACCCAATCCATAGGTTTTATGGGTCTAAGTTTCATGCACCTATTCTAAAAGGGGAAAAGCATTACCATGAGCAATTAAACTCTTAATTTATAATTTTATCACCACTCAAGCTCTAAGGTAAAGGCATCATATTTGTCTCCATTATTAAAGGGAGAATTTGTTAAGAAATTTTCCGTACTCCCTTCGTGATCTTGGCAATAGTGCCTAGATGGTCATTGTGTTTTGTCTAGGGTAGTGGTCAACACCTAAGATTGCTTGTATAATTTTAGAGAATAGATGAAGTTGTACAATGGTAATTGATTTTTGTCCTATATTAGTGGTTAACTAATTGTGTCTCTTAATTGGTGATTGACGCCTGGAGATTGGATGGAGACTTGAAGAGGACAAGTTCATGATCAAGAATCTATCATTGGATGTGAAATATGTGAAGGTTAAGTGCTCACTTTTTAAGGGTAAATACTTTGCATGTTTTTTAGATAAATATGCCATTTTATGAGTCCATCTATTCCCTAATTGCATACAAGCAATATCACAATTTGGACATTACCTATGGATAAAACACGGTGACCATCCAAGAAATATTGCCAAGATGAAATTCCCAAAATACCCCTCAAATTTCAAAATTTCCCAATATACCCTTGTATCATTTTGGGATGGATTTGCCCCAATTTTTGCATAGTCTAATGTTTATGAAAATGGAGATCTATCTTTTAGCATCTTAGACAAAAAAAAATCACCAATGAGCTCACAAATAGAGGCATCTATGTTAAAAAATGATGAACAATTTCATCTCTAAAATCCTAGTTCTATCATCTTCTGTTGAGAAGAACCAACCTTTCTATCAAAAAAAGTTGTTTTTAGAGATGTTTGCAAGGTTAATTAGGAGTATTTTGGGAATTTTGGCAAAATTGCATAGAAATTTGGAATTTTTTTGCCAAATATAAGGGTACATTTGGAATTTTTAAAGTTTGAGGGATATTTTGGAAATTTCCACAAATTACAAGTGTATTTTGAGACTTTTCTCTAAACCAAAATGTCTACTAACATCTTGTAGAGTCCGTCAAAGTAGAACAATTGAGTCACACTTATATACCATTTCCCATGTTGGATTTGGATCAAGTGGCTTGAGCATCACCTTCTTTTTGTTATACTTGTGCATGATTTCTTGTATTATGAAAGGTTTACATGTGAAGATGTGGTTATTTTAGCAGCCTTTTGGAGGCAAGTAATGTACAAATTTTGTTTTAGTTGTGTACAACTATCCTCTAACCTCGGGAATTCCTCTTTTTAGGTTTCTTTTTGGATAGGTGTATCTTACAAAACTTGACAAAGAATTTCTTTTTGGATAGGTGTATCTTACAAAAATTGACGAAGAATTTCTTCATCAATTCTTTTGGGTATAATCACCTATTGTTCATTGGCCATGCTACTAACTAATTTTCATGACTCTTCACTCACTTCAGTTTGGTTCAAAGGCCTGGATGGGACATGATTAAGTCCTTTTTTTAGTGCCTTCCTAAGTTCAATGTTATGGACTATATCTGAGTCATATGATAGGATATACCCATTACTTGAATAAAACCTAGTCATATTCAAAGGTCAATCACATTAATAATCCTTCATATAAGAAAAAACTCTCTTTGCATTACTACTAGTACAATTAGGGTTTTATGTATGTTGGGTTCTACTATGGGGACATTAGAGCTATAAGGAGGGTGCCCTCCATTTGATTAGTTGCTAGTTGATTCAGGTGGAGAAGTTGTAAGTACCATGAGTGATGATGTGGGGTTGTCTAGTATGTGGAACCTCTATTTCTCCTACCTCTAAGCCGGTCTACTCTTACCCTCTTATGTCATCTAGTATCATAAAGTTCATCACTAGGCATTAGTTCCTTTTTACACAAAAACTTTCCAGCTCATTGCTAGGAACTTTTTGAGGAGAATTTTAATTAGATGCAATTGCATGCTTGATGTAATTCATTAGCCCCTCTCTATACATAATTTTTATAAGTCGCATGAGTGATGATGTGGGGTTGTCTAGTACGTGGAACCTCTATTTTGCCTACCTCTAAGCGGACGGTCTACTCTTCCCCTCTTGTGTCCTCTAGTATCATAAAAGTTCATCACTAGGCAATACTGCCTTTTACATAAAACTTTCCAACTTATTACTAGTACCTTTACAAGGAGAGTTTTGATTAAACAGAGTTGCATCCTTGATGTAATTCATTAGCCTCTCTCTAGACATAATTTGTATAAGTAAATCTTTGATAGCTCCATGCCCTTCAAAATAACACCACTTTAAGAATAGTTGTGTGGATTTCCAATGAGCTTGTAGGGAAGACAATAATCGATTGGTGTAGCATCATCCAGAGAGCGTGGTCAAACTATAAGATTAAATAGCAATTAAGTAGGATCGTGCAGTAAATGAAGGTAGAGAAACACTACAACATAGACAATGGAGAGAATCAAAACTCTTACCAACTTGATGAAATGTTAGGCAAGGGTTGTAAGCTAGTGTATGCATCATGGGAAGTTTGGGTGACATTGACGCCCACAGCCACCAACCATGACCACCTTCACCCATTCCTTGGCCACTGGCCAACATTGATTGATCATTCACTAATATAGAGTTTACATGTGATATAGTGTCAAAGAGAATATTCCCTAAAAATTTGGGCACGTGAATTAGTTCACTACCATCATGATCACAATAATGACCACTTCAACAATTAAGCCAGTTCCACCAAAGGTGTGCGCACTAAAGGTTTCTCCTTATAATTGTGGCCTCATAAATGTGCAACATACACCAAGTGACATACATACTAAGAGGTGAGCATTGAGTATATACTAACACGCCCCGCCCCCCCAATGTCCAGAATTAGGTTGGTTGAGGGCCATCTCCAAGTTGATAAAGATGTCAAAGTAATCGGTCCTTCCCATTAATTTTGCTGAGGATATCTGCACAATTTCCTTCACTAAGGAAATAATCATTGCCAACAATGTCATCCTCAATAAGCTCAATAATGTTATCCTCAATAAGCTCTCTAACATAATGATATTGAATATCTGTGTGCATTGTGCATGCATTTAAAAGAGGGTTTTCTTTTAACATTGCAACTCTGGTTTTTCACAATGAAGTGTTGTTGTCATCTTCATTGGAACACCCAAATATGTGCGCCAAAATATGTAAGCATCCTCTTGAGCCAAACTGCTGCACAAGCTACAACTTTGTACTTTGGTTATATTGAAGAAATTTCCATTGTTAGTTGCTTCTTGTTGATCCAAGAAAATACTACATAACCAGACACAGAGTTCTTAGAATCACAATACCAACCCAATCTGAGTCACAATAACCACATACAATATCAATTCCATGCCGCCCATGTAAAATAATGTGACCCCCAAAGTACCTTTGATGTACCTTATAACACTCTAACCACAAAATGAATGCATGTAGGATTTCTCTTGCATTATTTTTTGAGAAATGAAGATGTCGTTTGAAATTTTCCATACTTTAGTAGTGTATTGCCTCAAATCTATCGTATCTCACTCTCAGCTCAAAAACTCTTATGAGTCTCACCAAAGTTTTATTTATGATCATCTGTGAGAATCAAGTCATCTACATACAAGATAACAATGACATATATCTCATTCTTCCTTAGCACATACAATTTATCATCAAAAGAACTTCTTCTAAAGCCAAGCTTTTTGAAAAAAATGTTCATACTTCCATACCATGCTCTTGGTTCATGCTTTAGACTATAAAAATCTTTTAAAACCTACCAAATTTAATATTTTTTAATGGGATAACTCACACCTACATATGCCTACTCCTTGAGATGTCCATTTAGAAAAGTTGATTTCACATCCATTTGAAAATAGGCCATTGTTTAGTCACAACAAATGCAAGCACTAAGTGAATATTGATCATATGAGTTGTTGGAGCAAAGGTTTCACTACGATCAAAATCTTCCAATTGTGAAAATTCTTGTGCTAATGACCTTTCTTTGTATTGTTCTAGCACACCATCATCCTTGTATTTGGATTTCGTGATCCACTTTGTGCCAAAGGCCTTTTTCTTTGTGTTGTACTATGTAATGATGTGGTAGACTACATTGCTTCTTTCCACTTTTGATCAGCCATTGCTTCCTTTGAAGATGTTGGCTGTTTTATAGAGCCCATGATCACAACCATTAGAGCCATGTTGAAAATGTGTTTCAAGGTCCTTCTATGCTTCTCTATTCTCCTTGATATTTGCAAACCATGTGATGCTACCTCAAGAGTATCAACAAGATGATTGCATTCATGTTGAACCCACGTTGGTGGTGGTGGCTTCTCCTGTGGTGGTGCAACATGCTAGTTAGTATCAATGATCTATCTTCATCATCCAACTCTTCCTCAATTTTTATATGACTTTGAGTTGGCACATGGTGAGTTATTTCTTTGTTTGATGAGATATTGATGTAGCCATTTTTACCATAAAGTGTGGTCCTTTCTCAAACACCACATAAACCCACAAAAGTTCTAGAATGCAAAACTGAAGTTATCTAACCCAAGTAATCTTCTTGAGGTGTCATACCCTTTAACTCATTTTTGTAGCTCCTTTTGAGTATATACATTGATGTATTTATTTTGCTCTGCCCAAAAGAATATGACATTTGTTTGGCTTTGGGTACGCAGCATGCCATCTCTACTGAAATGCGCTTATGGCATTTCACAACTCCATTTTTGTTGTGGTGTGTGACCACTATTGAGATAACTCTTGATGCCCTCATTGAAAAATTGGCTGGATAGATTTGAGCCAATTCTCGTCCTCAATCTATGTGAAGCATCTTAATCAAATTTCATGTCTCTTTCTTTTGAACACCATGCTAGAAATGGAATTTTGTATTGTATATGTGAATAACCTCACCTTTTCTACCTCTACAAGTATTTAAAAAATAGAAAAAGTTGAACACCATTCTTGCATGTATGGGGTGTACTCTTTTTTTTTTTTTTTTAATGATCATGTCCATAATCTCATGGCAAGTTAAGAGGACCAAGTAAACCCCAGACTCTTTTATTCTAAGTGGGCTCAATAAAAGTTAAGGATCCCAAATTGTATATTGTAAAGATGGTGTCCTTGAATTTTATTGCAATATACACTTTGGGATTTCTCTCAATAAGAGGTTGTGTGATGTCAACTAGCCCTTAGTTAAAGATCCCAAAGTGTATATTGCAAAGATGGTGCCCCTGACTTTTATTGCAATATAGACTTTGGGATTGCTCTCAAGAAGAGGTTGTGTGATGTCAACTAGCCCTTCCATGTATGTAGTTTTCTTACTTCCAAGTCTAAATCCAGATAGTTCTTCCATCTTTCTATTTTGTTCCTTAAGTCTAGTCTCATGTCCTTCTAGAGAACCATATAGCCATTATCAGCTAGAACTAAGGCTTGTATCAATGGAGAATTCCTTGAAACTTGCCTTGCTCTAGAGCTACCTCTCCAAGCTTCTTTCGAGTAGCATGCAAAACTTATCGCTTTTTTGCTCTCTATAGCTAGTTAGTTTCAATGAGTTATCTTTATTAGCCAGCTCCTCCTCCTCAATTTTCATATGACTTTGATCTGGCATGTCATGTAGCCTGTAATGGCTGCATTTTGGTCGGCCGCCTTCTGGCCATAGAGTAGGTGGGAAGTCAGGGTTTAGGGGGGACTACCTAACTGTAGTGCTTGGGTGCTCGGACCAATGTGGATAAGTAGGTCACACCATAAAGGGTCCGAGAATAAGGGCAAACCTCATTCTTCTCATGGCTGGGTAATGAACTAGACACCCGAGTCTCTCATACATGTAGGAGCGTTATGCTAGTATAGCATTGGTATCAGAGCTAGTATAAAAAGGGGGGGGGGGGGGGGGGGGGTCCCACAAAAGGTACTAAATCATTTAGAGTTGGGGAAATTTTCCACAAGCAACAACAAATCATCTTTGAGGTTTCCATCCTCTGACCTTTCGTGGGCATTACCTGATGATTGCTAGCATTCAAGCGGCATTATGGCTATCTAAAGCACAAGCAAAGGTAGTTGACAGAATTTATATTGACTATGAGCTACTCGAAGTGTCAGGACAAGGGTAGGACCAGTCACGGCCAAGGGCCAGGATGGACATGCAGTCAAGGGGGTTCCTATATTTAGCAGGCCAAGGGCCTATATAGGGCATGGCTGGGTGGAGATTAGCATGTTCCAGTCCCCTTGTCCTTTCACTGGTATCAGAGCTCAGGGAAGAGGAGACATGGAGGAGGGGGAGAACGGTTGCATGCATGGTCTTGCTCTCTCTCTCTCTCTCTCTCTCTCTCTCTCTCTCTCTCTCTCTCTCTCTCTCTCTCTCTCTCTCTCTCTCTCTCTCTCTCTCTCTCTCTCTCTCTCTCTCTCTCTCTCTCTCTCGGGTCGTGGGCAAGCCCTCTTGCAAGGGAGGAGCTGTGAGGCTGTGGGCAAGCACCCTAAGCAGGACGAGCTTGAACCGAGGAGATGCAAACATGGGACTGGCCATTTTGGCCGAAGGCAGGGCAGAGTCGCAGGAGCCAACCCTTAGATGTATGGTGGCTCAAAGGAGGGAAGATCTGTGTGAAGTATCCCCTGCACACAGGCGGGCAGAACCGCGAACAACACCAAATCGAGCAAGGTTTGGCTTGGGTTGATTGCGCTGCAGTCAGGAACAACATCCGTTCCTGCACCATGCACGTTGGAGCGCCATCCGCGGACGTCCATGCACCCCGCCTGCTTCGTGCACGCTGCTGAGGAAGCCATTGCTACTTATTATTTTTTTTAATTCTCTTGTTTATTTGAGGTCTACAATCGGGCGCCCCAAATTGGGCACCCTAGCCATAAGAGCCTTAGCCCACGGCACATACCTCTATTTTTTTGGCTACTTGCAGACACGCATCGATGCAAAGCCCTTGGGGTTTCGTAGCCTCGGCAAACCGGATTTTCAGGTTTTGCATTGCAGATACAAAAGAAGCTGAAGCCTTGGAATTGTGTGGTTCACAAACAACAAGGATTGACATTTCATGGCGACGGAAGGGCATGCCAGGCCTATCAAGGACAGGTCGAACGCTTTTCGTCAAGGATCTTGGTATAGCATGCACGGCATGCCATCGACATGCGAAAGGCTGTCGATCTATTGGATTCAATCTACCAATGGTATCAAGGGACGCAAGGCTTCCGGTTACCCGCCATCACCAACAAGGTGAAGATATGATTTTCACGCCCATCGCTTCATGTCTAATGGAGGATTTTGATATAGACGTCTTCGATGGCCGGTAAGTACCATGACCTGGAGATTAATGTTCTATCTTCATTTTTTCTGTTGCTAAAAGCAAGAATTGAGACTTTTCCTTATGATAGAAGGGGAGCTAGTTTCCATGTATACTTGTCACAGATAAATATCATGTTGTGGCATACCAATACAGGCAAGAATCAATGCAACATGGTATGCATTAAACACATGATGCAAATGATAAGTATTTGTTGAATGTATGCATTTATTGGCATACATTTTTGACATAGCGATTAGACTCACGCATGGCTTGAGTCTCTATCGCCTTGACTTGAAGCACAACTCGTCAGCAATTCGATGGGATTATACGGGAGCAAGGCTCGTCAAAGATGCTCATGAGTATGGTTTGTGTAACACCACTAGAGCATTGAAGTTTCTCACAAGCTTTGAAATTGCTTGAAAATTGGGCAAGGCCCTTGGCAGCACGAAATCAAACAGCTATGAACCTTGATTCCAACTCATTCGATTCTTACGACAGCCATTTCATCGGCAGGTGTACTTCATGAGGTATGCGGTTGGTATTTTTTTATTGCACGTATAATTTTGTTTTTCCAGCAGATCTACAAGTAGACAAGGTCGATTTTTTGTGCATGATCGACACGGTCGAGCCTCTTTGTTATGACATCTGTCGTCAATAGCATTTGTTGGCAATAAGGCCAGACATAGTTCTATGGAGCAAAGCTTCAATTTATACATCTTGCATTGAGGCTGGCCACATATGGCATATGCTATGAGCATACTATGAGCCATTTTGGGATGATTTTTTCCTCCCAAATTTCCTGACGACTGGTTGCGGCAGCAACGACCAGGTTAGCCAAGTTTAAGTTTTTCTTGTTTTTCCTTGTTTACAGTTTACTTGGCAATTACTATCATTGTGCAAAGAAAACTGCTTTGGAAATTTTATATGAAGCACGGCTTCGGGAAACTGGCAAATAGGGAATATCAGCTCACAAAATTCCTACTAGTCTAAACGGTGCATAGCACTTATAGTTTTGGTTCTCATGGTTGAGGCCATCACTCTCCACAAGGGCTTACAATTCTGCATGCAAGGCATGCTAGAGAGGTGGATTCAATTCTACCACTTCATGCATTACGCTTCCGCTATCACACTCGCAACTCTATCAAGGACAGATTAAGGATAGATTGTTTAATATGATTGTTGGTTGCTATCAACACACAAAAACACTAAAAGGAACCTAAATCTAGGACTTATTTTATGGGCAAAGTGCCAAGGCTAAGTTGTCCTCATACAATCACGTCCCCTGCATGGTAGGTGGGTTGCAATGAGTTTTCTATTCTTCGGTTACCTCTCTCGATGAGAGAGTCATATCGGAAAACTGTGGAATGCTTATATGATAAGCTGCAATTTAGGCATACGATGCGTAAGAGCACACAGCTTGGGTACACACTCTAAAACCTTAAGAAAGTTTCTCAGCCCAGCATGCTCTTGTTCTCTTTCTCTCTCTTTAAGGGAATAATGAAAATCTTCCAAGAAGCTTTTGATACATGTTTTGTTTGGGAGTCAACATGAGCCAAGGTGCTCTAACTCTCAGCTAGAAATTGGCCAAGCTGCCATTCACATTAGTTTTCATCAGTTTATCGATTGAACACTAATTGTCGTACGAGCTAGGAGCCACACATAGGCTGGCTAAGAGTCATTGTCAGATTTTCGGTAGGACCCAACTATTGGCATTCCTTGGGTGATTGTTCTTATGATCAAACAGATCTGCCCAGTGGAGTACACATCAAATACATCGACTTTAATGGATGAGCAAGAGTCTTGTCATTTTGGAGGATTAGGGTGTCATTTTTGTGCTATATGTTTCTAGTGTGACGCTCAAGTTGAGTTTTTGATACTCTTGCACTTACATCACCTGATCTATACCATGGAGTCTAGACGCAGCAAACAGTTGATACAACATGGCTATTGATACAAGCTAGGCATCTCACTTGTGTGGCTTTCTTGCTCCCTCTATAGCACTACGAGTGTCTATGGCATCATAGTTTTGGGGTACGACCCAGCAGGTGCTTACTAAATCACCCCATACGCATTGATGATCATAGTTTGATCTATTTCCGTTATCCTTTCAAGGAAAGAATTTTGCAATCTACCACGCGGTAGCGGAAAAATTCAACTTTTCAAGTTGATTCTCCTCATTTTGTACACGGCTAACTAGGTTGGTTAACGTTATCTACTAGTGGAGCAGTTTCTACAAAGGGTCTTACCAAGGGGTTTGACTACATAGATTCTATCCAACGGGTTTGGATTGCGAAGGCACCACCCATGGTTTCTAGTGCAATGTTGTTTGGTTTGTTCACAAGGGGGAGATGTACTCCTATGCATTTGAATACTGGTAACTGAACTTTCAGTTCAATCCCCAGGGCCATGCCAAGGGCATGTCGAAACAAGTATTTTGGGCCGTAGTGTCCAAAGTACATTATGCTGTTATGAATCCACTTGTAGGATTCAATTTGGCACATGTTGTCACATGGGATACAACATGGTCTAGGGACTTAGGGAGTTCGGTTTAGCCAGTGTGGAGCAATGAATGAGGGTCCTCTCACTCTTGTCGCAGAGTGTTTAGAGTTACCTTCACACACAAGTACATCTTGTACTTGACGGATGTTCTTTTTTCAGACATCCTTAGTTGAGACATATTCCACATGTGGAGAATATGAGTCTCTGGGACTGACACTGGCGCCCCTATTTCAAATATGTGTCACGACAAAGTGCCTACGTGCTGGTCAAATCTATTTTTGTCGACCATTTTTTAGCACGACGTATCAGGAGCAATTTCAATGGCCAAAAATTGTCGGATACGTAGAATGACTTGTTCAGCTACAAGTATTGCTAAACAACATTACATATAGTTGTTTATACATATAGCAAGGCTATAAGTTGTTAATGAAAAAGTTTCATTGTCTGTACCAAGAAGTGATCAATGTTTCACCTTCTATTGTGATTCAGACATTTCAGCAAGGCTTGCAAGAGATTGCAACTGAAAGTATTTACTTTCTTTTCAGAACTATTTACATTCCTTATTAATGTGTGCTAGGTGCATCACATTTTCCATAAGTATTGGCAAGGATCACCATGGATATACATGTTCGGATCTGGTTTTTGCTAGATGCATGCACACTAGGTGTTATGGGCCCTAGTGTTTAGCAAAGGCTCATTTGGAACGGCATGCATATTCCTCAAGTTGTTGCTTATGAAGCATTTTTGCACTCTATGTGCACTATCTCTATGAGATTCTTTTTGGGTCTACTAATCACCAAAAGAGGTCATGGCTCGGTTTGGGTGTTTGTGGATTTTTCAAGTTAACCACGATGGTTGTTTCGGACATTGTTGACTCCTCAAACAATGTTATACGCTATTGTGATTCCCCATTTACCAGTCGTCTAGGACGATTCTCTGTAAACCGTGGGGGACACACACCTCAGTACTGCCAGTTATCCAAGGGGATAGGTAGATTACAAAGTGTGAGGGAACACATCTCAGTACTATCAGTTATCCAAGGGGATAGACAGATTATAAAGTGTAATATGGTGTTGAAGGATATGCAAAGTGCGTACGTTAGCACCAAGCGATTCAATCAGTAAGCATTTATTGCTCTACTTAGAGTTTGCTTACTATAAGTTAAAGCATGTTTGCAACTAGGTGTAGTCTCTTCATGTATAACTCAGGTTCTCAACCTTGCACACTTGTTAGGATGGGGTTGTTTACTGATGATGAAAATTGGGAACAATTCAAGGACTTAAACTTGGCTGATGAGTTATGTCAGCACGTTACTTTCATGGAAAGTGACAAAAGGTACTCTTTTTGGTACACCTTTGTTGTGATAAACTCGTTTACCATGCTGATGAGCGTTCTAAATGGAGTCTACACACTATATTTGGATAGGAACCGGTACCATCAGATGGTTACAAATGGACAACAATGTAGAAAATCACGATGTTACTCTTGATTTCATTGAACCTCCTACTGAAACGGTTCCGCTCAAATGAACCGTTGGATCCATGAGGGATGTTACGGTAGAAAACATTAGTGTTCTTATGAAGATACCATCACTTGTGTTTTCGTAGACGAAAAAGCTTCTCCAAGGGGGGGAGTAATGTCAGGACAAGGGCCTACCAGTCACGGCCAAGGGCCAGGATGGACATGCAGTCAAGGGGGTCCCTATATTTAGCAGGCAAAAGGTGAAAGAATCCTTGCTTCAATTCAAGCAGTACATTGAAAGATGTCCCGCCAAAGAGCTACCTTAGGATGAGAGACTGTCAGTCCTTTTCGTAGAGCGATTGCAAAATGAGACTCTAAAAAAAGATCTGCACTTGAAGGCATGTGTTACCTTCGAAAAAGTTTCTACAGAGGTGCTGTATCTAGTAGACAACTGCGAAGCGTATGGGGAGGTGATTGAGGATATAGACCAAGGGACAAGTAGCACCTCTTTGACCACTAGTGAATCCATGATGAAACTGGGTGGGCAAATCCCAATTGTGATGGACATTGATCAAATGATCTAGGAAGTGATCAAAATGATGAACCAAGGTAATAGGCCAAACCCGAACACACAACAATATCCCACGTAGAAATGTGACACTTGTGGAGGAGACCATCCGACTCAGTGGTGCAACATGCAGCCAAGGCCAGGAGAAAACGTACAGCATGTATTGAAGTGGTCTACTATCGAACAAAAATGGACAAACCATGGGACCCACAAATGTTTCTACAACAAAAACTATGTTAGGGAAGGACCTTATGGATCACCTTGAGTGCAACACTTGCCGCCACATCCAAGGTATCAATTAGATCAAAACAATGTAGCCCAAGGATAGGAAAAACCTCAACCAGTTTTGAGACAACAACCTCCTTTACCCCAGGAAAACAAAACCATGGTGATAATTTCACAACACATAGAGGCACCTGCGGATTAGAGAATGATGTTAGCAGTTTCATACCTAGAAGATTCAGACAGCTCTTATGAGAGGGGATTAGATAATAATGCATATGCTTTTGAAGGACAAATTCCATGGATAGGTTTTAAGGGGATGACAGAACCATCATACATAATACAACCAACAAAAAACCATTACCTGATTGATGAAAATATGCTAATGTTCATGGCAAATCAGAACTACAGACCTAGGGGATACCCTCCTAGAATCGGACAACCGATGGGAGCTCCACAAGCTTCCCCACCACCAGTAGGACCATGCTATTAATGTGGAGGTGATCATTGGGCAAGAAGGTGTCCACACAAAGGAGAGCATATCAAAATCTTTGGGTATTGTGAGGGATGTACAAATGACCATCTAATTCCACACTGTCCAAAAAACCTTGATAACAAAGGGAAAGCACCATAAACAAAATTAGAGTTTTATCAAGCTCAAGTGGATTAGAAAAAGAACCAACGACTCCAATGAATGTGGTAACAAGAGCACAAGACCAAGAAGCAGCAAGGTATATATCTATAGGAGACAAAACCATCCCACCCAGTCAAATCGAGATAGAGAGTTTGTCAATTAGGACCCCCAAAAAATACTGGAAAGCAAAAAGGGACAAGATGAAAGCCAAAAGTATAAAAGAAAAATCGACCTTGGAAACCAAATTGCAGCAAACCTAAGAGCAGTTGAGAGTGGAAATGTACCATAAAGAAGAAACTATTGTAGCAAAACCACTAGACATTAGGAAGAGAATGGGTTCTAGGACGGCCTATTTATTTGGCAATTTAAGGGAGTCAAACCTCTAGTATTAAGAAAGAAATCAAAGAGCAGTTTTTGAATTCAAACAAGCAAAATGGCTAGTTTATTGGAACTCAAATTTCCCCCCCAAAATGAAATTCAAAATCTAGCAGGCAAAACCATATCATGTAACGTATCTATGGAAAGAGCTACGGATCTATAATTTCTGCTCAAATTGGAGATAGTATGTAGAAGTTATGGGAGGCCCAAAATCATAAAGTTGTTCCCCCCTTTTTTGGGGGAGAAAGTGCATCCATTGACCACTCTTACACCTCTCTTACACACCCACCATTCTTGCACACATGGCATGAACCTATTCGTCAAAATTCTAATCATCTCCATAATCTCATGGCAAATAAAGAGGCCCTCCTAGACCCCTCCTCTTCCTAATGAAATAACTTTGAGAGGTTCAGTCTTGGTGGACAAAGTCTTTGAGCACCAGTCTCGGATGCTCCAAAAATTGACGTGTTGATCCGTAAAAGAATCTAGGAGATGGAGAATCTTCGCACCAAAAACAGAGACCAAAGAGGGCCAGTAGTTGAGGCACCATTAAATACGAGGGTGGTAGCCAATACCATAGAGGATTTGAGCTCACAAACAGTTATGCCAATTCTAGAAGTAGAAGAAACCTAGCCACAGGATTTGTGGGATGATATCAAAAACAAAAAATGATGGAAGTGCGACCTTTGAGTCAGCCCCTATCACTGAGATCCATCTACACCACGAATTCTACCCCTGCAATATCTGATGACTATATGGTGATGCAGGTACAAAAATATCGAAAGACAAAAAATCTCAGTCTTTGAAAACTTTACCCTCGTTCATCGGCAACCATGAAACAAGATAAAAAAATTAGAAAAATATCATCTCAATGGAAATCTGATCCTAAGGTGGTGGACACTAAGACTCTTCACGAGTTGATGTTGTCTCCTATCCATTGTACGCTAACTCTATCCTAGTTACTACAGCTAAGACCTCATCTTTGGGAAGAGGTGGATTTTTTTTGGAGAAAATAGGGCTGATAATTCCACAACCAATCGTTCCTCCAAAAACATCGAACAACCAAACACCAAAACAGACTAAAGCAGAGCCTGTACCAATAAATAAGGTGGGAGACTACCGTGAGGGAGAGGAAGGAAACACTACCTTACCTGTGGAATACAAAGGAATTTCCATATCAACCAAGGCAGTGTGGGAAAAAAGGGAAAAACCTACTCTAAGGAAAACCCGAATGAAACTGCAATTGGTGGATGGATACCTGGAGAGACCAATTGGCATTTTGGAACAAATCATTGTATCCTCTTGTGGCATTGCATAAGAACACACCTTTTCTATAATGAATTTTGATAAGAGCAGCAATTTTGATATTATATTGGGCAGACCATTCATGCGTCAGCTCAAGAGGGGCTACAACTATATCTACTTAAGACACAAGGATGTCACTACAAAGATCAGTGTCAAGGATCATAATTATAGAGATGTCGAGAGAACCTTGGGGAAGAGATAAACTTCACAACTAAGCAGGAAGGGGAAATACCTGCTTGACTGTAAAGTAAAGCACATATTTGGATGTGTGGAGCTTTGGAGAGTGGAAGTCTAAAAAAAGAAGATTGTATTCACGACTGACTAGTATGGCATGAGACATATTTACCAGACCCTTTTTCGGAAGAGATGTTTGAACAAGTTGGATGGAAGCAGATATTGGCCACCCTGGATGTATCTGTGTGTAAATGAGGTGACTCTAGCCAAATTCTATGATGAGGAAGGATATGATATAATTCCATTCCAAATGATGAGCTTGACAAGGAGGGAGTTACAGATTGAAGACATAGTGGATGACATATCCATAAAAGACCTTAGTAAAATTGATGAGAAAGAATTCCAAAACTCCAGAGATAGACCTTTAGAGGACAATGCGGAGGACGAGTGCTCTAGTAGCTTTGATAAGGAAATCAAACTAAGGGATTGACAAGCGGTTTTTAAGATTTTCCCAACCAAAAACCACAAAGACAACGGAGATACTTGAAAAAGACACATGAACAAACAAAAAACCTATACCTCTCATAAAAAACAAAATGCAGTATCTGAGGTTGGTCGAAGCAACTGATTGCCTTAAAGACAAGATATCAAAAAGATTCATGAAACCCATCTCAACAGAAAAAAGAAAAGCAAACCAAATTCACAGATCAAAAATATCTTTGAAAAATCAATGAAATTATTGAAAATAGAGCTCAAACAAAGATACAACAAATTGAAACAAACTTTGAAAGAAGTTTGGGCAATGGAGTTGGAGATTGAGGATGAATCTGACAATGATAGTTTTGACGCACCCTCCCACTACAAAAGGTACACTATCCAAGACATAAAAATTGTAGTTTGAAAGGCAAAACGTGACCCAAAGGAACTTGGAACCTCATACGATGGGCCAGAAAAGCCAAGTGCATAGACCTAGTGAAACCAGGGGAAGACCCTAAGCCGGCATATATTGCCATGGACCTTACGGTAGAAGAAGAGAATCTATTGATAGCAACACTTCAACAATATAAAGATGTTTTTGCATGGTCATACAAGGATCTAAAAGGAATAGATCCATAAATCTGTCAATACAAAATACCCCTTAAAAGTGATGCCAAACCGCGTAGACAACACCATTATACGTACGATGAGACATTTGCTAAAACAATTAAGGAGGAGATAGAAAAACTCAAGGATGTTGAGTTTACCTATGAGATTGAACATACCGATTGGGTAGTGCCCAAAAAGAATGGATAGTTACAAGTCCATGTGACCCTCAAAGAGGTAAATGTTTCTACCATTAGAGACAACTATCCCCTACCGATAACAGATCATGTGATCAAGAGAGTTGCACGGAAAGAAGATTATAGTTTCTTACATGGGTTCTCAGGCTACAACCAATTGGCCATAAAACCAGAAGAGAACATAAGATGGATTTTGCAACAGAGTGGGGCATATTTGCATATAGGGTGATGCCTTTTGGTTTGACCAATGCATGTGCCACCTTTCATAGGATAATGATTCATGCATTCAAGGAGTATCTCACGCAATTTCTAGAAATATACATGGATTATCTATGCATGCGTTGTCAAGAAGTGTGCAGTGCGACTAGGAAAGCGACGGGCCTCTGACTGTGAGGATTCGTAGAAAATTCAAGCAAGGCATTGATGATTTGAAGCCAAAAACACACTAAAAAAGAACAAAACTCCAGCCATGAAAGCTCCACTTTGAAAAAGAACCAATACTAACTCAAAACTCTTGTGTGTGTGAAGATTAGGTGTAGCCTTGCTCCCAATTGCACAGATGCAGTGCTCATTTGACCTGTTAAAAACCCCAAAATGACGCATCAATTTCTCATTGTGACCATTTCATGGAAGCTTCAGTACTTCATTGGAGAAGCCCAGGTAGTTATTTGAAGAGGGGAAACCCTACTTGGAGGCCTCACAGCCTCAACCATGTAGTGGAAGCAGCAAGGGACTGCACTAGCACCTTATAAAGGAATGGCTATATCTCCTTGCTTATATGCAAAATGAGCTTGTTCTTGGCTCTAAAACTTACCTCTCTACTTAGGCAATGATGGCGCCGTCGTTGATGTGGAATTTTGAGCTATTTTTAGGCTATTTTGGACCATTTTTAGCCCAAAAATACCCCCTTCTTGTCCGTAAAAAGCCCAAACGAGCTGGTAGAAATCCCCAAATTTGTGGAAAAATCCCATTGGGCTCAAATTTCATGTTGGACCTCATTTTTCCACTTGGTAAGCACTTTGGACACGTCTTTTACGCATGCATATGAAACTTGCTATTTTTTGCCAAGATCGCCCGCATTGAACTTTTTAGGCAAAACGAGCGTGCCACTTCGAGACACTTGACATTTGTACATTCCTAAAGCAAACTAGGCATTCTTTAATGTGGTAAAACATGCAACGGTGCCACGTCCCTGGCCTCGTCTGCCTGGCAAGGTATGTACACACCTGCAACCGTGGCATCCGTTTTCGCATATATCACACTATGTACATTGTAGCATTTGGTCCCACACATTAAAAACATAGAGTGAGGTAGATATTTTTATTTTCATATTATGCACCTCCCACAGCATGACATTCACCCCCTCTAAACCTGCACATCCGATGTGCCACACATATCTTTTTATAGCAGGTTCAATCTTCATTTAAGTCCACATATATGTCGATTTCATCATCGCTTGCAACAAAATCTAACGTATCAATTTCTTGTTCATCATCCACATCTATAACATTTTCATCAGAGCCTTCATTTTGAATTTCCTGTGAATCAAAGGGATCTGTATCACCTCTTGTTTTGAATAACTTAATTATTTTCCCTACGATGGGAATCTTCATTTTTGTCCCGTCTAACTCATGCAAGTATAAGTTGCATTCCCATGTACATGTTGAACCACATAAGGAACAAACCATCTCGTTGAAACGAAGGCAATGGAAAATGAAAAAACGATTTCTACACCTTTGGCTGGTCACTTTAAACTAACCAAGGATATGTGTCCGAAGACACAAGAGGAGATTGCCCATATGTCTTCGAACACATATGTTGCAGTGGTAGGTTCTCTTATGTATGCTATGGTCTGGACAAGGCCAGACATTGTACATGCAATGGGAGTTGTAAGTAGGTTCATGGACAACCCAGGTAAAGAGCACTGGCAAGCTGTGAAGTGGATACTTAGGTATCTAAAAGGGGCAAAAACAAATTCTTTGTATTTTGAAGAAACTGATATTTTTCTTCAAGGGTATGCTGGTGCAGATATGGCAGGTCACAAAGATACTCGAAGGAGCACTACTGGCTATGTCTTCACGGTTGGAGGCACAAAAATAAGCTGGGCTTCAAAGCTGCAGAAAGTGATCTCACTTTCTACCACGGAAGCAGAGTATGTAGCAATGATGGAGGCAAGCAAAGAAATGTTTTGGCTTCACAGATTTTTAGAAGAGCTTGGATTAAACTAAGACAATTGTGTATTGTACAATGATAGCCAAAGCGATATCCATCTTGCAAAGAACTCAGCCTTTCATTCAAGGACAAAGCACATTGAGGTGAGATATCACTTCATACACACTCTTTTGGAAGAGGGATAGCTAAAGCTAGGAAAGGTGCATACAAGTGAAAATTCTGCAGACATGTTTACAAAGGTGGTCGATAAGGAGAAGTTGAGCTTTTGCTCATCTTCAATAGGCATTCAAGAATAAGAAGGCAAGATGGAAAGCAGTCACAGGTTTAGTTTGGAGATCAGTCTCCAAGTGGGAGATTGTTAAGTATGGAGCCTGATTTACCCCTTATAATTTTTTGTGTTAAAAATGCACATTTGTAAAGCCCCTGTTATGAGGAGAATCCATCGTGCGTCAAGAAAAATCACTCGCCAAAAACCAAAATTTTCACGGCCAGTCTCGAGCAAATTTTCACGGCCGGAATATTCCTTTTCGTCGGAATATTCCTTTTGGTCGAAAAGTGATCGAAAAACGGTCGGTCGTTTGGCCGGTTGGCCGGTAGTCAATGGCCGATGGCCGATTTCAAAGATGGACTTGTCTTCTCAAGGGTGGCCACACATGGGCGCATTGGGGGGTTCGATTTGGACAACACAAGGGCAGCTACACACGGTTGCCTCTCATGAGAGAGGGCAGCCCTTGAGGCCTATAAAAGGAGGCCGCTTCTACACACAAAAACGGATTGTGAAGCATTGTGGTGCATTGTGAAGTTGATGTGAGGCGGTGAGAGTGAAGCAAGGCGGGAACTCCAAAGAGGTATAATCCCTTTGTAACTTACTTCTTGTTTGAAGTACTAAAGCCATTGAGTGGTTGCTTTTCGTGGACATAGCACCTACCTACATTGGGTGAACCACGTATATCGTGTGTGATCTCTCTCTCTCTACTCTATAATCTCTCATGTGTGAAAATTATCTCTCTCCATTAAGTAACCTACTCAATTATCTACTTAGCTATGTCATATTTCCTAACAATACCAAGTCATTTGGATCTCAAAATCCCAACCAAAGAGCTCAAATTCTCTAAGTCCGCCAAATTGCTCAAAATTTGACCTAAAATTTTAACCAATGATCCAAACCCCAAAAAATTTGGACCAGAGCATCACCTAGAGGTGCCCAACCAGGTCGTATGATCAAATCATCAAAATATGGTCCATCATAGATTGCGATCCATGTACCTCAAAGTCAGATTTGATCTATGATCTCTTGCCCTTGTGACTATAGTTGTCCTAGATGCACTGGTGAAGTTTGGTCAAATTTTGAGTAGTTATAATAGATTCATGGTCATTTCTCAATTTATGGTCAAAGTTTGCGTTTTTTTTTTTCCTAACTCTAAAATCAGTTTGAAAATGGTCCCAAGATGCCCCGTAGGAAAGTACAGAAGGAGTGGGGGATAACACCTTATGATATCACAGATATCTCATCCAATGAGAAAGCTCACATCACTGATTAGGAGCTAGAAGCAATACCTACAAACATCTTCATTGGGAAGTTCCAAGCGGCCAATGGGATGATAGTCAAAGTTACCATATTCCCCAAGGAATTATGGATGATACACCAAAAAACTAAAGTGCTAGAAACGGCCAGATGCTTACATTTGGACAGCTTCTTGAGATTACCACCATGGGGAACAAATTTTTGGAGAGCCCATGAACTAATCAACTCTATTCAATACAACGGGGAAACAACATTAATAGACAAAGATGGGGCTATAGTCAAAGTAAATATCACCCCAAAAAACATCAATGAAGCTCTTCACTTGCATCAAGGAACCCACAATCTATTGCGCAAGACTAAGGAAATAGATAATGACAACGCCTTCCTGAAGCAAAGAGGCCACAAATTGACCTATCAAAATCTAATCTACTCCGAGACGGAGCTATCTTTGCGCTTAATATCACAACATTTCAAAGTGCAAAAGCCACAGTGATACATGGAACCAATGTTGCATATGGCACTCGTCATGGCAATGGGGCTGGCAGAAAGAAGGGTGGTCAACTGTGACTTTGGAAATTACATCCTTGAAAATTTACATCAAACGAAGTAATAAAAGAAAATCATACATGAATGTTGGACAAATGTTGACCAAAATTTTCTACCAAGCCTTAGGCATGATTGATGAATTACCACATGCATAAACACAATTGGATTCAATTCACAAATCCAAAAGAGCGGTGAACCCGATAGTAGGACCAACTACAGGACAACCATCGAAGACAAAGAAAACTGGGCAAAGCTCTAACAAACCTAAGTCTGACAGTAAAGTAACAAAATCAAACATGCCGCCCAGTGGTGAAATTAAAACAACAAAGGGAAGAGATACTCCCTCAGAGTATCAACCTTCAAAGGAGGAAGAAGAGGACGAATTTACACTAAGACAAACAAGAGTAAAAGTACGGTCAAACAGGGCCACCGAAGCAAGACTCATTACACAAGCACAGAGGTCTACGGAAGAAGCTCAAGCCCAAAGACAAAAACTCCGTCAACAAAGACATGAGGAAAAACGAAACCTTGGAATTGGAGTAGATGATGAAAGAGAGCATGAGGAGAACACGCCACTAGAACACAAGAAGGCCGAAGCTCTAGAAAAGCTTAAACAACAAAGAAGAAAAGAAGCAGTAGAAAATTTGAATATTGCCGGTGATATGCGGCAATAGATTCAGAACGAGCTCAAACGCAAAGTGGAACAGAAGGAAAGAGAAGAAGCCAAGCACCAATGCGTTGATGATATTGAATCATCTGACGAGTCTACTAAGGGAGAGGATGAGGACAAGACTAACATGGCATAAATAAATCAAGAGGAGGAAGGTGGTTCAAGAAAGTGTTTGAATATCATATAGAAAACACACCATCAACAATCAAGGTAAAAGTACCTTCCCCTACTCAAGAATCAGCTGACCAAAAGCTTGAGAAAGAACAGAAAGATCACACAATTGATACACCCAAACAAATAAAGACAAGGTGTTGCCAACAACACATAAGGTCCAAAAACACCCTACCAAAGCACAAGAGGACATGGCTGCTCAAAGCATGGCACATCACGTAATATTACAACAAAAAGATCAAACCATAAAGACAATGCAAGCACAGCCAGCCATGGTAGAAGTCTCTCACACAATAGGACAGGGACACGTGGCACAGGAAACTCAACATATAGAGATGACCAGTACGACCACACAAAAACAACATTGCATGAGTTTGAGGATCCAGCCAAAACACAAACCACCAAAACTTCCAGGGACAAAATTCAGTGGTGGATATTGGGAGTGAGTGATTCTTTACACAAAGAATATCTGCAATATGAAATCAAGGTGTTTGAATCAATTGCCCTTCTCATGGTTACACCTGATGAAATTGTGAAGAACCTGAGACATGAAATGATTGCACTTCCATTGATGAGGCAGGAGGCTCTCTTATGGAAGCAAAAAATGTTTCCTAGCATTGAGCCCAACCACAAAGGTGACTACAGGGATGTTCTTATAACTGCTATACAGGTACAAGCAATCATTGATAATCAGCCAACATGGCAAAAGAAATGGTTTGAGTGGCATCCAACCGATGAAACTTATTACAGGAATGCCCCACAGCATCTCAGGATCGACCCATCCTATTGTCCCATCAACACAAGGTGATCCCGGGATGATTTCTATTCAGGGAAAAGCAAAAGGCCAGTAGTACTCAACTACCCAGTAATAACAAATCCATCCAATAATCTTTTCCCCTCAGAGAAATATATGATTCACACACTCAAAGGAGTCATTAACATAATGAAAGTGGTTCCAGATCTCGCATTCAGACTACAAATTGGACCTTACAAGATGTAAGAGAATCACTTTTCTTGATGAAATTTCCCTAGACTATAGATTTATGGTCTATGGCACTATAATAAATACTGGAGTGGAGAACACAACTTCCTGCAAAACGTGTCTTACTCCAAAGAGTATTTTTTTTTAGCCATCGACAAGCAGGAGTTGAATATTATTGTTTCTCTTTATGTAATCTCTACTTATGAATCAATACAAATACTTCTTCTTTTATTTGTTACCATATACATGTGGTAGTGATGTGTATGAACACACTTAGCACCGTTGGGGAATTGTTTCCCTCACTAGGAGGTTTTTTTCCCCGTGCATTGTATATACACCTATCAATCTAGGGCTATCTATCTTTCCATTGCACACTAAGTAAAACACTCTTTTTTGTGTGCCTTGAGCTTCCTTAGTCGTCTCCAAGATATGTGTGTTTTCTTGCAATCCTAATTCTAACAATTGGTATCAGAGCAGGTTGCGTCCTTCGAGCCTTAGTCGCCAGCAGCTCCAGCCCACGCCTACTCACTTTCTCCGATTTCTGTCCGCTTTGGTGAGCGTTCGTAAGTCAACAAATTTTTTAGGATAACTTAAAGAGCTTAGTCTGCTCAAATTTCTGATTCGGGCTCATTTTGGCCTCCGTTGCCACTACAGGCAGTACTGCACATGCTATTTTGTCATTTTGTGTAGAAATTTTGTCAGTGATGTTTTTTGCATAACATGTCCCTTATGGTCTTCTACGGTTTTTGCTATATAGCATGTGTTGTTCCCACTTTCCTTCTCCTCTTTTTGGGAAGTTTTCACATCAGGTGCAACATTTACCATGGTTGACAACAACATAGATGTGTTCAAGATGTTTGTTGCTGCTGAGGATAGATTGGATGGGGACAATTACCCTATGTGGGGCTTATATGATGCAACACATTCTTGTGTTGAAGGGCGTTTGGAACATTGTGCAGGGCATTGATGCATGTCCTGGTTCTGAGGATACAGGGAATGTTGAGGATGTTGCAGGTCTTGCTACAAGGATTGTTGCTGTTAGAGTTGTTTTGCCTACGGCAGAACAAGCTCGTTGGGATGTAAAATATGTGCATGCTCATGCATTGGTTGTGTTTTCTGTGAAGCACACTATTACTCCTCACATTTGTTCAACAAAATCTACAAAACATGCTTGGGATATTTTGGCTGGTCTTTATACAAGTCGCAATGAGGCAAAAATTTCATTGCTGCATAAAGAGCTGGAGTCGAAGATTATGCATGAGGAATATTACATGGAAACTTTCCTTGCTAGTGTCAAGGATATCAATAAGAAACTTATTTCTGCAGGTGGAGTCATTTCAGACAGCTCCCTTCTGCAGACTGTTCTTGATACCTTGTCAGATTCTTACCATACTTCTGCTAGTACCTGGAGACATATGACCCAAGGAAATCGTAAAGTTGTCAAGTTTGATGCATTATGCACATTGTTGTTGCAAGAGTTGCTTTCCAAAAAAAGGACTAGACAACGTGCAGTTGAACATGCCTTTATTGCTGCTCAAAGAAAAGGTGGTAACAACAATGCATCCACCTCTTATGGTCCTTCTACGAGTGGAAAATCACATGTTCCTAATGATTCTACTACCAACAATTTGTCTAGAAATTCTGGTGATAAGGGCAAAAAGAAGATGCGTTGCCTTTATTGTAAAGCTAATGATCACGTGATCAAGTAGTGTCCTGAGTTGAAGGCTAATGAGGCTAAGAAGAAAGAGGATGGTTCCACTGCAAATGCTGGTTCCACTACAAATGCAGCTATTGTTGAGTCTTCTGTGAAAGGAGATTGTGATGTTGATGTTGCTGCAGAATGGGCTTTAGTGTAGAGTGTACCTATAATCCGGATGTCCATGATGCATGCATGTCAGTTGCTGCAGATTCAAATGTGTGGTATTTTGACAATGATGCTACAAAGCACATTAACTCACATTGATATTTGTTCACCTCTCTTGAGTTTGTCCCTCATGGTAATTCAATTACTTGTGCCAACAATGCCTCTTATCCGGTTCAAGGAGTTGGAAAGATTGTGCTTACTACTGCAAATGGCAGTTCTTTCACACTTGTTGATGCACTTTATGTACCTGGGATCAAGAAGAATCATTTGTCTGTATTTGCACTTGCTAGACTTGGACTTGTAGTCAAGTTTGTGGATGACAGATGTACAGTCCATGATCTCAATTTTGGTGATGAAATTGTTGTATCTGGAACTTTATGCCATGGGCTATATAAGCTCACTTTATATGACAAGTGTTGGCAAAATTTTGTGAATGCAGTTGTGGATTATAAGGCTATTTCATATGCAAAAATTTGGCATGCACGTTTTAGACATTTGAATTTTGTCAGTTTGCTGCGTTTGCAAAAATCTAATCTGGTTGCTTCTTTTCCGCCTCTTGAAGCACCTATCAAACATGTTTGTGAAGGTTGTATTTTGGGTAAGATGTAGCGTTCGAAGTTTCCAAAGGATGGTTCAGTTAGGGCCACATGTAGGTTGCAACTTGTGCATAGTGATGTTTGTGGGCCCATGCAAATTCCATCCTTAGACAATTACCTTTACTTCGTGACATTCATTTGATGATTACTGAAGGCATGCATGGGTATTTTTTCTTAAAGAAAAGTCCGAAGTATCTATGTGCTTCAAACAATTATTGGCTATGGTTGAATATGTCTTGAAATGTACTATGGGCACCCTCCATTCCGGTCGAGGGGGGGAGTATATGTCTCATGAATTTAATGCATTTTTGGCTAGTCGTGGGATAAAACACCAATGTAGAGTGCTTTATACCCCTCAACAAAATGGTGTTGCTGAGAGGTTACTTATGGAAATGGCACAATGTATGGTCAAAAGTCAAGCTTTGCCGCATTCGTTTTGGCTTGATGCCATCATGTGTGCCACTTATGTACTTAACAGGTGTCCTATGAAAGCTTTGCAATCTATTACCCCATATGAATCATGGCATGATAGAAATCCTTCTATTGAGCACATGCGTGTTTTTGGTTGTTTGGCATATGCTTTAATGCCATAAACACAACGCAAAAAATTGGATGATAAGGCTTTCAAATGTATTTTTGTTGGTCATAGTGTTGAAAGCAAAGGTTACATGTTGTATCATCCTCTAACAAAGTGTATTCTGGTTTCACGAGATGTGTTTATGGAAGATTTTGTTCAACCCTTGGTGTCATGTACTACAGATAGTAATGTAATCTCACATGACATTTATGACACTTTGTTTCCTCTTTTCAGTGGTGGAATCTCAAATGTAAATTCCAATGAGGAAAATGTATAGCCTATGGGGGGTTTTGAAAATGTTACAGATCAACCTATTATTGATGCAGATGTACATGATGTACTTGATGAGGAAAGGCCTGAGAATGAGCAGGCTAGAGGTATGCTTAAATGGTTGGTGCATACTTTGTGTGACAGTAAATTGGATGCACCTTTGTCTAGTCATACTCGTTCAGGTTTTCGTCATGCATCTTATGCATCAGATTGTTATGCTTTGGTTGTGTCTAGCTTACATGATGTTGAGGAACCTCTATCTTTTGATGAAGCACAAAATTCAAAAAATTGGATGGCTACCATGCAATTAGAATATGATGCACTTATAGAAAATGACATATGGACTTTATGTGATTTGCTTCCTGGAAAAAAAGCCATTGGTACAAAGTGGGTTTACAAGTTGAGGTGCAAACCGGATGGTGAGATTGATTTTCATAAGGCTTGACTTGTTGCAAAAGGTTATGCATAACAAAAAGGCATAGATTATGAAGAGACTTTTGCTCCCACTTGTCGTATGACTACTATGCATTTTCTATGTGCATTGGCAACTCAGTTTGATTGGGGTGTACATCAATCAAAAATTGTTACTGCTTTCTTGAATGGTGACATATTTGAGGAAGTTTATGTAATGCAGCCTCGTGGTTTTGTCAAGAAAGGACAAGAGGATAAATTGTGCAGATGTAAGAAAGCTTTGTATGGGTTGAAGAAATCTCCTTTTGCTTGGTATGAGAAGGCTGACATTCATTTGATCAAACGAGGCTTTCGTAACAGTCCAACAGAAAGCACATTGTATGTAAAGAGTGAGGGTGATGTACTTCTCATCGTGGTTATTTACGTGGATGCTTTGTTGAACACTCGACCAAATGAGAGACATATTGCTGAATTTAAGGCTGATTTGAATGCTACTTTCAAGATGAAAGATTTGGGGCTTATGTCAGAAAACTTACATAGAGAAATTGCTATGTAAGTTTGGACTTGAGGATTGCAAACCTATTGCCACTCCCATGGAAACAGGTTTGAAATTAAGTCTTCATGATGTTGGTGATCATGCAAATTCCACTCTTTACCAAAATGATGTTGGATGCCTCATTTATGTATGCAACACGAGGCCAAATATTCAGTTTGCAGTCTCATAGGTTAGCAAATTTATGCATAGCCCAAGGTCTAAGCATTGGCAAGCTATCAAGAGTATTTTCAGCTACTTGAGTGGCACTTTACATATTGGCTTGTTTTATCCCAAGGGGGGATCATTGCCGCCAGACTTACATGCTTTTTCGGACTCAGAGTGGGCTGGTTGTTTTGACACGCCAGTGTCCACAAGTGGTTTTTGTTTCATGCTTGGCAGTTCATGTATATCATGGTTGAGCAAGAAGCAACCTACTTTGGCTACTTCTAGTTGTGAGGCTAAGTACAAGGAAATCTTCACGGCTACGGTTGAGTGTGTATGGCTCACACGCCTTATAGATGATTTGGGTGTTGGACCGTACACTGCCAACACGATCTACATTGACAATCAGAGCGCATTGGCAGTTGCGAGGAATCCAATTTTTCATGCTCGCACAAATTGCATTGAGATGCACTACCACTATATCAGGGAGAGACTCTCAGCAGGGAAGATCAGCTTGGCTTATGTGCCAACACAGGACAACCTTGCAGACCTTTTCACAAAGGCATTGTCTCATGAGAAGTTTGAAGCTTTCCACAAAGCTTTATGCTTACTCCTTACCCCCCCCACCATGTCCCCCCCCCACCCCCCCCCCCCCCCCATAAACAACACCCCCCCCCCACCCCCCCCCACACAAACAACACCACACCACCACATGGCACCCACAACCCAACCCCCCCCCCCCCCCCCCCACCCCCCCCAACAAACCCACCCCCCCCCCCCCCCCCCCCCCCCCCCCCCCCCCCCCCCCCCCCTGCATTGTATATACGCCCATCATTCTAGGGCTATCTATCTTTTCATTGCACATTAAGTAAAACACTCTCTATTGTGTGCCTTGAGCTTCCTTTGTCTTCTCCAAGCTGTGTGTGTTTTCCTGCAACCCTAATTCTAACGTTATTTTGCTTATAGGTGTCCATTTACTAACTTAATATCTATCACTAACTTCAAAAACTAAACATTTGATTGCATGAATGATATATTAGTGCTTATGGTATTATATCATTGATGTGGCTTTATTTAAAAGTGAAAAGTTAGAAAGTGTTAGTTCAATGGATGTGTTTTTAAAAAAAAATAGATGCAAATACTTTTGATCTGTGTTTGTCTACAAGTGTACTTAATACCATCACATTTCTATCACTTAATTCTCAAGTAAAACATCGTGAAAATCAAAAGATAAACTATGCAATAAGCAATGAAGGGTCAAAAAATTATTTCAAATGATAAACCCATGCAATGGTATACAAGTTTTCATAAATCTCGACAATAAATCTGGCTTCATCATAGATGAAAATGAGACATAGGATCATCAACTCTCCATTCCATTTCAAAGATTCACTTGTTCTTTAGCATGAGGAGATTTTCTTGCATCTTGTGAACTCACTCTTTGCCTCTTTGATGTAGATGAAGTTGGTGGCTCCTGACTTCTCTTTAGTGAATTCAATATGGGTGAAAGATTGTATTGGTGGTACAAAAAAAGGACCAATTTTGAATTCTCTTGGTTGGTGTTGCTTTGTTAAGGCCATAAAACAAAAGATGTCATATTCTTATTTTTTGGTGGGGGAAACTCCCAATTTTATATTATGACCTACTTTTGAGAGAAAATGTGTGTGTGGTGTAATAATTGCAAGGAAAACCACTTCAAATTGTTCTCTCTCGTGTACAAGACGAGCTATTTTGTACGCTTGGAGCTGACAGACCGATTGGCCTTCCTATTATCACATCACAAGCTTCCTCTACTTTGAGTTGTGTTGTGCGGCTGTCCTCTTTGTTGTGCTCATTCCAACCTCTTCTTGGTGTAATCTTTGCTTATTGCTATGAGGTCCCCACGAAGGGCTACTACTATTGAGTCCACTCTTGAGAGAGCAGCAAGGATTACCAAGGGAAACTCCAAACTCACGTCTCCTCACAGCACCAAGACCATACCGTTTGTGCTGTCCGAGGAAGTGAGGACACCAAATACTCACGCCAGCAAACAGAGTTTCTTAGTCCCACAATTTGAACTTGGAGGGTCTTCCATCCTTGCCAACGACGACAGGTCTACATCAAAGAGAAGAGGTGAGTTGTGCATGTTGTGTTGAAAACTACAGATTGAACATTTTTGCCTACAACACCATTAATGCAGATTAGTTGAGCATTGTTTGATTTGTATGTAAATACATAAGTAAACGATGTATTTTTTTAGGGTTTAGGGTAGCTGAGTTTCAAAACAAGGTCTTGCATGTGTCCTAGTGCAAGCTGCATGTTTGAGATTTGCACTACACATGCCAATTTTCATGTTACGAGATTTGATACTATATGTATGTTATTAAAAAAATATTCTAACCGTTGCAATGTGTGAATTGACAGAACGGAAGAGTTGGCTACTCAATCTTTGTAGGAAAAACAGAACGGAAGATTACCCCATGCTCACAAAATTATGTCATACAGCAAAGGAGCTACACAAGGAGTATGGTCTAAGCCTACTAGGGGTGCTTCCAAAGGATCTAAATGAAGTTATGCTCCCACAGGATCAATGGTTAACAGTGTTCAAGTTTAAGCACAACAAAGGTGCCAATATTTATCTTAATCACGTGCACCCTCACTTCATAAACAACTGCAGGTTGCTCTTCCATAAGGTGTATCAAGCACCACCATCTTGTAGAGAGATTACAGTGAAGTTTTCTTGAGGGTACCCTTTTGAGAGGTTCCATGCTGCGATGAAAGACCCTGCAGGCCACACCGTGCCATGGGCCAAGTTTGGCGAGAACGTTATTCAGATGTGCAAAGCAAGAGGAGGGGTTGGAGCGGAAGATTGAGGGTTGGAGAAACGCAAATGGTGCCTCTAAAGGCTGCCCATCATAGTGGGAAAAAGACTCACGCATTACACAGTCTGGCAGCAACTTGTGCACGAAGATTGGGCCGACTGCTGCTTATTGGCATAATTTGTCGGCTCACTGAGTGTCGCTGATTTGGAGTTATTGGTAGAGAGGATGCTTGCCAAGAGCAACGTTTATTCTAATGTGTAAAGTGAAATGAAAGGGAGAAACCTCTATTCTTGGGCCATTATCCATGGTCTATGCATGACCTAATGTTTAAAATAGAACACACATATATACATCCAAACTAAGGTTGTACCTAATGAGAGGCAAAATGAAATGATTTACTCAAGCATTTATTTTGGGCAACCTAAGGGGACCCAAAATTCTACGAATTACTCGCTGAAACTGTAATTTTTAGTACTAACAATGATATGCACCCTTTGCCTTGCAATGGGAACAAATGGATCATACAAGTTTTTTGATTCATACAACTTACTTGATTATGTGAAGCATTCATGCAATCTTGAAACAACAACAGACACCAAGCCCTCATCAGTGGTGGCACTAAAATTGACGTGATCTGGGAGGGGCAACAAGAAGAGTGGCCTCTAAGAACCCTTCTAGGCTTGCGTGTTGCTCAATCGGGTTGGGGGATAACAAACACAAATCCACAACCAAACCCTACACAAATTTGGAGCACCACCTAGTTTTGGATGCGAACTAGGACGCATAGAGAGAGAGAGAGAGAGAGAGAGAGAGAGAGAGAGAGAGAGAGAGAGAGAAAGAGGCTGCATTGAAACGTAACGACTATGATCAAGCAAACCCGGTATACACACATACAAAGAAGAGAGAGAGAGAGAGAGAGAGAGAGAGAGAGAGAGAGGAAATGCTTATTATACTAATACCTACTCACGAAGCACCCATGACCAAACAAAGTAAGATTAGCATTTTGTTCAATATAGCTTGAGTAAAATACACCACAACACATCACAAAACAAGCCACCACAATCACTATCTTAATTCAAAGGGAGTCCTCTCCACGCTATCGCCCTCATACATCATGTGAGATTTATGGACAAATCAACAACAACACACCACAAACAAGCTATCAAAAACTTAAGTTAAAAAAAACATCAAGAGACTTACACATCATTGTTCTCCATGACTTCATTTTGAAAGAGAGACAACGTAGACATGTTTAGTCCAAATCCACCTCCTTGATTCAACAAAATGTTGTGCTTACAATTGTTAGGAGAAATGAAGGCTTCCTACTCTCTATTGAATGATCTCTCTCTCTCTCTCTCTCTCTCTCTCTCTCTCTCTCTCTCTCTCACACACACACACACACACACACACACACACACACACACACACAATGGCATAAAACTCCCTTGCTAATCACACCCTTAAGTGAAACACATGCGTGCACATAATCTGATGAGATTTCACTCAAGAGAGCTACTCCCTCCTTTTATCGCATTTTTGATGACTAGGGTTACTCCTCTAACCGTAGTTGGGTTAGATTTTCAGCATTTTATCTATTTTCTTGCTTACAATTATCAAGAAGGTGGTGGGGATAGAGAGATAAAAGAAAGAGAAGAGAGAAATGGAGATGATAGCACTTTACAAAGTAGGGTTAGTGTTAGTAGATTAGTAGAGTTAGGGTATTTTTTATTGATTTACAAATGGATTTGGATATTTACAATGAGAGTGTCCATGTAGGATACATATAAGAAAGATAAATGATTGAGAGGTAAGAAAAGATGGATTTCTTACAATGTTGATTCTCCAAGAAGCTTGAGTAGCCAACTTTTTATGCTTGTTGACGGTCCACTAACTTTGATGGCACGGTTGCACTCCACTCTTGATCTTTCTTGGGAGCCAAGGTGATTGAAGATGAGTAAACCATCACTATGATGTTTTTCTTTAAGAGAAAAGGTTGAATTTTTTGGATTCTATTATAGAAGTTGATAATTTGGAGGAGAAAAAATAAGATTATGAGGTTAATTTTGAAATAGAAATGTGTGTAAGAGGCATCACCATGGTTTCTCTTATTCTTTAAGGTTGAGGAGAAGATGAGTATGGTGCAAAGAGGAGAGGTGAGAGAGATAGAGATGATGAGTGGAGAAGTGTGTGTGAAAGAAGAAAATGATAAAATGAAAGAGGGAGTGTGGCCGTGTATAGCATGGGCAGACTGGGATCCATCAATTAAATCATATCTCACAGCTTGTACCTCCGAAAGTTATGAAAAACTTTGAGGCAAAAGTTCATCTCACGAGCTATAATTCTTGTCTTTATTACTTTTTCAAATTTGGAGAGGAGGTCAACGCTAAATTTTTTGAAAAACCGACTGTCCTCTTCCACTGCATAAAGTCTTTGTGGAGTCCCTCTTTAGATGATTCTTTTGAATGCATCCAAAAGTGAGTCCCCCATAATACATGCATGTATGCCACATATCCTTGATCTTATTTTGTGGGTCTATAAGTGAAGATATTGTTGAGCTCATAATATAAGTGAATAATGCAACTTAGGAAATCAAATATTGAGGGGTCTAAAAATATGTACATGTGAAAATCAAATAAAAAATAATATAGGTAGAAAAATTATAAAGAGATCAATTTTAATTATCTCTCATTATAAGGCTACTATAAAAAGAAGAATGTTTTTGGTGTTTTAATTTATGAGAGTGAAAAGGAGAACACTTGTAGAAAGGAAAAACTCATAATAGTGAAAATATATTCATATTCTTGTGATTTTTGTTGGGGTGGAGTTCCACCAAGGCTAAGTTATAGCTATTTTGGTTTTTTTTTTTGAACCTTTCCATACAAGTATACACATGTCCGTACAAGAAAAAATAGCAAATTATTATGTAGGGTAAAATGGTTAAAATTGACGTATGTAAGCTCGATAAAAACCCACACTTCAATATAGATATATACACAAAGTTATCAAATACTTACATAAACACACACTATATTTAGGCAAAAATTAGGGTGAAATATTATGTACAAACTTGGCCATAATACTGATCGATATACTTCTTGTCTCTAATTAGATAACTAGCTAGTTGAGGTTTCTTCCATGGAATAATAGGTTGTATAACACACACACATACGTACATATGAACAGGTGAGGATAGCCATAGTGTTAAAGTGATTTTTCTTGGGTGATGTGGCTTACTATGGCAAATATGGAGAGCCGAAAAATGGCTATCACTATTTGTTTTGTTCTTTCCATTTGAGGTTAATAATATCAAATGAGGTTCATATTTTCCTGCACAAAAATGAGCATTGAAATAGATGATCCAAAATAACAAGATTTAAGGTTTCTCAATGCAAACATGAGACAAGACAAAGATTTCATGATAAGGCTGCACAATTACAAGTAGTGAGGAAATCAAAACAAATGGCAATATTTGAGGACATTCTTGAGTTCAAGTCTCGACAAATTGATTTTTGAAGACTCTTTGAATAGGTCATAGCACATTAAATCTATCTCTCTCTCTCTCTCTCTCTCTCTCTCTCTCTCTCTCTCACACTCTCAACTACATTGAGTAAAGATTCTCTCCTCATAATTCTATATAAAGCATCAAATCACACAAACGCTCACTTGTTAAGTTCTCAAATTGTATCTTCATGCACGGATAGCATAGAACGCCAAAAGATAGATTTCAACAATAAAAAATCACAAGTTTCTATCCAAAACATTGCCTCAACAATCAACGTTCACATAAAATGTTTTTTTAGGAGTCAATGCTCGCCAAAAACGTTGCCTCCAATCATTTGTCTCAACAATTAACGCTTGCCAAAGACGTTGCCCTGGAAATCAATGCTCACCACAATGCCGATTAAGGTTAGAGCTTAGCACGCTCTCTCTCAGTATATGACCACGTTGTGGCATTTTATGTTGTGGCATTGAGTTGAGAGATATGAGAGGTCAAACAAGTTCATGAGAGTTGTTGGCACTGAGTTGAGAGCTGCCAAGGAGCTCTATTTTGTTTAGCCATTCATAGTAAACTTCAACTAGTTTTACGGGATTGCACCCACTCACTCATACCCATATGTCTCAGGGATTGAAACGAGAGCTACCAAAGAGCTCTATTTAAAGAGGAATCGCTAGCAAAAATGTTTAGCCGTTTGAAGTACACTTTGACTAGTTTTACGGGATTGCGCCCACTCACTCACACCCATATGTCTCATGGGTTGAAACGAGAGCTACCAAAGAACTCTATTTAAAGAGGAATCTCTAGCGAAAATTTAATCCTCGGTGGCAATCATTGAAAACACTGAGCGGAAACGTTTACTGAAAAGAAGTGCAATGCAAAAATGCACCACGGCTGGCTCTATTCTCATGGGTGCAACTCCAAAACGATGTTGGATCGTCACTCATCACCACTCATTGCTGCTCGCCAAAAGCGCTACTGATGCAGGCTCGCCAAGCACGTGCTTCAGGCCAGAAAAAGAGCTTGAAAGCTTACCAAAAATGCAAGGGAGTGCAGTAGAAGGCTCACAGACCTCCCTTCGAAACCGTACTTCTATTGGGGATGTTCTCAACGACCATTTACAAGATAGAGAGAGAGAGAGAGAGAGAGAGAGAGAGAGAGAGAGAGAGAGAGAGAGAGAGACTATGCCTCTTAAAAAAGAGAAAAACCATGTCTATTGCGGACGTTCTCAATGATCTCTTACACACACACACACACACACACACACAAATACCATGCCTCTTTAAAAAGTAGCAAGTGCCTCCTCTTAAAAAATTGCATGACTCTCCTTTCTTTATTTTCGACGCCCTATTCTAACCAACACACACACACACACACACAAAGAGAGACTTTTTGAGCTTAATAACCAAAGCATTATTTAAAAGCTAGAGTTGAATTTATCTTTTAAGGAGAGAGAGAGAGAGAGAGAGAGAGACATTTTGAATCAAATTACCAAGGCATTATTCAAAGATAAAGTGGAATTTATCTATCTAACTAAAAAGTAGAGAGAGAGAGAGAGAGAGAGAGAGATTTTGAATCAAATTACCAAGGCATTATTCAAAGATAAAGTGGAATTTATCTATCTAACTAAAAAGTAGAGAGAGAGAGAGAGAGAGAGAGGGAGAGAGACCTCTTGGCATCCATTTGAATATATTTTTTCGAATTGAGTATCTTCTACTACCTTCTTTATTATCTTTAACTAAAAGTGGACACTTAATAGAGTCGATAACCATTTATTGATGATGATAAAGAATTATTCCATGACCATTAAAAGGAGCTATAAATTATTTTTGTTTGTTGATTTCACATAATTGTTAAATAAGAGTCTTCATATGATCGGTAAAAAAGAGGCTTAATTTTACTATTTATACCATGTATTTTGAAAGTTAAACCTTATCATGTTTTTAAAGTTTAATTTTATCACGTTTTCAAAGTATGATTTATTTATTTGGACATTTTTTTATAGATATTATATTTCAACACAAGGAGGTATTTTCTTTTAGCAATGGAAACTACAATTGGTAGAGAGGAGTTTTTTGAGTTTGATGTTGTCCTCTTCAAAGCATAGACAATCATTGAAGAGCCAACCAACAATGTCCCTATCACAGAGTTCTCTTTAACTATTCCAACTCTTCCCTTCTACCATTTCAATGAAAAAGATTATTTTCCCTTCAACATATCCAACACTTTTTTATATGAGAGAAGGCTATTGTCTTGTCATCATTGCAGAATCTTGTGAAGTTGCCAAGGGTTTTGTTCACACTAGGGAGAACCTAAGGAAAAGTTCTTGAGTCTTGATTTACAATCTATAGTGCTTTGTGTTTAAAAAGTGTTAAAGAGGAAGCACCAACCCTCAAACATGAGGACTTTGAAGCCAACCGCAAAGAGTTAGGGCCGGAGTCTTTTGGGAGAGAATTTGATTTGAAAGTAAAAGCAAGTACGGATGATACTAGGGACGATTTGGATCATGTAGTTTGCTAAAAAGTGCAATGTTTGAAGATGATGAATTAAAGAGGTAAATTCTCTACATAAAAATCCATTTCATGAATTAATATACTTATTGGATGCCAATTTATTTGTTTATTCCCTTGCAGATTGAGCTTCTTATGAGGATAACTTTCTTGGAAGAGCAAGAGGGTCAAGGAGAAAATCAACCGAAGGTACACCTAGAAAGGAAGGCCATGCTCTTATGCATTACTTACCCAAGCTTGACAAAGATCTTTTAAGTGTATTTCATGCTCATTTTTTTGAAGACCCTAAGTTACCTATGTTTGCACTTAAGGTCCTTTCTAAATTCACTAGATATATTCCCCTCGAGATGAATTCGAATAAAATCATGTTTATTGAGAGTTGTTGCACTTATAATATTTGGTGAAGTTCCTAGATTTAACGCCTCTCGGTTAGGATACTTTCATTGTTATTCTAGATATGCACTAGCTACCAAAGATCAAGACATGAAGCTGCTTGGTGCAAACAAGAGAAAAAAATATCTCAGATATAGAGGGAACATGCATGAAAACAGTAATGTAAAGAGACTCAAGCACTGATATTCCAATGAATAAAAAATGACAAGTACAATGTGATAACTCATTTCAATCCAATGATATTTCAAATACTTTTTGTAGATGATGTTTGGTTATTTGTAGCGTGTGTTTGTGTATTTCTTGTTCTATTCATTCTTTACAGTTGTCTCCTATAGAACCAGTTAAATAATTCTACAAGTGCATTGCTTTTTATTATGTCACCTTCATGTCGTACATCTAAATTATGATGTCTTTGCTTGATAATGTGATTTCTCTATTCTTGGTGTATTCCATGTAGCAAGTGGCTCGTTCTTTGCAAAACACGAGCCATGCAGATAGAGTGTATGCTGCATAAGAAAGAAAAAATTATAAGTTTAAAAATTCAAAGTGTTTAATATAATCTCAAAGGTGTGATTTGGGAAGCTTACCAAGTAGTAAGTGATGTTTTTTGCTCCCCAAGCTTCTTTAATTGTTGTTATCAAATTTTGTATTGTCCTCTTGAAGTCTTGTACTATGTGGTTATACTAACTTGTTGTCTTAAAATCTGCAAGAGTTCATCAAGTCTCTTCCATACTTCCATTCTCTTGTTGGCTATGTCTGGTTTACTCTTAACACTTGTAGTAATTAAACAAATTTCCTGCCGACAACCCATATTGCATTAAGATGTTTACCATCATGGTTGCTCAAAAATCTCCTAGTTTTTGATGCGCCCATTGAAACATCCTATAGAAAATTATCTATCCCTTTGGAAAGTTTTGGATCTTTTCTCAATTGCACATGATTACTCATATGTGAAAGCAAAGATCAACATTTTATAACGTATTCATATGCCAGTGTAAAATCTAAATGTAAGCAAAGTAGTTTGTCCAAAATTTTGATTTTAGCATGCAGTGTACAAATATGTACATTTCAAGCTCTACTAAAAGAAGTGGATCCCAAATCGTGGAAGAAGAAGGATAACAAGATAAATCAACATTCTGTTTAGAGGATGGTTTTCCAATTTCATTTCGAGTTGTCCACTTTTTTGTTCCCATGCTTGCCAATAAAGACATGAATATGTTGCATTCGCACCTTCGGATATGTCGAACGTGCATTTAAGAGCTTTCACGTCTGCATTTAGATGGCATTTGACAAAAAAGACACCAACAAAATCAACATGAAGACATTCACCTGCATTCATTAGGAATATTTTCATGAGAGAAAAGCCACTTCAATGTATTATGAATTTTATGTAAAACTCGTGCTTATCCAATCCACCATAACTCCATTTCCAATTGTACTTTGTAGTATGGGGTATCTCTCTTTCCTTGGATGTATTCCAAGGCTCTATTCATCAGTGAGATATTCCTCATCCAACTTCATTACAAATATAAGTTTTCCTTCACATTCGATTTCGTTACATAATATTCCACTATAGCAATTTAAACTTTTCTAATATCCATCCGAATATTATTGAAGGCATTGTATTCAAACATACATTTTTTCTTTGATTTCTCATATGACTAGAATGTGGTAATATTTACCAAATTTTTTGGGTAACTCTTTATTCAATAAGCGCCTCACTTTCCCAACATTGCGTGGTCTAGGAAATCCAAAGGCTCTAATCTTATTATATCTTAAATTCTTAAGCCAAATGTTTGAGATGCCTATATATCCCTTCATGCTCACTCCAACTGTATTACATACCTCTTGGATTTGTGAAGGATCAACCAATGATTTCATGTCTTTCAATAGATCTTGAATAACAATTTTTTAAGTTTTAAATTTGTAGGAAGTTTGAGAAGCTCTAAGATATCTGACTTGTTCATCATCTCATTTAGAATGTCACTTTTTCATCGGCATTTGACATGTCAATGCCTAAAATGCTACTGACATAATTCCTATCTAGTTTCATTCTATTTTTCCTTTGTCCAGAAGACTATTATATTGTGAATTTGTTTCAATTCTTTTATTCTTACTCTCAATCCAATGGGTGTTTCTTTTTTAGTCTTTAAATGTTTATAATTGTGTAAGTCTTGCTACTTATGCTTCAAGTTCGTTTATTCTTATTCATTGACACATTGTGTATGCTTAAGATGAGAGGTGTTGGTTTTGTACCCAAGTGAGACTTGAACAATAACCTAGTAAACCTTGAGCTCCATCCCAACAAATCTAATCAAATCGTGTACAAAATGAAATGAAGGGTACCTTCCTTTCGTTGGATCTATTGGATGTATGCTTCCATCTATCCAAAGGTCAATGTGTCTCTTTCCTTCATTGCAAAGTCTATTACCTTATTTTGCATCTCTGAGAGCTCTTTTGTTTATGCTTCTTGTAGTTGCATATTCTTGACGTAGCTTGATATTCGTACGAAATTTATGATTCAAGGTGCCACTTGGAGTAGATATGAGAAGACAATACAATGTATCTTTGAGAGAGATAATACAAAGTATTGATGAAGTTCTGAGTAAAATGAACGGTGACACAACTCTGAGCAAGAGAAAAAATACCAAAGAAGAAAAAAAAAGAAGTTGAATAAAGCTACGAGAGAAAGAAGAGCAAAGAGGAAGAATTGAAAGCTCCTCCATTGATCTCTACTCAAGAGCCTATTGTGACACAATTGATGAAAGTATACTGGAGAATGTGACAAGGGTGGTGAGGAGCTGGTTGAGGGAGATGCCTGACATGGTAGAAGAGGGAGCAGAGGTGGAGGACTTCTAATCGGCCAAAAAGGTTGGTGCTTTCTATGGTAATACTGCAGAGGACTCTGTAGTGGGCTTCGTCAAATTTTAGAATGCCTCGTATGTGTCATGATGTAGCGACAGACCCACTCAAGCTCTCGACACGAAGACCTTTGGACATGCTGGACAATCTAGACCCACTCAACCAGACTCGACTAGACTCAGCTTGACCATCAACTATACTCGAGTGAGACTAGACGAACTTGACTAAGCTGGACAAGGGGAAGACTAGCTACACCAAGTTGGACTAAGACAAAGGTGGACCATACCAAGCTAGACCAAGACGCTAGGCCAAGCTAGAGACTAAAGCAACTAGCTTCTCCATCATCTGCGCTTAGTGGGAGTGAGATCCCGCCGAGCATAACTCAAATGACTCAACATAAGACTCCAAACACAATGGAACTCGATTAACTCATGAACCAATACAGACGTAGGCTGGTAGCACACGCAGCTCCAAGCTCAGGACTCCCGCGTACAATGGGGGTGTCGAGGCTCTATCTCTGCGGGGAGAGTGCAAGTGTGCAACACCACCTTGCATACCTTTGTGTGTATGTGTGCATACATAATAGAAAGAAAATATTTTGAGGGAGGGACTTTGCTTGAACTGCAGGGAACACAGCAGACTTCAAGACTTGCATGGAGAAAAGATGAGAGTTCCGGGGGGGACACGAAAAGTGGTGCAATCATCAAACACGTGCTGCAAAGATGGAGGAGGGGGCGCAGATCCCCAGGACGTGATGGAATAGAAGGCTGTTGAAGAAGAAGACCTGGTCCAGCCCAGCCTCAGGCCCAGGACTAGGTTCCAAGTACTTTAGTACTAGTCTATTGGAGTAGACTGTACTGTAGGGCTGTCCAGCCTGTCCGACTCTGCGAGTGAGGGGCTAGAGCAACCGTAGTGGGTAGCAGCTACCACATGGCACCACCCGCATGAGCGTTCTGCGCCTGCCAGTCCAACGGTAGACACTGTGAATGCGTCGAGAATTCCATCGGACAACTACTGCTGGTCTCTCTCTCTCTCTCTCTCTCTCTCTCTCTCTCGTCTCAAACTCTATCCTCGTAGGCTCGTCGCAACCGAACGCACATTCACTCACTAGTACGCTCAATTGCTCTCTGTAGCTGTGCCGTGAGTACAACAGCATAACGCCAAGAGCAACCATAGCTATTTGGTACATAAGTAAGGTCCACCGCCAGCCGCACCTCTCTCTCTCTCTCTCTCTCTCTCTCTCTCTCACAGGCTCTTGGGATAGTTTCCTACGACGTTGAAACTCTCTTCTTTTTCCACTCTCTCTCTCTCAGGCTCCTAAAAGGCTACACTGCTATAGGCCTTGTATATAGGCTTGTAAGAATGCAGTGAAAGGATACAAAGTGCTGCAATCACCCACTTGGAGTTCCGATGTCATCGTTTTGACGGGTTGTCAGTGTAAGCTAAATATTTTCATAACAAGGAACTTCCCCGTGTGTGTGTGTGTGTGTGTGTGTGTGTGTGTGTGAGAGAGAGAGAGAGAGAGAGAGACAGAGAGAGAGAGAGAGAGAGAGAGAGAGAGAGAGAGACTCTCTCTCTCTCTCTCTCTCTCTCTCTCTCTCTCTCTGTGTTAAGGGGGGCTAATCAAGTAATGCCTTGCCTTCCCCTTCACGCTTGGGCTTTTCATTCAGTAACTTTATCTTCCCAAAATAGGTGCAGCAGATTCAACAAATATCATAATAATGGCGGCAGTTACGCGGAAAATCTGCGGAATTGCAACTTTTGGCACCAGCATTCCGACAAGCGCAAACGTCCACACCCGTTCCCCTAAGCATAATGGACCTAAACGGTCAAGATTTTCTCAGGTAGCTTGTAGTTTGAAACTTTGATGTATTGGAATGGACACAATGTGAAGGTTAACATTCCTTAGCCTTACTTTCAAGTCATCATTCTGTTGTTGTAGAAGATCCCAATTCACCAATCATTTTGATCTTAATCACAACACTTTGACCTACCTGTTTCTCATCATTGCCCAAAGATCTCTCTCTCTCTCTCTCTCTCTCTCTCTCTCTCTCTCACACACACACACACACACACAGCTTCTTCCGAATAGCATTGCAGTTCGTAAGAATCGTAATCACATATCGCCCCCAAGCAAGCTGCCATCTCTGGATCAACAACTATTGTAGCCCACCACCAACCCCCTCTTTGAAATAGAATGTCACAACTCAAGCAGAAGTTGGTGCATGCTGCCATGCCTCACACCTGGTTGCTTTACATGCTCAAGCATAAAGGCACAAAACCAGGCTCACACCATGATTGTAAAAGGAAGTCTTCCCAACGCAAGAAACCTGCTATACGCCAGAAAAAGCATTCTCCAGAGTTTACTCTCCATCACAAAGCTAGCGACGTCCACTTCCCTAGCACTCTAGTCAGGAAGACTTCTCTTAAAGCATGCAGAGAAGGGCCCTCTGTGAAGCACGCTTCCAGGCAGGAGAACTTGTCGCATTGCAGCGACGTGGACACGGAATGCAGACAATCGAGGAGCCTTTATAGATGCACAATGAGTCCAAAATCCCGGAAGTTTTGTTCCACTACTGATGTTGCTGACAATGATCATAACAATCTGCTAAAAATCCCCCATTTTCATGCTCTCAACGGTGATTCTTGCCATGCTAACAATGCCTCCAAAGCCAAAATCTTTCAATTGGATGTAAAGGAGCTGGAGATGAAACTGAATGCTCTACGCGCACGCGAGAGGTGGAGAAATACAAGCATGAGTACGTTACCGTCAGTTGCCGTGCCTAGCCCATCCCTTGATGGGGAACCAGACTACAGTTCCTACCCTGAATTAGATTCACTCGCCACATCCCTGCGGCATCATCTGTCTAGAAGAGACAAATGCAGGATGTCAGGTGCGAAAAACATTTCACATGGCAGGCATAGCAATTTGTATTGCTCAAATCCTGGGAAAGGTTCACAAGAGACCAACAACTTTCTTAGGGACCTACATTTGAACTCTTTGCTTCATGAAAGTTACATCACCTGTGACCAGCATCAGAGAGACCTGCCCAAAACAAGACATGCAATATATTTGGAAAATGGTGATTTGGAGGGTGTTAAAAGGCCGCATTTGCACATTTGTAGGCCTGATTCAGACCACAACATTGGCGAGCAAGGCACACAGCCTAATTACAGGCAAACCATAGAGAGAGAAGCCAGTGCCATGATCAAGAATAGTCCGGGGCTACGTGGATCTCTAGTAATGCAATCAGTGAAACAAAACGGAAAGAACCGTGAAATGGAGTACTTGATCACCTCTTCAATGGAGGAAAGCGGCTCAGATATGGATGGGTCACAGAGTCTGCTTAATACTGAATATGAAGAGCGATGTGGTCTTGGCCAGTTGAGTGTGAGTTCTTCAGATGACTCAGACCTTCCCCACATTAAGATGGCTTCTCAAAATTACAAAAGCTTCAGAATGCAAAAGAAGCAGAAACTCATCATGCGCACAAAAGGAAGGCGATGCCCCAAGCACAACTCTATTGATAAGTATAACACCCCAGTGACTACACCAGTTCATAATGATTTTCACAATGAGTGTTCAGAGCTCAGGAGTGAGTTCTTAAGAAGCTTAAGCACGAAGTCCTTAGATTCTTCTTTGTCCCATAACACATTTTCCTCCACTGAGACATCATTCGATGGAGATTACTTTGGAAGGCATCAAATGCTCCCCGCAGTTTCTGAGTTCTCGCGACAAGGATATGCAACTCCAAGGAGTTCTTGTATTCTTGCACAAAATGTGCAGGAAACCTGCATCTCTGTAGACTACAATGACCTTATGCATCCTGAAAGGAACCTACAGAGGGCTGAGAAGGACATTGGCCCCTATGAGATTGATTTTATAGCATCGACGCACCCGGTTCACATGGCTGCTCCAGTGCGTCACGACACTTCAAGTGCAGGTAATTGTCCTAACAGGGAAATAATGACAAACTGCTAAAACAACCCCCTATGTATGTGTGCATGATTTGTTAGTCAGTTTCAAGCACTTGAATGCTTATGTTTATGTATGCATCAAATCTGAATGTCCCATGGCCTCATGATGAGTACATCACCACAAGCCATTTGTTTGGAGCTTTCATATGTGCAGACCTGCTTGGCATTCATGATGCATACAGTGAGGTTGATGTTATAATCATTGGAATTCTCTGACAGGATCAACTACACATGTGAAAATCTTGGTGTTGCAGGTAAAGAGAATATATTTGCCTATAATGGAACTCCCTCTGCCACTGCTGATGAGATAAGCGCACACTCCGAGATCTCTATCATGGAGTGCTTGGTTAAGGCAGGCAAACATATATCTGGCCATGCAAAGAGTAGCATGAACACCAGGCTCAATTCATTGAATGGCATAACTGGACCTGCTAATCAGTATGCTTTCAATGATCAGGTGCATATCAAAAGCTCTGATGATGCCCATGATGATGAGGATGATGAGGACAACTATGCTGATGATGAATCTTCAGTGAGTGGGTTTGAATTCAAGGCTAATGGTGTTTATCATATACTGATGCAAGGTGAAAAGAGTGACGAGATTGGCTGCTATGATGGTGGTCAGCATGATTTTAGTGGCTTATTGGCAGATGATTGTGGGATCGGTGCTTATGGATATCATGCTGATGGAGAGAGTGACGAGGCCTGTGCAGGTTACAAGGAATCAAGCCGCAACAATATTGATGCCTCTCAGAGCATGGCAGGCATCCCCGACAGAGGAATCGATAAAAAATATAGCAGTGACACTGCCTTGTTAGATAGGAGAGCGCAGGTGCAGCAAACGAGGCACACTTCGCGTGATCAACTGCTGCAGGCAGAGATAATGTGGTCCTACAATATGTACCAAGACTTTATGGAGGCTATAGTGGCCAACATTGAGAACATGAGCAAGCCTCCGCACGCCGATAACGGAGGGGAAGCTCAGCTGCTAGAGCTGCTGCAGTGCTACCTTGCTCTGAATCGGCGACGTCACCACCCCATCATAATAAAGGCTTTTTGCGATGTCTGCGAATATGTCAAAGACAGCTAGGCCAATGACGATCTATACAATCTCAAAACTCCAGTGTATAAATGACCGATGGCAAAATATATTGAGTAATACTTCCATTGTGTTTGCAAGTCTGCCTGCGTGCCTGTGCGTCATTTCTAAGTTTTTAGACCTGTGCCAAAAAGCATGCACTAGGTTTTTAGAGATGCCTTCAGCCTTTTTCTGATTAAACAATGAATGGGTTTCTCAGCCACAACGCAGATGCATTACGGTCTGCTTTTGACTCCTTTGCTTACTTCTGTGCTCCCCAAGTTAACCTCCGTATGTAGAAGTACGCATAAGATAGAAGATTGTAGCAACCTTGGCACAGATGACTCGCCGAAGTTTATTACCCCTTGTATCTTTTTAGTAGGCTGGTGGTCTTCAGCAAAAAACAGATGCAGAGGTGCATCCTTGTGTGCGTGTGCACACATGCATGTACGTGAGAGAAACAGAGGAAGAAAGACAAGAAGGGTGAAGTTGGCCTGTAATACAGAACTTGTACATGTTTGTGTACTCTGGGTATCCAGGAAAAAGGGCAGAAGTGCTGAAAATAAACTTGCTACACGATAAAACAGACTAGTGTGTGTGTGTGTGTGTGTGTGTGTGTGTGTGTGTGTGAGAGAGAGAGAGAGAGAGAGAGAGAGAGAGAGAGAGAGAGAATGAAATGAAATGAAATGAAATGTTATATTAACGTCTTCAAAAGGCCATAATGACCTATGAGACCCGAAAGTTACAAAGTGGTGGATCTGATACAAAGTCAGAGTAACAAAATAACCTAACAACAGTACAAAACAAGGATATATACTATGGGGTCCTAAGTTGATCGATGTGAACCAAGCAAAAGACCAAGAAAAAAATGGGTGGCTTGTTGGGATAGCTGAATCACAAGAGATCTAGCATCGGTCGTTGGCGAATCTCATCAATTTCCTCCATGGTTAGTAGTCTGACCGGGCGTCGTGCATGTCTGGCCAGCGTGCTCCGAATTTTCTGTCGTAGCCTCCGTCAATGCTGTGTAGTTCTTCACAGTCGCAGGCGCCTGGATTTCCCCAGTTCAATCACTCGGTCAATCAATGTGCCTCTGGTATGAGACAAGGGGGAGCTCTGCTGTGGGAGTGGCTCTTGCGGCTGTCCCGTGTCTGCTCTGAAGAAGTTTGTGATCCGTCTTTGAGACTGGCTAGCCTCGCCATTCATCAGGCTATCTCTGTGTCTGAGCAACTCGAGCAAGAACAAACCCAGACATCTCTGATCTTCGTATCCCATGACTCTTGAGAGTGGTCCAAAACCTTCTCTGAACAAGCAATGGAAGCGGCCTCGTATCTCGTAGTAGACGGGGCAGCGACATGTATAGTGTAACTCTGTCTCAGGTTCCATGTTACACAAGGGGCATGTCCTGTCCTCTGCTGGTACTCCGCTGTATCTCCCCGTCTCAATCCGCAACTAGTGAGAAGATGTGCGTAACTGGCCAATAGCACATCGTATCCCATGAGACAAGTGGGTATCCATGTATCTGGGTCTCGCCACAAAACCATCTTCCGTAAGCTGGAGAAGGTGGTCTTTGTAAAAAGCCATCTTCGTGCCCAATTCCTGTGCTGGTTGTATCCATGTCCTTCTGGTGTCTGGCTGGGTCAGGTCTTGGCGTATGAGCTTGGTGATCTCTAACTGTGTAAGGGTGAGAGATGGTGCATCCAATGAGTAATGGAATGGTGGCAGCCGGTCTATGCTGAACCCATGTGCCTGAAACCATGATGTCATCTCCCCATACCAGCATGTTGTATCTCCTTGTATGGCTAATTGTCGACAGGCAGAGAGAGTCCCAAGCATCTCTAGCCCTCCCATGACTCTAGAGAGTGGTCCAAAGCCCTCTTTGAACAGGTGGTGAAAGCGGCCTCGTATCTCATAATAAATTGGGCAATGGTATGTGTAGTGCAACTCTTTCTCATGCACCATGTGACACGGGGGACATCTCTGCTGGTACTCCACTGTATCTCCCAGTCTCGACCCGAAGATGGTGTGAAGATGTGCGTATCTGGCCAATAGCACATCGTATCTCATGACATAAGTGGGTGTCCATGTATCTGGGCCTCATCACAAAACCATCCTCGGTAAGCTGGCGAAGATGCTCTCTATAGAAAGTCATCTTCGTGCCACTTCCTACGCTGGCTGTATCCAAGTCCTCCTGGTATCTAGCTCACTGAGTCAAGTCCTGGCGGATGAGCCTGGTGATCTCGGGGGGGCGGGGGGGGGGGGGGGGGGGGGGAGGGAGGAAGGAGAGAGAGAGAGAGAGAGAGAGAGAGAGAGAGAGAGAGAGAGGGATTTGATGACTTTGAGGACCTTTGCGCTAGGGTGTACTACTCAATGATCTCTTGATCCTAGTTAGACCTTAACAACTCTCCACCTTGTCAAGTCAGTTCCGCCATGGCTTTACTCTCCCCTTCAAAATCTCCACAAACTAGATGCCTATCATGAAACCTCCCTTAATTCCTCACCTTGTGCTTTTGAGCAATATCACAAGGTAAGGCTACAATATTTAGTTGGCGCATTCTACTTCACAATCCACTTGTTGCCACATTCACATTGCTTTATAAAGATTTGTTCAGTTTGCAGTTGTTTCCATTTAACTCCCACCTTTACTCCTCGTTTTCAAAACTTTTGAAATTTCAGTATTCCTGTTCATCTCGGTGCTGTCTCTACATGGTGGCAGCTATCATTACCATCCATACAATTTTGATTAACTCGAATCAATATAGCAGACTCTGCCGAACTCGGTTTGATACCAATAGTTTTTTGGACCTAAGAAAAATTTAGGAGTTTGTACCCTTTGAAGAAGAAAACCTCAGAACTCCGCCGAGGTCTGCATAAGAACATTTAAACTTTCTGATGCGATGAAGGCATTATCAATTGTAGCTATGAAAATATTCAGGATATGTCCTAGAAGAGACCACTGTATTGAATTTTCACTTTCGGATGGAAACCCTCAGCACTGAGATCCCAAAATCAGATTGCAAATGAAAAGGCCTCCATGAACTCAGTCCTGTGATAACTATTTAAATGTGGCTGGGCAAATCATCCATCATAACATAGAGCCTTACAACTTCGTTAAGTGTTTGCATGCCCTTCAAGGTCTTCTGATGTTTCAGACACTGATGTCCATTGAATACCTCAAGTTTAGAACCCATTAACTGACCAACATGGTGCAAGAGTATCTCATCATCATCAAAGATGTATGACAGTTTACTCACTGTCACTGTCATCATCACTGTTTCCGGATCCTTCAGCACCAGCCCCATCATCCTGCCATGTGAATGAGGATAAACAAATCAAACATGTGAACAATTTCTTCTAGATTGAGATTGCAAGTCAGTGATTTTACCTGTTTTTTGTCCCAGTCCTTTAGCCTAGATTTGCCAAGCATGAACGTATCTTGAAGAGCTGACCAGCCCGGTTGTTGCTCAGCCACCCTTTCCTAATTCACAAAATATTACAACTTAGTTCAAATAGGCCTTTCCTCATATATACCCATGACCAGAAAACATGGAGACATGGGTTTAAGCATGCCTAGCATCTGTAGTCTACATTGATAAGCAAACTTCTTCCCTCTTTTTCACTATTTTCCAAAATTACAATGAGCATAAAGAGAATTTAGCAAGAGCTTCTTCATGACGAGTTAATGATCAGACAAGAAAATACACTATCATTACACTAGACTTGAAAGAATAATATAGCAGCACAAAAGCAGAGTATTTAAGATGATGCAAAAACACATACAACTGAGGCATTCTTTCTTGGCCACAACACGTTTCGAGAAAATTACCTTCCTAATCCTCTTCTTGAATCTTGAGTGTCCATTAGTGACACAGTTGTCACAAAAGGGATGACGTGGCAACCCAGTGGACAGTCGGAGAAAGCGAGGATGACACATGGCAGGCTGCCCATGTTTCACGCTGAGGATGCCGACATGGCAGCTCCCATATTTTACCGCGCAACTTACAGAAGTGATTACGTGGCAGCTTTTCCAGTGTAAAGGCTTTTTGGACGCCAATCAATTTGGCAATAGCTCTTGGACCAATGCTAGCTTTTTGGATCAGTCGTCTTAACCTCAGTGCTTGGGGGTCAACTTTGGGAGATCAGTACATGGTTACACATCTATAGAGTGACTCCTCAACAGTTGTACTCTTGTGAATTATTTACTATAAAAAGAAGTACCGGAAGGGGCACCAGTCTTCGGGGTCAATGCTTCTGGGAGTGGAACTCCACCACTTCGTATCGCGACTAATGTGTGTTTTGAAGTATTAAAGTTTTCATTTATGTTCGCTAGAACTGTCGTGCATCGACTATTGAAGATAAGGTTTCTTTTACAAAAATTCCTTTTTCTAAGAAAATGCTCTTTGGAAGAAAGTGCTTTTTGGCAGAAGAAGAAACAACAACACTTGATAGATTTGATAACGGATCGTTAGAATCTCTTGAAAAGTTGTAATGTTGCAGAACTTCTCGAAACGACTCATGGAGAGATCTTCTAGACTTCCCAGGAGTTTGGATTCAGAGGATGGTCATCCTCAAAAGAGAAAAATCTTCTGTGAGGAACCGGCCACCTTACAGAGCGAGCAAAGCCCAGAATGAGGAAATCGTGAGCCATACTGAAAGACTTTTTAAGAAATGTTTAATTCAGTGTAATTCTTTCCCTTTTGTTCTCCAATATTACTTATGTTTACGATAGACAGATTTTGGAGAATTTACACAAAAAGCCTCTTTGCAATCCACAAAAAAAGTAAAAAACCAACCAAAACAAATTTAAGCTCTAGAAAGGTCAGAAAACACGAGGGCTAGTAGATAATTCATGATACATTGCATAATAAAAGTTCCAACTTCCAACTTTAATAACGGTCCACTTCTCCACTATTACTTCTATTTACAAAAGACGGATTTTGGAGAATTTACACAAAAAACCTCTTTGCCATTCACACAAAAAAAAAAGTAAAAAACAAACCCACAAAACATGAGGGCTAGTAGATAATTCATGACACATCGCATCATAAAAGTTCCAACCTCCAACTTTAATAATGGTCCGCGTGTTTTATTAATAGAATGTACAAAGCGTAAAGTACCACGTACTTAAAATATGATACTTTAAAATACCACGTACCATGTACTATAAATAAAATATGTATGTCTGTTTTAGCTATTATGATCTAAGGGAAAAGATGGTGATGGAGTGCCATAATACTCCTTTTGTTGAGCACACACGCATATAGGCGACACTCAGGGCATTGAAAGATATTTCTCTAGGCCTCACCTCAAGAAGGATGTGGATGAGTTTGTGTGTCCTTGTTTGGTATGTCCGAACGTTAACCATGACTTTCCACAAGTCCAAATATCATCATGTAATGTATAGTGGAAGTGAATAATGGTGTAAGCTCACGATGAGTGCTCAAGGTTCCTTTTACTTTAGAGGAAGGGAGAGCCTTCCTTGCTTAGAGAGAGAATGTGCAATGACCAAAACAAGAGAGAGGAATGCAAACTGTGGGTGAGAGTGCATGAGAGTGCTAGAGAGAGAGAAGAGACGACAGCGGATGGGGTCCCAAACCCCCCTCTCCAAGGGCCCTTCTCTCTATTGCTAGAGAGGTATTTTCTTTAGATTGCACAAAGTCTGGTACAATGCTTCTAAATAATATGGTACTTGACAACGACAATGTCAACGACGACTATGAAGGTGACTATGACGATGATGACGACGGTACCAACATCGGGGTCAAGATTTGCAAGGCTAATGGCTGAAATCTGAAAACGCTAGGTGAACTGTTGTGGATCTGATACGACTTCGACGCTACGGACCACAATGTTGGGTTAAAGGCCCAAATGGCCCCCTTTTTGTGTATAGTTTTAAAAGTTATTAACCTTTGGCCAAGTTCACATTGAACTTGGCCACTAACTTTAAATTGGTCCAATATTTTTAATAAAGGGAAGAGGAGCCAAATTTTGGCTCACTCACTTATTCCCCCAACTATCGAGTAGCGCTCTCTCTCTCTCTCTCTCTCTCTCCTCTTTCGATCTGTAGCGACCCCTACTCTGCAAGCCTTCGCCCCACTCCAAAGCTCAAGCCGTGCACTTCTTCGCGTGCTCATCAACTGGTATCAGAGCCCAATTAGGGTTTTCTCCCAAATCTGCAAACGCTGATTTTCAGCCACGGAGGTCAACTTTCACGCGAGATTTTGCAATTTCATCGCCAAAGGACCCGTCCCCGGACACTAGAGGGCTCCCGACAAGCCAAATTGACCTAAAACAGACTGAAATTAGGTTAAAATCAGGAAATTACAGGTTATGACAGCAAAATACAGGTTTTACAAATCATGTATTAAGGTGTGGAAACATCTTTGCTAGGTCCCCGCTACCCGAAAACAAAGAAATTGCCGAAAAACAGGTCCCAAAACAGGTGTTTTCAACAAATTTCAAATTTATGCAGGTTTTCACAAGTGTTTTTATGATGCGTCTACATTGGGGAAAGTGCAAATTGATGCAATCTGTATGACCATTTGTGGCTCAATTTCATGCAATTTGATGCTACAAATTGGGGCTTTTGCTCATACATGCTTCTAAAGGATGTGCATTAGCCTTATGTATGTTCTGTAAGGCTAAAAACAACTAAAATTGTTGTTTTTGAGCACAAATTTGCTCGTTGAAACTTCCTGCGCATAAATTTCAGAAATTGTTTTTTGTGCCTAAATCGACCTATTTTGCCCCAAATTGCTCCTGTGACCATTTGGAGTTGTAGTGCACACCTCTGCGAGGCTATACTCCGGTTTTTGTGCATTTTGCCCAAAAGTTCAGCGTATGAGCCTTCTTATTCGTACAACTATCGCCTCATCTTGTTCGGATATGAAGAATCTCTTCGAGATTAGGAGGGTCCATGGAACAGACTTCGACCTTTGGAAAGACAGGATCCAGGGAGTCCTATTTCTTAAGGATTGTGAAGGGGCTAAAGAAACCCGAGTTAGAACGGAAAAAGAATGGCGCAGACAAAAAGAAAGAGAAGAAGGAAGTCAAGACAAATGCCCAGGATAGCTCAAAGGACAAAGAGAAGGCCAATGTGGCTTCTAGTGTTGTGATTGAGGAGCTGTCAGATGTAGAGGACATCTTGTGTGCCACTTTGTCAGATGATGATGCTTATGACTTTGATGCCTCTCTTAATGTTCATTCACAGGACATGTAGATCACCGAGAGTGATCTTATTGATGCTTTGTTGACTGTCAATGATACATTATCCCAGACTTGGATAGTTGATTTCGGTGCTTCATTTCATGTGACTCCTATCAAGGAGTGTTTCTCTACTTTTGATGCATGCCAGCGTGGCCATGTATACCTTGGAAACAATCATGCATGTTCCATTGAGGGTATTGGCACTGTGCATCTCTCCATAGATGGCACAAATGAGCTTGTCTTGCATGATGTTAGATATGTGCCGGGAATCAAGAAAAGTTTGCTTTCTGTTGGTCGGATGGATATGCACGGTTGCAGCATCTTGTTTGAGAGAGGATCATGGAAAATGACTAAAGGCTCAAGGTTGATTATAAAGGGCACAAAGAAAGATAGCATTGTTGATGTTTGGCATCTGTAAAACTTTTGCATAGTTTCCTACGTATCTCCTTGAAACTTGACAAATTATTCCCCAAGTCAAGCTGTAGATAGCATTATCTTTGCCCTAATATGTTCTATCCCATGGGTCTTCTATGATATGAGCTTTTGTGATTTCAGGACCCAAGGCATCATAAATGCTAGACTCTCGTCTATATCTACGATTGTTTTGGTCAAAGTGTATGCTCGTTGGGTTACAACATCGAAGCTTGATATTCGATGGAGGAGAGTTTAGCTCTCAACAAATTTCTAGGTTCACTCGGGTAATATCCTTTAGCTCTAGAGAGGATGGGCTATAATAGATTCTTTCTTTTGAAATGAACCATCCCTTTTGATCTATCACTGGACGCACATCTATGAGCTGGTTGTGGACCGTTCAAACACTGGCTGATCCTTTTTGTACAGTTTTCCTTTTTGGTTTACATAGTGTGCATATGAATTATGTGTACCATACAATGCTAACATCATTCTGTTTGATGTGTCCCTTAGACTTGTGAATGATTGCACACTTGTGGTAGTGCATGCAATATCATTTGCAAACCTAACACTCTTTTCAACATTCGGTGATATCTGGACAACAAAGAAAGGCTGATTGTAAAGGGCACAAAAAAAGACAATGTAGACAATGGTACAAGAAGATTGACCGCTTCATGCTAAAACATGGTTACAAAAGAAGCCATGCAGACCATTGTTTGTATATCAAACGTGATGAGGATGGCATCCCTATCATTCTTGTGCTTTGTGTGGATGATATGCTGATAGCTCCAAAGAAAAGAAGCACTGGTTGATGCTCTTAAAGGGCAGCTGAAATCTGCATTTTCAATGAAAGACCTTCGAGCAGCTGAACATATACTTGAAGTGCGTGTTAGAAGGCAAAGGGACCAGTGCATATTGTATTTGTCGCAAGAAAAGTACATTGAAAAGGTGCTGGACAGATTTAACATGGTTGGGCGTGCCATTACAGCCATATGTAAAAATCTCCAAAGATGATTGTCCCAAGTCAAAGGAGGAAGCCAATGACATTCAAAGTGTGCCTTACACTTCAGCTTGTGGTTCACTTATGTATGCTATGGTTGCTACTAGGCCTGACATAGCCCATGCAGTGGGAGTTGTGAGCCGGTTTATGGCTAATCCAGGCAGGTTGCCTTGGGATGAAGTGAACTCCATTATGAGGGACTTGAAAGGGACTAAAAAAAAAATGCCTCTGCTATGGTAAAGGACCATTGGAGTTGAAGGGATTTTGTGACTCTAACATGGCTGGTGATGTGGATACACTGAAATCCACAAGTGGCTATGTGTTTACTCTTGCAGGAGGTGCTGTTTCATGGTGTTCTAGATTGCAAAAGATCGTTGCATTGTCTACGACAGAGGCTGAATATATTTCAGCCACTGAGGTTTCTAAAGAAGCCATTTGGTTGTCACGCCTATGCAGTGGGTTTGGTTTGCCTACCAAGGAACCATTGCTTGGTTGTGATAGCCAGAGTGCCATATGTCTAGCAAAGAATGCCATGTTTCAAGCACGCACAAAGCATATTGATGTGCGGTATCACTTCATTCGAGAAGTGCTTGAGGATGGCCTTATTACATTGGTTAAGGTCCATAAATCACAAAATCTAGCAGATGCTCTCACTAAGTGCTTATCCAAAGCACAACATCATCTATGCATACAGATGGTGGGAGTCACGTAACTTAAAGGTGCCATTTATGCCTTTAAGTGGGAGGTTGTTGGGTTAATGGCCCAAATGGCCCCCTTTTTGTGTATGGTTTTAAAGGTTCTTAACCTTTGGCCAAGTTCACATTGAACTTGGCCACTAACTTTAAATTGGTCCTATACTTTTAATAAAGGGAAGAGGAGCCCAATTTTGGCTCACTCACTTATTCCCCCCAACTATCGAGTAGCGCTCTCTCTCTCTCTCTCTCTCTCTCTATATATATATATATATATATATATATATATATATATATATATATATATATATATATATATATATATATATATATATATATATATATATATATATATATATATATATATATATATATATATATATATATATATAGATATAGATATATATATAGATATAGATATATATATATATATCTGTAGCGCCCCCTACTCTGCAAGCCTTCGCCCCACTCCAAAGCTCAAGCCTTGCACTTCTTCGCGTGCTCTATCACTTGCACACACCGCCGCGTGCTCATCACAGAACTGCTGTGGCCGATGATGTCAATGGCTGGAAACTGAAAATGATGGCTAGAATGTGGGCTGAAAATGGATCGCTGGCTGATCTGTTGTGGTAGGGAGAACCAGAGAGGATCTGGTACCGGGAAATGGCGGTTTGGCAAGGCTAAGCGCTGATCTAAAAGCGTTGACCTTTTGGGCTGAAAAACGTTAATCTTGCTGGGTGAAAACGTTGATGCTTGAAGGCAAAAACGTTGCTCTTGCTGTTGAGGAAACGCTAGAGAGCATGCTGGTCTGTTGGGCATTGTGCTCTGCTTCTCTGCCTTTGTTTTCTCACCGTGCCCTATGGCCACTTATATAGCCCGCACATCTCGGTCCAGCAGTGCAGACAAAACCCCACGATTTGGATTTAATTTAAAGTCACTTAAAATAAAATGACATTAGAGGTTGTTCACATGACGTCGCAAAAATGGGTTCATGCACTAGAAAATGCTCATAATTGGGTACTGAATGAAATGCTAATGATCATGGGTTGTGCAATCAGAGAGTATGCAGCTACTCTAAGTGACTGGACATGCACGGCCCGTGTACAGGCTCATAACGGTGTCGGAACACTTCCTAGGCTACTTAAACCCTAGAAGTAGGAATAGCTTGTCCACATGCACACAGGGTTAGATGTGCACGTGACATGCCCCGCTTTTCAAGGTGGGGTATTGTAGTGAGTTGCATGGCTTCTTTGTAGTTTGCCAACAACTCAGGCTAATCAATGAAAAATGCTTCATCAACCCACACTGCCTCGTGGGTTCCTCGATCTTTGAAATTCAAAAGGTATTGTCATACTTTCTTCCCTAATCCATGGAGAAACCGATGCAGCAAAATCTGCTCCGGTTCTATGACTTCTGCTTCATCAATGATCTCTGGTTCTTCTTCTTCAAAAAAGTCCTTTTGTGGGTCTCCTTGAAACAACTTCAACCAAGAAACATGGAAAATAGTGTGCATTGACCATGAGTTAGGCAATTGCAATTTCATAGAAACCTCATTTATCTTTATAATGACTGGAAAAGGACCATACATACGAAAAGACAACTTTAGACACTTCTTTCCAACTTGCTTGAGACGTTTCTTCATGATCCTAAGATAGATCCAATCCCCTTCCTTGATAGGAATATCCTCATGATGCTTGTTAGCCTGACGAGAATAAGATTCATGAGCCTTGCTTAGCCAAAGCTTCGCACTCTCAGTAATCTCATCCAAAGACTGGCTCTCAGCATTGGCATCACGCAATTGAATGAACGACCAAGTCAACAAAGACTAAAACGGACGGCCAAATGCTACCTCATACGGAGTTCTACCAATGGCACTGGAATATGAGTCATTCAAAATTGCTTGAACCAACGGGGGATACTGCTCCCAATGAAGCTGTTGATCATGCACATAAGACTTTAAATCATTGAAAGCCAACTGATTGTAGATCTCAATTTGACCATCGGATTGTGAGTGAAACGCGGATGAAAAATTCAACTTGGTGCCAAAGAATTTCAAAAAGTGCTTTCAAAAAATGTGACGTGAATTTAACATCTCCATCTGACACAATCGACTTTGGCAAACCACAAAGGGGATAGCAGTGCTTAATGAACAGACGTGCTACATCGTGTGTTGTCATTGTGGCCTTACAAGGAATCAACATGTAAAATTTGTTGAAATGATCAAGAATGATTAAACACTGAGTATTCCATGAATGCAAACTAGGTTGAAGATTAATCACAAAATCCATGGAAATGTCATGAACTATTCTTTCGGAAATAGGCAGCGGTACCAAGAGGCCTTGCTACTTACCCCTAGGAGCTTTTACATTTCGAGAAATGGAACACTCTGTGACATACTTAAAACACATATTTTTGCATTTTAGGCCCAAAAAAGAATATTTCTACCTTTACTAAAGTGGTATTCATGCCTCTGTGCCCACCCGTGATAGCTGCATCATGTGTATCGAGCAATATGACTTGCCTAAGAGGAGGCAACACACAAAGACCGTGACGAAAATACAAAAGATCCTCACGAATGATATTGTAAGCTGTAGCGGAATCAATGTTGCTTTTCTCAAGATGAGTGCTCCGAACTGTGCTCAAGGTTTCTTTTTGTTCTTATAGAAGGGAGAGCCTTCCGTTCTTAGAGAAAGAGTGCTATGATCACAAACAAGTGAATGGGCACTGTGCGTGCAAGTGTATGAGACTGAGAGATAGAGAGAGAAGAGAGATACGACACCAGAAACGTTGTAAAACCCTCCTCCGAAGGCCCCACTCTCGTCGGCGAGAGTGGTCTACTATTGATTGCACAAACTGGTACAATGCGGATGCATGTGACTGATGGAAGTCTAGGCTATGTCAGTGTCGACGACGGTGATGGCGAGACCGACCTAAGGGTTGAAATCTGCAATCTTTTATCTGCTGTCCAAAAACGCTATGGACTGAAATCTGCTATTGCCGAAAACGCTATAGAAAACGCTGATTTTGCTGGTCTTTAGGGCTGAAAATCTGCATCTACTGTAGGGATGAAAATTGATGTTCTTTGGGCTGAATCTGCTGGTCTTTAAGGGCTAAATCTGCAAGTCTTCAATGCTGAGAATCGCCAAGGCTGAAAGCTGTAAAGGCTGAAAATCTGCAAACGCTAGAATCTCCAAAAACGCTAGGGCTGCAGATTTTGAAAAACGATAGATGCTAAGGGTTCCTTGCGGTGAAGATCCGGGATCAAAAACGCTAAGCCTATGGTCTGCTGGCAATGAGGGAGATGGAAACGCCAAGTGCTGCAAACGCTAGAATCTCCAAAAACGCTAGGGCTGCAGATTTTGAAAAACGATAGATGCTAAGGGTTCCTTGCGGTGAAGATCCGGGATCAAAAACGCTAAGCCTATGGTCTGCTGGCGATGAGGGAGATGGAAACGCCAAGTGCTGCTATTCTAGGGCGATGATGCCTGATGAGAAAAACGCTAGGTGCTGAGTCCTTGCTTGGAGGGGAGACCACCAAGTTCATGCTTGAGAAGTTGCCTGTTGAGCTTGGCTCCTGCTGCCTCTTCTTCCATTTAGTGCTAACTTGGGTTTGCTTATATATTAATTTACCCAATTTGCCCTACTCAGTTTCCAACAAAAGTCACTTAAATTAATAAGTAAAAAATGTCAAAAATAGGAAAAATAGGCTAAAATTACTAGAAAATTCCCCTGACTGACTCTGATGGATTCCGATGAGAATGCTTATGATCATGCTGTGCACAACCAAAGGATATGCATCTACACTAAGTGACTGGTCATGCACGGTCTACGAATAGACTCACAAAAGTGCAAGATCACTTCTAATCTAGACTGACGGAACCCTTGTTATCGAAGTAGCTTGTCCACGAACACATAGTGTTGGATGTGTCACATGACATCCCCTCCTTTTCAAAGTGAGGTACTGATACCGAAGCGTATGGCGTCGAGAAAGATCGCCAATAGCATCCGGAATCCTGGAAGGGACTCTTCGCTGGCCCACTCTGATGTGAGGGTCGTGCGATACTTGAACTTCATAAATGTCTGCAAAGCTTTCTTCTTTGGGCCGCGCCGAAAGCGACACAAAGGCTTTTGTGGCTCCTTCGATGCTTCAACTTCGTCTAGAGTCCTGCTTTTTTCTTCTTCATGAATCTCCATGGCTGAAAATTTCTGAAACCATTTCCAACACAAAACCATGAACATACCTATTCCATGTAAAGTGAGTGGAAAAAATCTTGTCTTCCTAAAAGAGTGTGCATGCAATGTAGATGAACAAATAGACGGAGTGTCAAACCGCTCACCACACACACGCAAACAATGAGATTGAATCTTTCTCTTCTGATCTAAAGCAATCAACTGTGGCAACTCATAACGGAAATGCCCATGCTTGATGCTCATACTTTCATGTGCTCGTTCTACAACTGTGTCGTGCCAAGGAAGAGACATGGAATGTGACTCTCTTGAATACATACTTTTCAGCTTTTCATGAATAATCCGCATACATCTGTGCTCATTCATGATAGAAACGTGCTCAATGTACAATATGTCATGCCTAAGAAAAGGGATCACATAAAGACGCTGACTAAAATACAGGAAACGATCACGAATGAAACACTCGTACAATGCGTGCGTACTAATCATGCGAACACATAATACTTCTTGTAAGGGTTCTTTGGACCTAGGCTCGAGAGCCAAGATCGGTTCTTCGTGATTGATCAAATCTGCAACGAGGTTAGCTTCCCTAGAAAAAGCATCAACTAACACATCATCCTTTTGAACAATCACATCATCTTCATGCAAATCATCATACTTGTGAGAAATCACATCTTGATCATCATGCTTGTCATTGTCATCCAAATCATCATACTCATCATTATCATTCAATTCAGCATGCTTATCATTATCATTCAAATCATCATGCAATTCCTCTGTATCATGCTTTGGAGAAGACGAGACTGAGAGTCTCTTTTTCCTGATTCTGTGCCTGCACTTGAGAAAAAAGTCACAAGAACTCTTTCATGTGTTGGTCGCTCTTTCCTTTGACGGCTGCTGCCATTCTTTCTTGGTGTTTGCGCTCCATTTCTGCTCTTCTTTCTGCGTGTCTGCGATCCATTTCTGCCTTTCTTTCTTCATTTCTTGCTTCGCATTCTAAATTTTTTTACATAAACATCTGCTATAACGCCTCCATAGGAGTTAGTGCAATCCTTGACATAGATGGGAAAGGGGGAGGGTCGGAAAAACCTCCTGGTGGGGGAAATTCTTCTTCGCCTCTCTCATGCTCATCACCTCCAAGCGAAGTATCCATTCCGCTTCGAGTGATGACCATTCTGAAGTCGTGGGTTCTTCTGGGTTCTTGCGGTCTTGGGTTCTTAAGTTCACGAGGAACTTGTGTTCTTGTGGATCTTGGGTGCTTGAGGATCTTAAATTCGTGAGGTTCTTGAGGTTCTTAAGGGTCTTCTTTTCGCTTGCAATCTGTGTTTGAGAAGGATCTTCTCTTGACCCGAGTTCTACTCTTTTCCGGGCCCACCCTTGGCGGCCTTGCGCTCACACCAAGGTTGCTTTTTCCCACCTCACGTCGATTGGCCGGCCGTTAAGTGCACGGTCCGCTCTCAATGAGTGAAAAGAGGCACAAGGGGAGGATAGACAAGCCCTTCTTTCTTGGGATTCCTGTCACTCTTCAAAAACATGATTAGAAAACGACACGCCCAAGCGAACTTGGGTTCATGCGTCTTATGGTAGGGGCAAAGAAAGAGCGCACAAGTTTCAAAATCAATAACAACTAGCCAATTCTTTATGTCATAATCGGTTCTCCAAAGTTCAGAGATGGTTGCACTTTATGTTGGATATCTAACTTATAATCATGCATCAATGGTCTACAAAAAAATACAAAGAACAATTATTGACTATCAACAATCTACAAAAACACACAAAGAATAGCTTGATGGGGAAGGCAAACCTTACGGATGCCAGGACAACTGAGTCATTAATCTCTTTTTTCCTGTCTTTAAGAATGTCAATAGACTCAACATATACGGAAATATAATCTTTCCTTTGAAGGAGTTTGTCTTCTAAGAAGGTAGCCACCCTGACACTTCTCAGCAATGAAGAGAGTTGAGCTCCAATATCCCTAAGCTCTTTTTTTTGCTCCTCCCTGTCAACTTTCATCTCCTTCCCTTCTTCCACAACAACCTAAAGAGGTAATCTGAAGAATTTTGTTGAATCTATATCTTAACCTCCTCAAGACAATCATATCCTTGTCCATAAGGGTGACTCTATGAAAGTGGCTGCACATATGTATACATCTTGGAAAAGCTCAATTAAAAATTCTTCGACAACCTTCTACATATATGCTATGGCACCTCTTGTCCACCTCATATCAATCTTTAACTACTCTGCTTTGTGTCTACTACATAGCCTTGAAAAAGGCATCTTAGGAATTACAACTGTAAGGGACTTTTGTGCAATGATAGCCTGTTTTTGGCTCTCCGTATTTGCCATAGTGAGCCGCCTCACCCAAGAAAAATCAACTTAACATTGTGGCTATTCCCACCTTTTCATTGTGCAACATAGGCGTGTGTGAGTTAGGGGACCTTATCTATATCTCCTTAAAAAACCCCTACTAGCTAGTGATCATTCGGCTAGTTGAGCCAGAAAAATAAATAAAAATATATCATGGTCCATTTTTGTGTAAATATTTAATTGTATATAGGGTCTCAATATAGGGTTTTTATTATAATTATTTTGGTATTTATTAAAATATTTCTACCTAAGTGTGTGTTATTTACTTAAGTATGTTATACTCACCATTACCACAATTTTTCTTACCAGTGTGCATACTCTTTTGTTATATAAATAAATCTTTCATGAAAGCCTCTCTAAATCTTGGTGTGAAGCCACTCAGAAAAAAAATCACAAAAATATATTTCACCCAATCATTCTCTTTTACTAAATTAACATTTTTTACATGCATTTTTTTTTACTTCTTGTAAATAGTTCTGCATCAATAAAAAGAAAAAAGAGGACCCCTCATTTGATTCTCTATATTTTTATATATTTCTTTTTTTCATTTTATATTTATATTTTCTTTTTTTCATTTTATATTTATATTTTCTTTTTTTCATTTTATATTTATATACAACTGACAATATTCTAAATTCCATGAAATGTTTATTTACTAACCTGTTTTTTTCCATTATATCCATATAAAATATTTGTCAATAATCCATATCCATGCATATTTTCAAACCCCTAAGAATCTATTAGGTCATGCTCTCATGCAAGAAGGGGCTCACTCTTGGAGCATTATGCAAATTCAACAAAAGAGGGGGCCACTGAAGACTTTTGCAAGAAAGAAAAACAGGCATTTTGGAAAAAAAATTGGCGTCCACCTCCACTCGAAATTTGAAAACGTCATCAAAAGCCAAAATGTAGCCCACAAGCTGAATAATCTTCTCAAATTTGTTCATAAGTTTTGGAGCTACCACCGGTGAGATCTACTTTTTCTCACCAGTCACCTTAATCTTCTCTCACCTCTTTTCACACTTCTACACACACACATACTCATTTCTCTCTATCCCTCCCTCAAACCTACGCCTTCCATGGTTTCTCTCACCTTTTTCACCATTATCATCCCCTTTCATTACCATAGCTCTCATGGGAGCTTCTACATGTATATACATCCTCTCTATGTCTCTCTCTATCACCTCTAAATTACAACTCCTTGTTACCTCTTCTCTATAAAGATAAAATGCAACATGTAAACCATGCTTGAACTCCGCTAATTGAAAATTCTCATCAACCAACATTGGCAATTTCTTTGTGGTGATTAACCTTGTGTTGAGGTAAAGGCGGTGTGCCTTTTACCTCGATCGTACACATTAGAGACGTTTGACTGCCCATTATTTGTATACACCTTATTCTTTACTAGATAGAAGAATAAGGGGCTCTCTCACACACATAGTGTTGAGTTGCTCCACCCACATCATGTGAGATCTCTCTCTCTCTCTCTCTCTCTCTCTCTCTCTCTCTCTCTCTCTCTGCACCGCATTCGCGCACTTACAATTGGTATCAGAGCTACGGCTTGGCGATGATGGGAGCACGACGTCTTTGAGAGCTTCGAGGTGATAGCTCGCTTGCTTTCGATAGTGGAGAGATCAAGAAAGCTTGAAAGCTTTGTGAGAATGCAATGGGATCTTGTGAGCTTAGCTGAGAGTGATGTGTGCTCTTGTGAAAGCTCAGAAGACAGTGTGGAAGATTGTGTGTAAGTGAAAGTGTTGCCCTAAAAACTCACTGCGCAGCAACACTGTTTTCAGATTTATTTATTTTTTGCTTGTAGCGTGAGATTTGCATACTCTGTTCTCCGGTCCAACTATTTTGACGTGGTCTACAACTTTGTAGAAGAAAGTTTCTGCAAATTCCTCACCATTTTGCTGATATTCAGCTCAGACTGACTGTATACAAAAACTACAGCTTTTTAGTTTTTGCATAGTGTGCGAGTTTGATGCACTTTTGAAAGTTCGAGAGGTGCGCCAAGTTGGGTGCATACATTTTGAGCTGAAGATGCAATTGCAGCTTATGAAAAGCTTGTGGTTTGAGAGTTTTTAGTAGATTGGGGCAAAGAGTCATGGAGGCATTTACACACCAACAAAGTGGTCTCTTAAGAGACGCGGTTTTTTAGAGCACACAGGTGGAGCTTCTTTGATAGATTTTCACAAGATACTTTGGCAATGATTTTGTGCTTGGATTCATGGTCTTTGCGGATCGATATGCATAGGGTTATGGCGCATGGTTGATGCCCACTATACATGCATTTTGGCGAGCACCTTCAAGTGCCGGTGAGCTCCCTTGGGAGCATTGTTTTTGCATTGATCAAGTTTTTGGATTGCAACTTTTTTGGCGCTTGTTTATGCGCGGTCACTCCATTGATGTACGTTGAGTTCGGATTGCCATTGTATGTGAAAATGTGGAGCCATTTTGACATTGCTACTCATTGGCATTGAATAGTGTTATGGTTTATCGTTTAGAGTCCTCTTTCGGAGACTATAGTGGTCGAGGTTTACTCCCACTTTACCATACTTTTGGTTGACAATTTTTTGTCAGTTTGTAGTGGCTGAGAGCTTCTCCCACTTTGGTATCTTGGATGCAGTTTTATGAGTGGGATTTTTCTCCAATTACAAAGGAGACTCTATTGAATTTTTGCCAGGTTTCGTGCATTTTGTGATAGGTGCTAGAGAGCTGTTTTAACCACATTTTGGCTTGTTTCTATGTGGAGGGTCATTTTGCTTGCGCTCTCCTTGCTTATGGTCACTATTTATTCATGATTAGTTCTTGGTTTTGGTAGAGGGTTATGCGCTTTATGCGATGTTTGCCATAGTTTTGTGGAATCTTACAATGGCAGTTTGTCATTAAATACATAGATTGGTGTATGAGGCAGATCTCAGAGGCACATACATGTGGTTTTTTGGCATTGTGGCAGACCAGGACACATGAGGAGACGTTGTTTCAGGCATTGGAGACAACAGAGGATTCCATTGGTTGTTGCTGACAGTACGTGTGTGGTAGACATTCCTACTTCCGCAGGTTCACCTAGACATGCATGGACTTCGTCTCACGATTGGCAGTTGGACAGTAGTGCTTTACACCATGTTACTCCTCACAGGGAGTGGTTTAGCACATTTTCTGCTCTGAGACAAGATGGTGTACATAGTGTGGGTGACATTCCTTTGCGTTTTGCCAGTGGGAGTATGTTGTTCAATATGTGTTGCCATGCACACATTTGCAGTTTAGGCGAGTACACTTTGCTGATGAACAGCGTGACACTGTGCTCATTGTGCATGCAAGGTCTGAGGATAGACATGTAGAGTAGGATAGCTCTTTGAGTGCACAACTAGAGAAGTCACCGGTGGTAATGATGGATTTTGATGTTTTGCCAGTTCGAGAGAAAAGCAGTGAGTCACATGGGAGAGATAGTGTAGTCTCAGTGACTTTTCAGACATGTACTTTTGCAGATGAGCTCCAAAGTGTTGTGCATGACATGTCTGTATGTAGAGAATTAAAGTGGCCATGCTCTAGCGAGATACAGTGGATTGATCCTCTTGGGATAGAGATGCCTCTTACCATGGAGATGAGCGATATGGAGTTCTTTTACATACTCATGCTAGAGGATGATATGGTTGGTGATGCCAAGACATGAGGCTATAGTACCTATGGGGCATATTTCTTTAACCATCCACCTCATTCTACCATTGTAAATATATCATTAAATTTTTAGTGATTGCTAGCACTAACCACTAACCTACTAACACAAAATATCCATTGACCTAACCTTAAAATACGCCTCACCTCAAAACATGTACATAGTGAAAACTCTCTCCCTCTCTCTCTCTTCTCTTCATTCCTTAACTCTCTAATTTCACCCTATCTTCCATCAATAATGCCTCTCTTGAGCCCACATCCATGACTCAAGCAGACAAAAAAGGCCCAATATTTTTGATACTCAAAAAAATCATAATCTTGATTTAATTAGTTTGTAAATTAAGTTTTCAATAATCTTAAGGAGGTGTCTCCAACCTACAAATAGTCCCCTCTCCTTCTTGTAAATCATCCCCAACACTCTATACGCGAGGAGAGATTTAGGTGTAATCATCACCTTGTGAGATTCACACTTGGTGTGAGCTTTGATGCTACACATTACAAAGTGGAGAGTGTAAATTCCCTATTTCAAACCACTATTGGACATGCTCTTTCACTATCAGCAACTGAGGTTTTGGTGCTTCAAAGGCGTGCTTGGCTTCAGAATCTTCGTCCTTCCGACCGCAACAAGCAAAAAAAAATCTTGTGGTTCTTTACTTGAGTGATACAGAACATTGTCAAAGCTCTGATACCAATATAAGGTGCAACGGAATGAATGTTGCTTTTCTCAAGATGAGTGCTCCGAACTGTGCCCAAGGTTCCTTTTTGTTCTTATAAAAGGGAGAGCCTTCCGTTCTTAGAGAGAGAGTGCTATGATCAAAAACAAGTGAATGGACACTGTGCGTGCAAGTGTATGAGACAGAGAGATACGACACCAAAGACGTAAAACCCTGCTCCGAAGGCCCACTCTTGTCGGCGAGAGTGGTCTACTATTGATTGCACAAACTGGTACAATGTGGATGCATGTGACTGATGCAAGTCTAGGCTATGTCGGTGTCGACGACGGTGATGGCGAGACCGACCTAAGGGCTGCAATCTGCAATCTTTTATCTGTTGTCCAATGCCATGGGCTGAAATCTGCTGTTGTCGAAAACGCTATTAAAAACGCTGATTTTGCTGGTCTTTAGGGCTGAAAATCTACATCTACTGTAGGGCTGAAAACTGGGCTGAATCTGCTGGTCGTTTAGGGCTAAATCTGGTCTTCGTTGCTGAAAATCGCTAAGGCTGAAATCTGTAAAGGCTGAAAATCTGCAAACGCTAAAATCTCCAAAAACGCTAGGGCTGCAGATTTTCAAAAACCCTAGCCCCACCAACCTTGATGCTTTGGAAACGTAGTATCACCTCTCATAACCTAGTTCCACAAGTCTAGAATGGCAGACTCAATCTCAAGAATCCTGGTCAAATCCCTCTGCAAATATCATACCTCTTTGCCAAGATATCTATCGGCAACAATCTATCACGACACCAAGTGCCCATCGAACTTGTTGGACTCGCATCCCATATAGCCCAATCAATGTGTAATTTGTTGCTCTTGCTGCTGAGGTCTCTCTGCAACGTGCACATCTAACCCAATGTGTACGTGGACAACCTACTTCATGACATGGGTTCAGTTCAGCTAGATTAGAAAGTGATCTGGCACTTTTGTGAGTCTGTTCGCAGACCGTGCATGTCGAGACACTTAGAGTAGATGCATATCCTCTGGTTGCACACAGCATAATCGTGAGATTATCATCAGAACCCATCAAGAGCATTTTTACAATGCATAGACCTAGTTTTTCTATTTTACCCAATTTTCACTTATGTAGCAGGCTACAGTGTCACTTTCACACGACAGTGGTACAGTTTGGACTTTACAGTTGGTCTTTGGTCTTGTCGGTTCAAATGGATGGACTCGTTGGGCAGTGACTTGTGGCAAGGATACGGTGGTCTAGTCTAGTGGACATCGTGGCCACGTCACCAACACCACTCAGTGGAGATAGACTTAGGTACTGTCATTTATGGGTCGTTGGTGGCTCTTTATGGTTGTATATATGAGTAGTAGCGGTTGGTCTTGGTTATCTTTATGTAGTTGTCTAGAATGAGTCTATACACACAGCACGTCTTCACCATCCCTGCACATCTGAGCCTCGACACCCCATTGTACATGAGAGTCCTGGGCTGGAGCTGAGTGTGCTACCACGCCAGAGTCTGTATCAGTTCTTTGAGACATTCGAGTGTACTGCTGTTGTTGTGTCTCTGTCTCTGGGAGCTCAGTTGTTGTCTATTGTTCCTTTGTTTTCAGTCTGTTTTGAGTGAGATTGTCACGCACATTGCACTGAGGAGCACCCACTAAAGAGAGCACGACACACTATCTGTGCTACAGTTGCTCTCATTTTGGCGATCACGGTGGGACCTCAACTGAAGTCTCACTCTCTCTAAGGTACAAATCTTGAAGCTAGTTGGGTCTATCTAGCTTTGCCTACCTTGCCTTGCATTGTTCTTCTCTCGCCTTGGTCCAACTGGTCTAGTCCTCTCTCGCCTAGTCATCTCTCGCCCTGGTCCAACCAGCCCTCAACCCTGGTCTAGTCCTTCTCATCCCTGGTCTAGTCTGGGTCTAGTCACTTGCCTGGTCTAGTAGACTCTAGACCAGCCTTCAGCCAGTTCAAGGTTTTCTTGCCCAAAGAATGGTTGGATTGGTGGTCGCTGCATGACACATACAAGGAGGTCACTCGAGCGTCAAAGCGCTACTGAGTCCTCTGAAGTACTACGATAGAAGACGACCCTCGGTACCTAGTAGGAGTCCATCCACCTCATCACCCATACCTCCACATACGACATCGCCCATTCGTTCCACATCTTCGAGGTCACCTTCTCGCTCTCTTCTATTCTGCTACAACAGGCTATTGAGCAAGGGGCCATGGAGGCTTTGGCAAGTGTTTTGGCCAAGGTGAACATCAAGTTCCCTACCTTCAAAGGACTCTCTTCAGAAGATGCTGACGACCATGCAAGGAGGTTTGTATCTCTTTGTAGGGGTCGTGGTCTTAACAAAGAAGATGCTTATTTGGTACTCTTTCCATCTACCTTGGATGTCTTAGCAGACAAATGGTATAGCCAGTTTGCAGAGAACCATTTTGCAACTTGGGCAGCCTTAAGACAATGGTTCTGTGCAGCATTCAGGCCAGGTGACTACTTGGTGCTCTAGCCAGAGGAGACTTTTGCAGAGCTTATGACTAAAACCAAGTCTCTGGTTGCCAAGCTTCCCAAAATACCCAGTGAGTTTATGGTTAAGAAGTGGGCGGAGAAGGCGCTTCCCAAAACTTCTCAGCAAAAACTCCGAGAGAGTCTCCGACCCGACGCCACTTTGGAGGAGTTTATCGCGGCTGCTACGAGGATAGAGGGAGCAAGGAAGCTGTTCACCAACTCCTTGCAAGTAGAGACCCCCTCAGTGTTTTCGGAAAGTCCTTCTGATCCATTGTCTTCTTTACGCAGGGAACTTGAAGCCCTAAAACTACAACGCGCTCTTCAAGAGGAGAAATCAATTCCATTCAGACAAGAGAAGTCCCCACATCACGAGGCTTTGGATCAAATCAAGAGAGAGCTAGAAGAGCTTCGGTCGCAGCAGGAGATTAAAGCTATGGTATGGTGCAACTCGTGTCGCTCTCCAAGACACCCTCCACAGGATTGTCCCCTTCGAGCATATTGCCACTTCTGCGAAAAGTCAGGGCATGAAGACAAGGATTGCTACTATATCAAGGGACTGCGGCAAATACAACAAAGTCTAGGTCCTTCTCTCCAACAAGGGCTAGCACCAACATCTAATATGGTCTCCCCCTATGGCCATCAAAATTACATGCCACCTTTGCTCAATACCCCTACTGTCCAAGGTATGTCAAATACATTTCCACATCAAAAAATTTATACTCAGGCTGTTTCAGCTCCTCACAGCTTCTACACCTCATCCTCCAACTCCATGCAGCAACAAGAGCAGCGACCACCTCGTCCCCTGTTTCGTCCGTCTAATCGACCCATCTTATGCTACAAATGTGGTGAATATGGGCATTACCAAAATAAGTGTCCTTTACCTGAAGGGTCTTCTCCTTGTAGACATTGTCCGGAGTTTAAGGACCACTACAGTCAGGATTGTCATAAGCAAAGGGCATCCTCATCTTCATGCCCGACTCAAAACGACGACTCAAAACGAACAAGAATTCACATTCCCAAAGATCAATATAATCACAATGAACACCACTCCTCAGTCAGCACCTGCTACTCATACAGTTCGGCCACAACAAGTGGCAGAGCCCGCTGGCGTGCTCGCTCGGGCACAAAGAGCAGCCCTGGGTCTAAGCTTGCCAACAGGACCATCTCGTCCATCACTTCCGCAACCTGATCAAAGTGTTGAACCCTTAAGTGGTGAAAACAGTAGGCCAGTCTCTATGCTTTCGGACATTGATGGAGCCTTCCTAGCAGCAGTGGCTGACTTGCACCAGGTCAAAGTTTCCAAGGAAGCCCAGATTGTAGGTGCTAAGCCGATAGCGGAAGCAATCTTGAAGAACAGCTTTCAACAAGTCTCCCTCTATGAGACGCTCCGGCTAGATGCAACCCTCAGAAGTGACACCCTCTCAGTCATTCAGTCTCTGTACTCGGGTGTGGGGCCTAGTGGCGGGCATCTCCCGGTACAGCCTTCAGAGTCTTACATGATTTCTTATCCAGCTGCTCCCCTAACCGACTACAAAAGTCCTCGTCTCACTGTTGCTAAATTGGCTTTATTTGACAGAAAAATAATTCTAAATGAATTATTGGATTTATAAGTGAGAGGGTTTTCTCGCTTGGAGCATAAAGGAAAAATAATTCTAAATGAATTATTGGAATTTTAAGTGAGAGGGTTTTTCTCACTGGAGACATCCGAGTACAGAGTATTCCTAGTGCGTCATTCAGAGTAATGAAGGGAGCACTCTGAACGGGAATATCTGTAAGGCCACCAGGAACGGATACTTCTGATGCGTCACATCGGATGGGTGACAGGGAGCATCGGGAAGAAGTATCGGTCCATCCGGGAACGGACATCTCTGATGCGTCATAAGATGGGTGACATAGAGCATCGCGAAGGAGATTGTACCGTAAGTTTGGTAGGAAGTGACTAGGAGATCGGTATTCCTGATGCGTCACAAGGTGGGTGACGGGTGCATCGGAAAGGGGATATCCATAGTCGAGAGGAAATTCCGAACTGTGTTAGAATTGTGCACAAGGAAAAGCAAGCACTTCAATGAAGATGGGTTCAGAGGAAACTTTGAGGAAAAACTGATGCTTTTTGAGAAACCGAGATTGCTTTTCGGGAAAGCAAATGCTTTCCCGGGAGTAGGTCTATGTCTGCATTGCAATTGTGCATGTGATTGCATCCAGGGACGCCTGGGAAGTGTTGTGAAAGCATTGTTTTTAAATTATAAGGTTTTATTGAGTTTTTGGGCAGGTTCAGACTATTTTTAAAATACGCCGACCGCCAACTTAATAAGTGGGCAGCCATCTGATACATAAGGCAACAAATCAGCCAGCGTTTTCTCTCTCTTTTTCTAGCAGAACAACGGGAAAAAAAAATATTAAAAAAAAAAGACCGCAATCTCTACGCGAGCAGCTATTCGTGCCCGTGGCTAGGAGCTATAAAAGCATCACATGCCCTCACTCAGGGGGAAGACCAATCTTTGCAAGGAGGAGATGCTGCTGCAGATTTCAGCCGTAAAGAAGACGTTGCCGGTGATGCCCATGGCTGCCCCAAGTGTACCAAATGTTGCCAAGACCCAATGCGCGAGATCCCTCGCGAAGAAGTGCCTACGGAGCATGTTTCCATCGCGAGAAGTTATTGTTTTTCTCTGTTTTCAGCGCATAAACGTCGTAGACGGGGCTGATTTACGAGAAGGAACCCGAGAACACACCTCGTCTGTGTGTAAGATTGGAAGAGAGGATTTTCTATGTAGAGATCTCCTCCGGCGAATTGTTTTTCGAGAACCGAGTTGCGTTTCGAGCATTGAGACTTTGAAGGTAACGATTTTCATGTTATGATCTTTGAGTATTTGATTGCAGGTGTACTTCCTCTTCGTGAGGGAGTAGGAGCAGAGGAAGGCATGAGCCTCTGCACGAGAAAAGCGCTCTGACGAACTAGAGCCAGATCAGCCCAAGGGTTTCGTACCCGAGTTTGGGAAGTAGATCCACGGATCGGAGAGAGGTAGTCTCTCAAGTTGTGATCCGGAAGTTGGCATTCCCAAGTAAGGACACGTGTCCGGGAAAGCAGAGTTGGTCTACGGGAAGATGACTCTGGAAAGAGAGTTGGCAAAGAGTTGCAGGGATGCCATGCCCTGAGTCTGGAAGGAGAGATCCAGAAGCGAGAACCTTGATTCTCGAGGAATTGAAATAAGGAACGGAAGTTCCTTGGAATAGGGTTTTGCCCTAGGAATTGGAAGCTGAGGCTTCCGAGAACCATCAAGTCTTATTCTAGAATGAACGTGTCATACGTTCGGTTCAAGTGCTTGTATAGACTTCTCCTCAGTAATAAAGATACTATTACGGGGGGGGACCAGCCCATCTTCTGGTCCCAGTACTGTGTCGATCTTCTCTCTCTCTATCTATTTCTCTTTGTATCCTTTGGCTTCAGTAATAAGTGATAAATTCTATATATCCGAATGTATTTTATATTGTTATGCGCTCCCGTTTGTGACAGTGGTATCAGAGCATGGTCTCCTCTCTTTCTCTGTAAAGGAGGACGACTCTAGGAAGATACGGGAAGAAGCCATGACAAGCCAAGAGAAAAGTAAGCAGGCGGAACCCTAAGTCCTGCAGGAAAAGCTCGCAGAGTTGGAATTTTCTTCTCTCTGCAATGAGTCGACACAAGACTTGGGATTCTCTGAGAAGGTGACAAGAGCATGATGCTCAAGAACCTAGAGAATCCAAGGAGCGGAATGCTCAAGATCCTTCAGAATCCAGAAAATATCCATAAACATCAATCCATAACCATAGCCAAGAAATCCCATCATTCCGGGAAGGATATGAAGGTCTTTAGACCTTAGAACATTCCGGTCAAGTTTGATACTTTTGACGGATGGGAAGATGTCCCAAAAGCTAACGCTTTCATTCGACAGTTTGAAGTTGCCTTTGCAAGCGGCAATTTCTGAAAAGCGTCGAAGGTGAGGCATGTGACCAAACACCTCAAGGGGGATTGCAAGTACTTGGTGGTATACCAAAGCTTTGCAAGGAACTTACAACAAGACTTGGATTCAATTCAAGGCTGAATTTTCGGACAAATTTTTTTTCCTCTACGCTTTGAGGAAGGTATCAAAGATGATTGGGATCCGTTTGCCCAATAGGAACACGAGTGACTCAAAGCAAGTAGTGGTTCATTCTTGCCAAGGTAGCTCCACTCTTGATCCTCTTTGAGGAAGGAAAGATGAAGAAATTCAACAAAGGATTTTTGCCCGAATTTTGTAAACGCATCTGCAAAATACTTTGCAGCAGATGATGGAGTCAGCAATAAAAGCTGAAAATGTACACCTTAGTGTACATAGACTTTAATCCCCGCAGTGGGATGGGAACCATTGAACACAGAAACAATGAATTTTTGTTACGTCTCCTCAAAGGATACGTTGCTATCCGGAGAAAGTTTGGAGTAAGGGAATTCAATCTAACTCCTGAGTTTTTGAATAGACGACCCTCAAACTTCAAGTGGGAGGGCAAGTTTGATCAAAGTTAAATCTTTGAGGAATTCATTAACTGCGTATTGCTTTTATGCACGAGATATGCATGTGTCTAACCAGGACAATCACTCTCGAGTGTTTATGAGAGTAGAATTGAGTTGAAACATTGCTTTATGCGATGGATTGGTTGCTCAAATATCCGGAAGGTCAACTATTGATCTCCTATCCAGTAGTTCACCAACAAATTACCTGCTACTGCGGGTAGGACAGCAGAAAGAAAGGAACCATTCCGAGATTTCAACCAAGAACAGCTTTCACTAAGCTTCAATACCTTATGAACCAACACCCCCTACCCGGTAAGGGAGGACATGGTAGTGCTTTTTGCACAAGTGAATGAACACTCTCTTTATGAGGGAAGGAACAAGCGACAACTACAGCCTGTGCTCGAGGAATCCAAGGATTGAAATCCTAGTTATTTAATGAGCGGGTTTTGCTCTAAGATCGAGCCAAGGGATCGTCAAGTTGAGCGTCTTCGCTCTAAGGATCTTACGAAGGGAAGGTAATTTCCGAGGTTCACCAAAACTCTAACACAGCTTAAGAATTATGTACACCTTTGGGTACACGGATAACACACGCAGATGCAGACCTATGCCAAGGAACTGGACGAGAGTTTGTTATACTCTCTTGAGCGCCTTTTTATGCGCAAGGATATTCCGACACGAGAATCTCTATTTGAGATGTGTTCGATAGAAGGATTCTCTACAGAGAAGAGGTTTTCTGATGGTCATTGATTATTGAATACGCTTTGTGCTTTTATTATTACAGTAGCAACTTTTGGTTGCGGTATATGTTTCTCCATAAGCAAGTCAAGTAGCATTTACACGCTGCTGGAATAAATTCGAACTATTATGTTTGTAAGAGTAAAATTCGCCAACCATTTTAAAATGGTACGAATTAGCTTAACCACATATGGGAGAACATCCTTGAGATCCAAAGCGGGTTCGCCCTTAAGTGGGCCAAGTCGGAACTTATGTTCACAGAATGGTATGGCTAGAATTTTATCTGCCTAAGATTTTGCGAGGAGTCCTAGATGCTTGCAAGGATGGCCTCTGCAAGGAAGAGACGCTAGTAGGCGTCAGGAAAACACTGCTGGTGGTAATAGCTCGCAAGAGGAAAAGATTGGAAGGAAGTGCCGCCGTGCACAAGGAATCTTCGGATTGGAACCGCTCGCCTACGTTGAGCGACGGCCCGAAACAAGAACCTTCTTTTAGGTGATCGAATACTTTGTTTGTGAAGGAAGATATCGAGATTAATACTCTTATGATTTGGGCATTCCCTATGTGGGAGGACACAAGAGGTTTAATACCCTCTGGACTAACAGCGCAGGATTATGCGCAAGGACAGATGCCTAAATTGATTTCTAGGAGGATTATTCTTCTCGGGATTGAGAAGGTGGAATTGAGTTAACAGATTCTCGGATGAGGAAACTTCCGATCTATTGGAAAGACGCGAATGACGAGTTCTTACATGGCTCCTAAGTTTGATGATTGGTGAAGGATATTCTCGAGCTACTAGAGGAAGGACATAAACCGGTAAGGTAAGTATTGAATTATTGAATTTTTGAATTTCTGTTTAATTTCATTTTTAAGTTCTCTTTTGAGAAAGGACCAGCTCAACTCACCATTGAGCAAGATTTGGAATTTTTCCGATTTCTCCCCGAGCAATTCAATTCGACCTCTACAGTTGAGGACAACTGTTTATAAGTGAGAGGGATGTTGCTAAATTGGCTTTATTTGACAGAAAAATAATTCTAAATGAATTATTGGATTTATAAGTGAGAGGGTTTTCTCGCTTGGAGCATAAAGGAAAAATAATTCTAAATGAATTATTGGAATTTTAAGTGAGAGGATTTTTCTCACTAGAGACATCCGAGTACAGAGTATTCCTAGTGCGTCATTCAGAGTAATGACAGGAGCACTGTGAACGGGAACATCTGTAAGGCCACCAGGTACAGATACTTCTGATGCGTCACATCGCATGGGTGACAGGGAGCATCGGGAACAAGTATCCGACCATCCGGAAACGGACATCTCTCATGCGTCATAGGATGGGTGACATAGAGCATCGCGAAGGAGATTGTACCGTAAGTTTGGTAGGAAGTGACTAGGTGATGGGTATTCCTGATGCGTCACAAGGTGGGTGACAAGTGCATCGAAAAGGGGATATCCATAGTCGAGAGGAAATTCTGAACTGTGTTAGAATTGTGCACAAGGAAAAGCAAGCACTTCAATGAAGATGGGTTCAGAGGAAACTTTGAGGAAAAACTAATGCTTTTTGAGAAAGCGGGATTGCTTTTCGGGAAAGCAGATGCTTTCCCGCGAGGAAGTCTATGTCTGCATTGCAACTGTGCATGTGATTGCATCTAGGGACGCCTAAGAAGTGCTATGAAAGCATTGTTTTTAAATTATAAGGTTTTATTGAGTTTTTGGGCAGGTTCAAACTAGTTTTAAAATACGCCGACCGCCCACTTAATAAGTGGGCAGCCATCTGTAAATAAGGGAACAAATCAGCCAGCATTTTCTCTCTCTCTTTTTCTGGCAGAACAACGGAAAAAAAAAATTTTGAAAAAAAAAAAAAAACGGCCGCGATCTCTACACGAGCAGCTATTCGTGCCCGTGGCTAGGAGCTATAAAAGCATCACATGCCCTCACTCAGGGGGAAGACCAATCTTTGCAAGGAGGAGATGCTGCTGCAGATTTCAGCCGTAAAGAAGACGTTGCCGGTGATGCCCATGGCTGCCCCAAGTGTACCAAATGTTGCCAAGACCCAATGCGCGAGATCCCTCGCGAAAAAGTGCCTACGGAGCGTGTTTCCATCGCGAGAAGTTGCTGTTTTTCTCTGTTTTCAGCGCATAAACGTCGTAGACGGGGCTGATTTACAAGAAGGAACCCGAGAACACACCTCGTCTGTGTGTAAGATTGGAAGAGAGGATTTTCTATGTAGAGATCTCTTCCGGGGAATTGTTTTTCGAGAACCAAGTTGCATTTCGAGCATCGAGACTTTGAAGGTAACGATTTTCATGTTATGATCTTTGAGTATTTGATTGCAGGTGTACTTCCTCTTCGTGAGGGAGTAGGAGCAGAGGAAGGCATGAGCCTCTGCACGAGAAAAGCGCTCTGAGGAACTAGAGCCAGATCAACCCAAGGGTTTCGTACCCGAGTTTGGGAAGTAGATCCACGGATCGGAGAGAGGTAGTCTCTCAAGTTGTGATCCGGAAGTTGGCATTCCCAAGTAAGGACACGTGTCCCGGAAAGCAGAGTTGGTCTACGGGAAAAGGACTCTGGAAAGAGAGTTGGAAAAGAGTTGCAGGGATGCCATGCCCTGAGTCTGGAAGGTGAGATCCAAAGGCGAGAACCTTGATTCTTGAGGAATTGGAATAAGGAACGGAAGTTCCTTGGAATAGGGTTTTGCCCTAGGAATTGGAAGCTCAGGCTTCCGAGAACCATCAAGTCTTATTCTAGAACGAACGTGTCATACGTTCGGTTCAAGTGCTTGTATAGACTTCTCCTCAATAATAAAGATACTATTACGGGGGGGGACCAGCCCATCTTCTGGTCCCCAGTACTGTGTCGATCTTCTCTCTCTCTATCTATTTCTCTTTGTAACCTTTGGCTTCAGTAATAAGTGATAAATTCTATTTATCCGAATGTATTTTATACTGTTATGCGCTCCCGTTTGTGACACTCACTGTGTCTATTCTTGGGCATCAATTCTCAGGTGTCATAGTGGATGGTGGATCTGGGATAAATCTGATGCCGGAGTTTACTATGTTGGCTTTAGGTGTGTAGCCTACCCGCCCTGCTCCATTCAGTGTTACATTGGCGGACCAGAGGACAGTATATCCAGTGGGAATAGTAGATCGGGTGCCTTTGAAGCTACAAGACTTCACATTTAGCTTGGATTTCGTGGTGGTCAGTCTTCCCCAAGTGGAGGGAGGGTTTCCTTTGCTTTTGGTAGACCATGGTTGAGGCATACTAAGGCACTTCATGATTGGAAATATGACGCCATGTGGATACATACGCCTAGCTCTCCCATGCAACCAATTCGACTCGAAGGTGGTATGGATGCAGTGGTTCATCACAGCTCATTGTCAGTACAGTCAAACCTTGCTCCCGAGCAGCCCATCCCACCTGACGGGTCTGACAAAGACCTGTTGCAGTGGTTGGAAGCTACTTCATCGATGCCGTGTTATGTGGTCTCCATTCAACCCTCACCTGTGCACGTAACACTCTCTCTCCCAACCCTTCGGGCGGACACCAGTGTCCCAAGTCCTACAGCAGAAAGTGTGCCAGTCAACGAATCAAGTGTGTTTGTCCCTAATGACCAGGATTCAAGTGTTCTTATGATGGAAGCCGTCGGCCTTGGTGAGCCTATAACACATCACTGAAGGGGAAAGAAATCTCCTCTGCATGAGCTCGCAAATGTTCCACCTTTTCCTCTAACATCTCCCGGGTCTGCTGACGCCTCGCCCACTCAAAAGCACTCTGCTATGTCTGTGGTTGAAGACTTACCCTTCGAGGAGCTTCCACCAGGATGGTTACAAGAGGAAGATGCAAATTTTCCAATCGATCAAACCCCATCCCCTAATGTCTCGAAGCTCCAAGAGACAGCTCACTTCTCATCTTCTGAAGCACCCTCTCCAGCTACACCCCCCGACCCGGTCAAAGAAGTCAACCTGGGAGATCTTGACAACCCTCAGCACGTACTCTTAGCAGCTTGGTTATGGGAGCATCCCGCGTTACTCAATCAGGTAGTCTCTTTTATACACTCTTTCAAAAATGTTTTTGCCTCTCGAAGCTCCAAGAGGCAGCTCACTTCTCATCTTCTAAAGCACCCTCTCCACCTACACCTCCTGACCCGATCAAAGAAGTCAAACTGGGAGATCTTAACAACCCTCAGCACGTACTCTTAGCAGCTTGGTTATGGGAGCATCCCGTGTCACTCAATCAGGTAGTCTCTTTTGTACACTCTTTTAAAGATGTTTTTGCCTGGTCCTACAACGATTTGCAGGGGATCCCACCAGAATTGGGTGTCCACACTATACCTCTGGTTGAAGGGGCTAAGCCTGTAAGAGGCCGAGCTTACAAGCTCAACCCAAAGTATGTTGAGGCGGTCAGGTCAGAGCTAGAAAAAATGCAAGAGGCAGGGATCATTGTACCTGTGGAGCACTCTGAGTGGTTATCACCCATGGTGATAGCACCTAAGAAGTAGTCCAATAAAATCCGGGTGTGCGTGGATTACCGCGCTCTGAACAAGGTAACTATCCCATATGGCTTTCCCACACCTTTCACTGAGCGTGTGCTAGAAGATGTAGCAGGGCATGTATTGTACAGTTTCATGGATGGGTTCAGTGGATACAATCAATTGGGCATCCATCCAGGTGATCAGCTTAAAATAGCCTTTGTGACTCCCTGGGGTATTTTTATCTACACTAGAATGTCTTTTGGGTTGAAAAACGCTTCACCTTCTTTCAATCGGGCGGTATCTCTCATCTTTTGTCCTCTACTTACGGATCATCTTCGCATCTTCATGGACGATTTTTCGACCTTCTCAGGTGCTCAATGTTCAACCCCAGTGGAAAATCTAGAGGAACACCTCGCTCAGCTCTCTGCCGTCTTCCTCAAGTGCAGAGAGGCACGCCTAAAGCTAAATCCTAACAAATGTTATTTTTTGGTCATTGAGGACACACTTTTAGGTCATGTGGTGTCGGCTAAAGGTTTAGCGCCTGACCAAGAGAAGATCGTGGCAATCTTAAAACCACCTCCCATCAACCCAAAAGGGGTGCAGAGCTTTGTAGGCCACACAAGCTATCATTGCAGGTTTATACGCATGTATGCACAGGTGGCTAAACCCCTAGCCCGCCGAACCAGTGCTATTGTTCCCTTTCAATGGTCAAATGTAGAGGTTGAAGCTTTTGCATACCTGAAAAAATGCCTCACTGAAGCGCCTATCCTAGTAGCTCCCGATTGGTCTCTTCCCTTTCATGTGCATACTGATGCCAGTCAACTGGCTGTGGGTGTTGTGCTGACTCAACCTAGTAAGGAGTACAACCTGGATCGCCCTGTTCACTATGCAAGTCGTCTACTCACCAAGGCAGAACGCAAATATAGCACCACAAAAAGGGAAGGTTTAGCTATTGTGTATGCTCTGCAAAAATTTCGCCATTATTTATTAGGGGTCCACTTCACAGTTATTGCTGATCACCATGCCCTGCGCTATCTGCTCAACAAGCCGCAAGTTGCAGGTCAAGTATGGCGATGGCTGCTCTTATTTCAAAAATTTGATTTCGAAGTGGTACTCAAGCCCGGCAAACATCATGTCCTTGCCGACCACCTCTCTGGCATTCACACGGGTGAAGAAGCAACGGGGGTTGCAGACGACTTTCCAGATAGTAGTCTCTTTAAGGTGGATACTACTCCGGAATGGTACAACGATGTTTTGCATCTGCTTTCTACTGGCGTGTACCCAGAGAACGCTTCTCCACTGTAGAAGAGACGACTGTTGTTGAAGTCTAGGCCATTCACTCTGATTGGAGGCCAGCTATACAAGTCAGGACAGGATGGTGTTCTGAGGTGGTGTGTCTCCCCTCATGAAGTGGAGTATATTTTCGAGGATGCCCACAGTGGTCCCACTGGTGGCCATTACCCTGGTCATATTACTGCCCAGAAGATTCTCAAGTGTGGCTTACGGTGGCCCTATGTTTTTCGGGATGCAATTGCCTATGTAAAAGTATGTGATGTGTGATAGCGCTGTGGCCCTAAACCAAGCAAGCAGTCAAACCATCCTCTGCAGGTCTCTATGGCATGGCAGCCCTTTGAGAGATGGGACATTGATTTTGTGGGTCCAATTACTACCTTCACCCAACCAGACAATCAGAAGTATCTACTAGTGGCTACAGATTATGCAACAAAGTGGACAGAGGTACTGGCAATAATGGATTGCATTGGCACTACTATAGTCAAGTTTCTCTATGAAAATATTTTGTGCAGGTTTGGATGTCCCCTGGAAATCACCAATGATAGGGGTAGTCACTTTGTGAATGAAACGATTACAACCTTGCTTGCCAACTACAAGATTTTTCATCGAAAATCTTGTTCCTATTACCCCAGAGCAAACGGGCAAGGCCGAGAGCACTAATAAGGTTTTGATAGCACTTCAGCGGAAAGCATGTCATCTCCAACCTGCGACTTGGGCTCAAGCTATCCACGGCACTCTTTGGGCATACCGAACTTCTTTCAAGGCCACAACCAATCACACCCCATTTCAATTAGCTTTCAGTTTGGAAGCGATAGCACCCTTCGAATTCAACTCAGGATCACCGCGAGTCGGTAGTCTACGTGCCAATGGAGATTTGGGGTCGGCATCTGTCTCTCGTCTTTTCCTTCTGGATGAAAGCCGAAGTTTGGCTTCTCTGGCTCTAGAAGCAGAGCAGCTTCGTCGCAAAGCATGGCATGATCGCCATCTCAAAAAGCAGAAAATAACGCAAGGAGCACTAGTGCTACTTTATCAAGCTAAGTATCTGAAAAAAGCAAAGAAGTTGGTCCCAGCATGACCAGGACCATACAAGGTGATGAAGATTCTACCCCAAGGATCTAGGATCAAATGCTATCATGTTGTAAGCTGACGATCAACGGTCTAAAATCAAGTCTTGATCCTCGCCAACTCCTGACCTTAAATGAATCTTCTTGTTCTCACTATCTTAGACATCCTCTCTTTCTGCTCTTCTTTTTCATCACTATCTCGAACACCCTCTCCTTTTACACCTCTCCTTCTGTTGATTCTGTTGCGTTCACGATTATGGGCATGATTCTAGAATTTGGGAAACTCTCTCCTTCAATCTCGGTTTGTATCTTATGTAACCCCTCTCCTTCCCTGCTCTAGTGAGTACGATTTTAGTCTTTGGCTTAACCTAACCACTACCTCAACCCGACTAATGCCTTTTTTACAAATAAAAACTTCTGTTGTCTCTAGCGTCTCATGTGGCACTAAGTTCTTTTTGCTATGCATAAGTCTTAGTGCTCTCTTCATTGGGTATCTATGAGTGTGCCATATTCATTAGCAATTTTACTTCACATTTTTGTCTACCACGGATTCTTTCAGAGGTTAGATTACCTGATTTCCGCATTACTGTTAATCTTCCCTGCTCTTGCTAGTTCCTTTGCCGGTTTGCTTGGTGCTTCTGATAAACTCTCACATGCTACCCTCACCGTGCATCTGATTGGTTCGCCAACTGCTACCTCGCCGGTCTCGGCTTCGCCATGCTGCCCTCGCCGTCGCCTTGCTGAGGTCTCGCCCTCGCCCTCGCTGGCCTCGCCCTTGCTGACACTTGGTCTCTCCCTCGTCTGCTGGCTGCGGGCCTCGCCCTTGCCCTCGCTCTCGTCCTCGCCTGCTGGCTGCGGCCCTCGCCCACCCCTCGCCCTCGCCTGCTGCCTCGCCCTCGCCCGCGCCTGCTGGGCTGGCCTCGCCCGAAGGCCTCGCCCAAACGTCTTCGAACCTACCAACTGGGCTGAATGTCTCCACGTAAGCATTATTCCAATTTATTGAAAGGCTGACCTGGAATAATTTGCACTCACCTAAAACAGCTGCAGCGTTTTTTAATCATGATCGTAAAAAAACAAGTAAAGAAAAAGCCAGCAGCTCTGCCCATCGTTTTCAGCCCACGCCGAAGGCTAGCTTGCAGCGCTATCGCTATCTGCTGGTCTCTCTCCCTTCAGCAATATCTGGTCTCTCTTCCTTCCTCGCCGCCATCTGGTGGTTCATCTCTCCCAGCGACTGCATACCACTTAGAATAGCACCTCGCCATCTGGTGGTTCCTCTCTCCCAGCGCTGCACAGTACTTGGAATAGCAGCTGAGCACAGTGAAGTTCAGCGCTAGATTATTGTACTTGGGTTAGCAGCTGAACACACAGTTACGTTCAGAACAGAAAAAAAAATACAAAAAATACAAAAAAACAATGTCAAGCTTGACCTGGCTACAGTGACGTACAGGGTGTGGCTGGTAAATGTATCTGGTTGTGGCTTAAAGAGCTCCCCTCAGTTACGAAGATAGATATATCAGTATCAGGTGCTGTCGTCATTTGTCATTTTTCAAGATGGTTCGTACTCGAAATCGGGAGCAGCACCTCCAATCGGAGGAAGAGTCCTCTGCCTCCTCGGGGGATAACAGTGACAGTAAATCAGATTATACCCCTAGTTCAGAGCAACTGTCCAGAGAATCTTCCGAGGAAGATTCACCCCAATCAGTCACTACTGGCAAGGTCACCACCCTCCAGGTGCCCCGCCCTTCCGGTGCCATCTCGAAGGTACCCTTACTAATGATCTATCATTTACAGGTGCCCAACCCAACACTCAAAGATGTGTTCTCTCAGCAACAAATACTACACCTGGGTCTCCAAAATTTGGCTCAGGCCGATTTGTCCTGCACAATTTCCAGTGCCAAGTTGAGTGCCCTCTTGCTTACTTTTCCAAAACTAAATGGAATTACCCTTACAGTGGAGGATATCGGGAGCAGCACTAAGAGAGCACATGCTATGGGGATATTGAATGTGCTGGCACCTTTGCCTGCTACAAAAACCTTCTCGAATCTCTCCCCGGAAGATACTGCAAATGCCTGCCAGGACCTGTTGCTGCACTCACATGGAGACTATCACAGGAATCAGCAACTATACTCAATTTTACAGTATTATTTTTTATTGCGCGCACCGGAAAGAGCAGTAGTTCCATCTTCTCCAACTTCTCCAGGAATATGCGATGCATTTTTTTGTCTCTGTCACTGCCTTCCGTATCCGTTTCACCATCTGCTGTTTAAGGCGCTACAAGACAGGGCAAAAAGATTTCGGACTCAACGTAAAGGAAAAGCGGAGAGGTTCAATTGCTATGCAGCCCCTATGATGTATTGGGTAGTGCAAATTATGCAGCAAAAAGCAGATGCAGCCGCTGTTCTCACTTTGCAAGATGATGCCAAAGCACAAGGACGTTCCAAAATGGCAAAAGGGAAACGCACTTTATGCAAGAGGGCAAAAGTACTAAAGGATTCGTCAGAGGAGCTAGCAACACTACCCTTCTTTGAATCATAGGTTAAATTCTCTAACGTCAATACCGCAAACCCAAGAGTGAGCACGATTACTTCAGTGGCCACCTCTACTTTTACACCACCTCTTGTGAGTAGTGTTGCAGGTACCCCAACACACACTCCACTGGTGTCGGGAGTACCATCTACTACTACTACTCCTAGTACAGGGGCACATAGGGGTACTGTAGGGGCATCTAGCTCAGGCACACCTAGCTCTGGGCAACCTAACATGTTTGTCAATTTTGCGCCTCAAGCCGACAGACTTTTAGATGCAGACAGAAGAGCAATTTCAACGACTATGGATGCAGCCATCTCATTGCAAGGTACCAACGGTCTGTCTGCATTGCGCTATCTATGACAGCATGCAAAGGGAAGTGCGCAGCCACCTTCAACGATCGATGGATAGGGACATGTTAATTCCTCAGGCTCAAGATCACATAAAGATTCTCACTCAACAACTAATGGACCTCAAACATATTGTCCGCACTCAACAAATACAGTTAAAGGAGGCAAATGATATGGCCGCAGTTCAGGACCTTTCTCCTGTGCTACATGCAGTGTGTCCCTCATGTGTCAAATATCAATCTATAGCCATTTCACAAACAACTACACCTGCAGCTACAACTCCGAGTTCTACGCAAGTTCCTGCTATGGCACCATAGATACAGACGGACGTTTCCAAAGCTCATTCAGGGGATTCTCAAGCAGCTGAGAAAACAAATCCTACTACTATGGAGTCTAAGCGAGCAGGATCGGCTTCCTCACAGTTGCATGGACCCTCTCTGGCCTCCCCCTCCCAATCCACCTCTTTCCCTCCGTCCTTCTACAGCTTCCCTTGATTCCCACCAACTAACCCACCTTCTCAGCCTACTGAATCTTTTCTTGGGATTGCACCTGTCCCACCTTCTCAGCCTACTCAATCTTTTCCTACGTTTCCACCTGCCCCTACTCAGTCTGCTGCTGCTCATGGGGTGGCCACTCAATATCCAATGTACCCTCCTCATGGCCACTATCCCCCAATATACACATCGACTCCATCTCCTTATCCACCTTTCTACCGGCCTCCCCCTCCCCCTCCATCATCCGACCACCACTAGATATCACGTTTTCGAATTTTTACCGGTTGTAGACCTGCTTGCAGATCTTTCAGTTCTTCAGTTTCCGCTCTCCGAGACGGGGAGCGATCTTGTGGTGGGCAACCTGTAGAAGGCTACAGTGTCACTTTCACAGGACAGTAGTACAGTTTGGACTTTACAGTTGGTCTTTGGTCCTGGTCGGTTCACACTGGATGAACTCGCTGAGCAGTGACACGTGGCAGGGATAAGGTGGTCTAGTCTAATGGACATCGTGACCAAGTCATCACCACCACTCAGTAGAGATAGACTTAGGTGCTGTCATTTATGGGCTGTTGGTGGCTCTTTATGGTTGTATATATGAGTAGTAGCGGTTGGTCATGGTTATCTTTATGTAGTCGTCTAGAGTGAGTCTATACACACAACACGTCTTCACCATCCCTGCACATCTGAGCCTCGACACCCCATTGTACCTGAGAGTCCTGGGCTAGAGCTGAGTGTGCTGCCACGCCATAGTCTGTATCAATTCTTTGAGACAGTCCAGTCTACTGCTGTTGTTGTGTCTCTGTCTCAGGGAGCTCAGTTGTTGTATATTGTTCCTTTGTTTTCAGTCTGTTTTGAGTGAGATTGTCACGCACATTGCACTGAGGAGCACCCACTGTAGAGAGCACGACACACTATCTGCGCTACAACTTATTAATTTTAAGTGAATTTTGTTGGGAATTGGGCAGGGCAATTTAGAACCTCAAGTATATAAGAAACTGTATCGCTAGCACTTTTGGGCAGAAGAGGCAGTAGGAACAAAAGTTCAACAGGCACCTTCTCAGCAAGACCTTCATCAACAGCAAACCTAGCGTTTTTGCCAACAGCAAGCCTAGCATTTTTCATCAACAGCAAGCCCTGGCGTTAGCAGACTACAGCAAGACACCTAGCGTTTTTGCATCTAGACAGCATTCGACCCTAGCGTTTTTGGATCATCTCATACCCAACGTTTTGCAAATTCTCCGCGACAGGACCACAAGACGCATCAGCGTTTTCAGTTTTCAGCATCAAGATACCGTAGTAGAAGTCCCAAACCTCACAGATCTCACCTTCCCGCAGCAGTTCCTCACCACACGGTCAGATCCATCTAAGTTTGGAGTTTCAGCCCGTAAAACAGAGATTTCAGCATCTGCGTTTTCAGCACATCACCATCGACATCGTCAATAGATAAAGATTTGCAGATTTCAGCCATTAGTGTTTTCAGATTTTAGCCCGTCTCATCGTCGGCTAGTCCAAGCATTATAGAGATTTGTGCAATCAATAGTAGACCGCTCTCCCCATAAAGAGTGGGGCCTTCGGAGGATGGTTTGACAACATTCTCGTGTCATATTCTTCTCTATCTATCTCTCAGTCTCAACACCTTCATTCACAGTGTTCACCACTTTGTTTGTCCCCATTGCACTCTCTCACTAAAGGAACAGAAGGCTCTCCCTTCCGTAAGTAAAAGGAACCTTGAGCTAAGTTTGAAGAACTATCTTGAGCAAAGTTCAACATTCACTTCCGCTGCACCTTACATTGGTATCAGAGCTTTGGGAGTGTTCTGTATCACTTAAGGAAAGAACCATAGAATTGTTTTTGCTTGTTGCGATCGCACATAACCCAAGCCTTCTTGGACGTGTCGATTCCTAATCGTGTTTTTGAAGAATGACAAGAAACCCAAGAAAGAAGGGCTTGTCCAGCCTCCCCATGTTTCTCTTTTCACTCATTGAGAGCGGACCGTGCACTAAGCGGCCGGCCAATTGACGTGAGGTGGGAAAAACCAACCTTGGTGTGAGCGCAAGGCCGCCAAGGGGTGCGCTCGCAGTGAAGAGTATAGCTCGGGTAAGAGAAGATCCTTCGCTAACACAGATTGCAAGCTAAAGAAGAACCTCAAGACTCAAGACCCTCAAGACTCAAGAACCACAAGAACTCAAGATGGCACGAGGACGTGGTAACTGTTAACTATGTCACGAGGACGTGGCAACTGCTAGCCTTAGTTGTTGGTTTCTTTCCAATGATTTTTGTTTAATTTTTGAGACCCTCTTTTTGGCCTGCCCAAAGGGCGAAGGCTATAGAGGTCACTTCTCTTTTTGCTGACTAAAATAGGAAAAAGGTTGAGTTGTATTTTTAAGCATTTTTTGACATGTCAAAAATGTTTATTGGTTGAAATAAGATAGTGGGTACTCATTGAAATGAATTGTGTAAATCTAATGATGGGCATGTCTTGAGTTTTGAAATATGAAATGAACTCTCATAGGTATATCAAGGAAAAGATTTTGGGTTGCCCAATGCCTTTGAAGCATGAAAAGTAGACAACCTTAGCCTTACATGTTAAATGATAAAGCCTTAGAGGCTCCACAAATCCCAAGAGTCATCTTTTCATTTTGAAATTTGTGTTACCCACCTTTTCATTTTGAGAATTTGGTTCATCCCTTGAACTTGAGGTGATAGACTAAAGTTGTCATTTTTGTTAGTTAAAACTTTATGGAAGGAATTTATTATTTAGGGCTTTAACCTTTAAAGATTTTTTATTTTTATTTTTAAAGATTTTAAAGTTAAGTTTATAACTTAAAGATGTAGAACTTTTAAAGTAAGGTGTCCGATGATCCAATGAGTACCTAGAGTTTTTTTTTTATTAGAAGGTAAAACTTTGAATTAAAGAAAGTGAAAATGTTACATGGATCCACAAGGAGGGGGAGGGTCACCCCGAGATGCTAGAGTTTTAGGACTTAGAACTTTAAAGCTTTTAAAGTGGGATTTACAACTTAGGGATCTAAAGTTTTAAATTTGTAAAAAGGGCTCTAGAGCTTAAAAATGTAGAGTTTTTAAAGTGGGGTGTAGAGCATAGGGATCTAAAGCTTAGGGTGTAGAGCGTAAGGGTGCTTTTTTAATTCAATTCTATGTGTACGCTTATGTTTTTTTTTTTTTAAGCTTAGAGATGTAGTGATTTTAAAGTGGGATCTACCCTGAAATCAAGGCCTAAAATTGACGCCTACTTTTTTTGTCAAGGTCTATTTTGTCTATCAAAACAATCTCAAAATTGCCTGTCATTTTTTGTATTTATATCTTTAAGTTAACGTTATATATGGCCAATTATATAAGTTGATTGCATTACACAAAGCATATGATAGGGGCTTGAAAAATTGGATGTCAAAAAAAAAAAATTATCATGCCTTGCAGGCCTTGTGATTTTATCACTTGTTGAAGTTGCAAATGGTCGGACATTGTATGGCCAATGTGAAAGGTAGTTTCACTTGCAGACAGGAAGTTGGTCGGCGCTGGAACTCGTAAACTAAAAGGATGTCTAGGCTCAGTTCAAGATCATGTAGGTTCCCCCGTCGCAATTAGCAAGTTGGTGGATACTAGGAAGTAAACTCAATAAAGGTACAATGTCAAGGTGGGGTCACCAAAGGAAAGTACTCGACAGCTCGGCTACATTGCATTTTTGGAGGCGGTCCCAGTGGGCATTGATGGTCAGATAACCAATAGGAGTCCAACGGAAGCATCCCCTAAAATTTTGTGAACTGCTATTTTGGGCCATGAAACCTATTCGCGTCATTAGCTTCAGAATGACAAGGGGAACATTTTATTACTCTGCTGCAAAGTAAACGTATGCACCAGTTAAGAGATTTTTAAGCGGGAAGCCCAATGCGGAGAAATTGCATGTATGAGTGCCAAGTGGCACTTTTTCGCCAATTTACCAAGTTTGGGAGAACAGAACTCGTAACTGACTTTTGGGAGCAGTTTTGGAGGCTGATAACTCTGATTTTCAGCCATTTCTCTCGATTTTTGAGCTTCCCATGACTTTACCTAGGACCAAGGAGCTCATTTTCAACATTGGTAGGCATTAGATGCATGTTTACAGGGCTGTTTTGCTACGTTTTCAGCGATACACAGGTTTTGGCAGCCATGGAAATCTTCCCCTTTTGCATCTATCTGTTCACAAATGCATTACATGTCAAGCGCAGAAGAGGGGGCGATCGATTTATGCTGGGGGGATGCTTCATTGGGAACCGGTCACAGGTTAAGAGCTATGGAGTGCTTTCTTTCCTCTCTATGTATAGTGTGGTGCTAGGAGTGATGACCTGCACACTAAACACTGCTCTCTCTCTCTCCCCTACGTGCAGTTATGTGATGCGCTCTTCATTTGACTGATGTACAACTGTGTGGTTTCATGCTTTTGTGCTGAGGCAAGAGCCTCCTTGGGCAAGAACAGGAGTAGCTAATTGCTACTCCAAAAGCAGGCACCGGTGAGGGTGATCACCTCATCGTAAAGATGCAATTTCAGCGCTGGTTATGCGCTGTATTTTGACTGTTTTTCAGCCATACGGACGCCATAACCATTGGGAACAGTGCCCCACTGACAGAGGACAGTTCGGGGATTGTTTGGGGACGAAAACAGGGCAAAAACCAATAAATACAGCGAGCTGAATTTATTGTTTCTGGGAAGGAATCAAAGGGTTTATGACAGTGGAAGTGACTTCTAGCAAGGGAATTGGTTTCAAGAAAGTTTTGGGGCTGTTATGCTGCCGAAATTTTGCCAGATTAGGTGGTATCTAGCTGGATACAGGTAAAGATTTCCCAGCACTCTTCTTTGTAATTACCCTCTTAAAGAATAAAGAAATACCGAGAGGGGCGCCAATTTTGGGGCCTACAAGTTGTCCGCGTACGCTCGGAGCATTCTAGCTTCCGAGCCGTGTGTGCGCCCAAGTGTTAATTCCGGTCAGGTTCCCTTTGCAAAGTGATATGTGTGTGTGTCTAAAGTAAAGTAAAGAATTTCGGGCGAAAGCCAAAGCCTACCACCCCACAGGCCAGTTTCAAGGTTCCATTGCTGGGAAATCAATCACTTTTTCCTCAAAAAGTGAGCCTCGATTGTTTTGGGTAAAGACACAGAGTAGGAACGCAGGATTATACTATGGCCGACAAAGGGAAGGGCATTATGGAAGAAAGTTCCGCTTCACAAGGCAGACAGAAAATTCCACATGTTCGCCCTACCAAAAAGTAGTGAAATTAGGGCTGATTTTCTGCTACGTTTTTAGAGTTTGCAAGCATGAACCAAGATGAGATAGGGAGAGGTCTCACGGTGGTAGATTCACCACTAGATCTCCTACAAGATTGTTGTGGGTCTGCCAAGTGGCACACTTCTCGCCGATTCTCTAAGGCGATTGCTTGCATTCTTTGACGCATTGGTAAATCATCTTGAAATTTGAGCTTACTTGATCGTGGGTAGTACGCTACAGTGTTGTGGAATTATGCTCTTTTGCAGAGGCAAGAGCCTCTTGCACAAGTAAAAAGTTAAGGGACGGGTTGCAAGATGTTGTGTGGTGAAGTTCAAGAACTATCCACCTATGGATGGAATTTGGAAAGTGGATGGAACAGCATGAACTGTCAGAGTCACCAAATGTATTACAGCTTTACCTTGAGGTCTTTGGGTTATAGCCTACTAATGCCCCAACCCAACGTGCGCAAAGGAGGGATAATGATAGAGCTAGCACATCGTATGTACATATGAATTTAGTGTAATAGATGGAAATGACAAAAGTATGAAGGTCTCATTAAGTCATTTTGTTACGACCTTTTTGCGAATACACGCAATATCAATAGAGTGCTAACAACACAAGATCATCAGTGGCGTGTATTTATGGTATGCAATCGAGGACGTTTGCGATTTCAAGAGGGGGGTAAGTCACGAGGACGTGGCAACTGCTAGCCTTAGTTGTTGGTTTCTTTCCAATGATTTTTGTTTAATGTTTTAGACCGTCTTTTTGAAGTTGCAAGTGGTCGAACATTGTATGGCCAATGTGAACGGTAGTTTCACCCGCAGACGGGAAGTTGGTCGGCACTGGAACTCGTAAACTAAAAGGATGTTTAGGCTCAATTCAAGATCATGTAGGTTCCCCCTGTCGCACTTAACCAGTTAGTGGCTACTAGGAAGTGAACTCAATAAAGGTACAATGTCAAGGTGGGGTCACCAAAGGAAAGTACCCAACAGCTCGGCTACATTGCATTTTTGGATGCGGTCCCAGTAGGCTTTGATGGTCAGATGACCAATGGGAATCCAACGGAAGCATCGCCTAAAATTTAGGGAACTGCTATTTTGGGCCATGAAATCTGGTCGTGTCATTAGCTTCAGAATGACAAGGAGAACATTTTATTACTGTGCTGCAAAGTCAACTGATGCACTAGTTAAGAGATTTTTAAGCGGGAAGCCCAATGTGGGGAAATTGCATGTATGAGTGCCAAGTGGCACTTTTTCGCCAATTTACCAAGTCTGGGAGAACAGAACTCGTAACTGACTTTTTGGAGCACTTTTGAAGGCTGATAACTCTGATTTTCAGCCATTTCTCTCCATTTTTTAGCTTCCCATGACTTTACCAAGGACCAAGGAGCTCATTTACAGCATTGGAAGGCATTAGATACGTGTTTACAGGGCTGTTTTTCTTTGTTTTCAACGATACGCAGGTTTTGGCAGCCATACAAATCTTCCCCTTTTGCATCTATTTGTTCACAAATGCATTACAGGTCAAGCGCAGAAGAGGGGGCGTCGAAGAGGGGGCGTCGATTTATGTTGGGGATGCTTCATTGAGAACCGGTCCCAGGTTAAGAGCTATGGAGTGCTTGCTTTCCTCTCTATGAACAGTGTGGTGCTAGGAGTGATGACCTGCACAATACACACTGATCTCTCTCTCTTTCCTACGTACAGTTATGTGATGCCCCACAAGAGAGCTGTTCATTTGACTGATGTGCAGCTGTGTGCTTTTATGCTTTTGTGCGAGGCAAGAGCCTCCTTGAGCAAGAACAGGAGTAGCTAATTACTACTCCAAAAGCAGGCACCAGTGAGGGTGATAACTTCATCGTGCAGGAGCAATTTCAGCGTTGGTTATGCGCTGTATTTTGACTGTTTTTCAACCATACGGATGCCAAAACCATTAACAACAGTGCCCCACTGACAAAGGACAGTTCGGGGACTGTTTGGGGTTGAAAACAGGGCAAAAACCAATAAATACAACGAGCTGAATTTACTGTTTTTGGGTAGGAATCAGAGGGTCTATGCCAATGACCGTGAGTTCTAGCAGGGGAATTGGTGTTGGGCAAGTTTTGGGGTTGTTATGCTGCCGAAATTTTGCCAGAACAGGTGGTATCTAGCTGGATACAGGTAAAGAATTCCCAGGACTCTTCTTTGTAATTACACTCTTAAAGAATAAAGAAATACCGAAAGGGGTGCCAATTTTGGCGGCATAAAGAAGCATAATTGAATCGAGAGCACAAAGCAAGGAAAGCGATGAGCGACCAACACATGAAAGAGTTGTTGTGACTCTTTTCTAGTGTGCACGCGCATTTTGAAAAGACTCACGAGAAGGAGACTCTCTCAGTCTCTTCTTTTCAAAAGCACGAGACACATGATTTGCTTGATAATGATAAGCATCATGATTTGCATGATCAAGATGTGATTACTCACAAGCATGATGATTTGCAGGAAGAAATTGCGATTGTTCGCAAAGGATGATGGTTTAGTTGATACTTTTTCTAGTGAAGCTAACCTCATTGCAGAATCGATCACTCACGACGAACCGATCTTGGCTCTCGAGTCAAGGTCCAATGAACCACGACAAGAAGATTCGATAGATCACAGAGAACCGATCTTGGCTCTCAAGCCGAGGTCCAAAGAACCCCCACAGGAAGTATTATGTGTTCAAATGATTAGTCAGCACGCATTGTTCAAGTGTTTCATTCGTCATGCTTTCCTGTATTTTAGTCACTGGCATTATGTGATACCTTTTCACAGGCATTCCATATTGTACGATGAACACGATTCACGCATAACTGAGCACGGATGTATGCGGATTACTCATGAAAAGATGAAATGTTTGCATTCAAGGAATTCACATTCCAAGTCTCTTCCTTGTCATGACACAGTCTCCAAAACAGCACAAGAAAGATTGAGCATCAAGCATCGGCATTTCCATTGTGATTTGCCACAGTTGATTGATTTAGATCAGAAAGACAAGTTTTGATTCCATTGTTTGCGTGTGTTTGATGAGCGGTTTGGCACTCCGTCTATATGTTTATCTACGTTGCATGCACAATCTTTAGAGAAGACTAGAATTTTTCCAATCACTTTACATGGAATGGGTATGCTCATGTTTTTGTGTTGGAAGTGGTTTCAGGAATTTTCCGCCTCGGAGATTCTAGATGCATGACTATAGACGAAATTGAAGCATTGAAGGAGCCACAGATGCCTTTGTGTTGCTTTCGGCGCGGCCCAAAGAAGCAAGCGTTGTAGACCTTTATGAAGTTCAAGTATCGCATGACCCACGCATCAGAGTGGGCCGGCGAAGAGTCCTTTCCAGGATACCAGACCCTGTTGGCGATCTCCCTCGACGCCATACAGTTCGGTACCAGTATCTCACTTTGAAAAGGAGGGGATGTCACGTGCACATATAACCCTATGTACGTGGATAAGCTACTTCATGACATGGGTTCAGTTCAGTTAGATTAGGAAGTGATTTGGCACTTTTGTGAATCTGTTCGCAGACCGTGCATGTCTAGACACTTACAGTAGATGCATATCCTCTGGTTGCACACAGCATGATCATCAGATTATCATCAAAACCCATCAAGAGCATTTTTACAGTGCATAGACCTAGTTTTTCAATTTTAGCCAATTTTCACTTATTATTTTTAACTGACTTTTGTTGAGACCTGGGTAGGGCAATTTAGAACCTCAAGTATATAAGAAACCCTAGCGCCAGCACTCTTGGGCAGAAGAGGCAGCAGGAACAAAAGCTCAACAAGCACCTTCTCAGCAAGATCTTCATCAACAACAAACCTAGCGTTGCCAACAACAAGCCTAGCGTTTTTCATCAACAACAAGCCCTAGCATTTTTGCATCTGAACAGCATTCAACCATAGCGTTTTTGGATCAGCTCATACCCAACTTTTTGCAAATTCTCCACGACAGGACCACAAGTAGCATTAGCGTTTTGAATTTTCAGCATCAAGACACCGTAGAAGAAGTCCCAAACCTCACAGATCTCACCTTCCCGCAGCAGTTCCTCGCCGCACGGCCAGATCCATCGAAGTTTGCAGTTTCAGCCCGGAAAATGCAGATTTCAGCATCTGCATTTTCAGTGCGTCATCGGCACGATCGACATCGTCACCGACATAGAGTCAGAATTCAATAGATAAAGTTTTGCAGATTTCAGCCATTAGCGTTTTCAGATTTCAGCCCGTCTCGTCGTCGTCCTCATCGTCATCGACATTGTCGGCAAGTCGAAGCATTGTAGAGATTTGTGCAATCAATAGTAGACCGCTCTCGCCATAGAGAGTGGGACCTTCGGAGGAGGGTTTGACAACATTCTCGTGTCGTATTCTTCTCTCTCTATCTCTCTACAACAAATTCATTCATAATGGTCACCACTTTATTTGTGTCCATTGCACTCTTTCACTAAAGGAACAAAAGGCTCTCCCTTCCGTAAGTAAAAGGAACCTTGAGCACAGTTCGGAGCCCGCATCTTGAGCAAAGTTCAACATTCACTTCCGCTGCACCTAACACTCTCTCCAAACTCTAAGTGGGTAGGGATGGTATCCAAAGAATTCCACACAAGAGGCTATAGCTCAATCTCCTCTCTCGATCGAGGAGTAGACCTAACCATGCACCCTCTACAAGAGCTCCAAATCTGTAACAATGAGCGCACAAAAGGAGACAGATGATCTAATGCAAAGACGCATCCGTAAACAAAAACCGTATCATGTACACAAGTAACTATATGAGCAAACAAATGCGAGAAAGATGTCATTTTATGGTTCACTCCTACATATGCACTCTTTTTTTAGTATTGAGGATGTGTGGCTGGCTTGAAAAGGTGGCCACTCGCAAAGCAAGAGATCTTCAAGGTATCAAGCCGGACATAATTAAATAGACATAGAGATTTATCACATGATTGGATGTGTGATTTGTTCAACCTTGCACTTCAACATGGTATATCTTGTGATTGGAGCTCTAATTGGATCAAGCTTTTGCATACAAGAGGGGATGTAAAGAATGTAAATAACTATCGGACTATAATAATTTGGTCTCTTATGGAAAAGTTGTTTGGGTACATAATGGAGATAAAATTGAGCGATTGGGTTGAAAAGAATAGCAAGCATACAAAAGGACAAGCGGTTTTCGTCAACGTCATAGCACCATTGACTATCTTGTCACTCTTCGTGTTCTCCTTAAGGCAAGCAATTGTATTGTTTCTTTGTAGGCTTCAAGAAATTCTTTGATATGCTTCCACATAACAATTTGGCAATGTTCTGTATCACTCAAGGAAAAAACCACAAGAATCACAAGAATTCTTTTTGCTTGTTGCGGTCGCACGAACCCAAGTTCGCTTAGGCATGTCGATTCCTAATCATGTTTTTGAAGAGTGACAGGAATCCCGAGAAAGAAGGGCTTGTCCAGCCTCCCCTTGTGCCTCTTTTCACTCATTGAGAGCGGACCGCGCACTTAGCGGCCGGCCAATCAACGTGAGGTGGGAAAAAGCAACCTTGGTGTGAGCGGAAGGCCACCAATGGGTGCACCCGCGGAAAAGAGCAGAACTCGGGTGAAGAGAAGATCCTTCTCTAACACAGATTCCAAGCGAAAAGAAGACCCTCAAGAACCTCAAGAACCCAAGTACCCAAGTTCCTCGTGAACTTAAGAACCCAAGACCCGCAAGAACCCAAGTTCCTCGTGAACTTAAGAACCAAAGATCATAGTGCATGGTCATCACCCGAAGCAGAATGGATACTTCGCATACAGATGATGAGCATGAGAGAGGTGAAGAAGATTTTTCCCCACCAGGAGGTTTTTTCGACCCTCCCCCTTCCCCATCTACGTCAAGGATTGCACTAACTCCTATGGAGGAGTTGGACCATATGTTTATGGAAAGGAAGTTAGAACACGAAGCAAGAAATGCAGAAAGAACGGCCGAATTTCATCGTGAATGCAAAGAAAGAAAAGCAGAAATGGATCGCAGACACGCAGAAAGAACAGCAGAAAATGATCGCAGACACATAGAAAGCAAAGCAGAAAGAGAAGTAGAAAGAAAGACAGCCATAGAGCGTGAGCAAGAGTTCTGGCGCCTCTTTTCTCAAGTTCAGGCACAGATGCAAGAAATTTGGGGAAAGGAGGGGATGTCACGTGACACATCTAACCCTATGTGTCCGTGGACAAGGTACAGCATAACAAGGGTTCCGTTAGTCCAGTCAGTCTAGATTAGAAGTGATTTGGCACTTTTGTGAGTCTGTTCACACACCGTGCATGCCCAGTCACTTAGTGTAGATGCATATCCTCTGGTTGCACACAGCATGATCATAAGCATTCCCATCAGAATCAATCAAGGGAATTTTTCAATGATTTTAGTCTATTTTCCCTATTTTTGACATTTTTCACTTATTATTTTTAGTGACTTTTGTGGGAAACTCGATAGGGCAAATTGGGTAAGTTAATATATAAGCAAACCAAAGTTAGCACTCTCTGGCAAAAGAGGCAGCAAGAGCAATCGTTTAGAGGGAACAAGCAACTTCTCAGTAGAATCCCAAGCCCTAGCATTTTTGCTCCACGGCAACCACTTAGCGTTTTTGGACCACATCAGCAACCGATTTGCACTTGCAGATTCCGGCGCCAGCAGAACATCAGATCAGCCTAGCGTTTTGCATTTGCAGAACAACCAGCGATAGAATTGTAGATTTTCAACCCTAGCGTTTTTGCAGACCTTCGCGACGGAATCAGCCCTAGGACTAGCATTTTCAGTTTTCAGCAGTCAGACACCACAGATCAAGTCCCGAACCTCACAGACCTGACCTTCCCACAGCAGTTCCTCGCCGCACGGTGTGATCTATCGAAGTTTACGGTTTCAACCCGAAAAACGCAGATTTCAGCATCTGCGTTTTCAGCGTGTCATCGTCGTACCGTCGACATCGACATCGACATCGTCACCGACATGGAGTCAGAATTCCACAGATAGAAAATTTACAGATTTCAGCCCTTAAGAGTTTCCAGATTTCAGCCCGCCTCGTCATCATCCTCATCATCGTCGACATCGTCGGCAAGTCCAAGCATTGTAGAGATTTGTGCAATCATAAGTAGACCGCTCTCGCCATAGAGAATGGGGCCTTCGGAGGAGGGTTTTACAACATCTCTGGTGTCGTATTTCTCTTCTCTCTCTCTCTCTCAGTCTCATACACTTTCACACACAATGTCCATTCACTTTGTTTGTGTTCATTACACTCTCTCATTAAGAACGGAAGGCTCTCCCTTCCATAAGAACAAAAGGAACCTTGAGCATAGTTCGGAGCACTCATCTTGAGCAAAGTTCAAACATTCATTCCTCGAGCGGAGATGTCTGGCTAACCTCCAAGCCAGCTCTTTCTACAAGAGAGTCACCAATCACATCATGCATACTACCAAAATCAAACTGGATCACAATGCGTTGACCATTCACATGACCATAACACTTCATGAGATGATCATCAGAAACTTGGGACGCACTAGTGTTCTCATTTATGGCATTAACAGAGAATGTGGATTCTATGGGTTCTTTAGGTTTGTTGGATGGGTTCTTAGGACGTGTTCTTTATATGACCCTTCACGTGACATTAATAACATCGACCTTCCTTAGAATAAATGACTTGTTCTGTTGCCGTTATGTATCCCCCTATAATTCCTTGTGCGGATTTTTTATCCGGGGTTATCTTAGGTTTAGCAGGTGCTTTAGCTTTACCCTTAGATTCGTTTTGAGAGTTCTCTTCCGAAGAATTAGAGGAAGATTGGCTAGAAGAGTTACCGTTCTTACCGTTTTGTGGGTTGTGAGGAGTCTGAGAGTAACTGCGAGAAGACTTGTTCTCCTTCGGCTTTCCTTTGTTGACATCGACCTTCCTTAGAATACATGACTTGTTCTTCTGCCGTTATGTATCCCCCTATAATTCCTTGTGCGGCTTTTTTATCCGTGGTTATCTTAGATTTAGAAGGTGCTTTAGCTTTACCCTTAGATTTGTTTTGAGAGTTCTTTTCCGAAGGATTAGAAGAAGATTGGATAGAAGAGTTACCGCTTGTTGGGGTTAAAGGCCCAAATGACCCCCTTTAATGTATATTTTAAAGGTTACTAACCTTTGGCCAAGTTCACATTGAACTTGGCCACTAACTTATAAATTGGTCCTATATGTGAGTTCATTAAAACTCACTCACTTATTCCCCAAGCCAACGAGTAGCGTTCTCTCTCTCTCCCTCTTCGTTCTGCTAGCGCCTTGCTTCCTGCTTGCACTCGCCCCTCTCCAAGGTGCACACCCTGCACTTCTTTGTGTGCTCTTTCACTTGCACACACCGCTTTGCGCACTCATTAACTGGTATCAGAGCCCAATTAGGGTTTGCTCCCAAACCTGCAAACACTGATTTTCAGCCAAGGAGGTCAACTTTCACGCGAGATTTTGCAACTTCATCGCCAAAGGACTCGTCTCCGGACACTAAAGAGCTCCCGACAAGTGAAATTGACCTAAAACAGGCTGAAATTAGGTCAAAATCAGCAAATTACAGGTTATGACAGCAAAACACAGGTTTTGCAAATCATGTATTAAGGTGTGGGAACACTTTTGCTAAGTCCCCGCTACCCGAAAACACTGAAATTGCCGAAAACAGATCCTAAAACTCGTGTTTTCAACAAATTTCAGATTTACGCAAGTTTTTGCAAGTGTTTTTATGATGCGACTACATTGGGGAAAGTGCAAATTGATGCAATCTACGCATATTTGACAAATTTTGGCTATGTACGACCATTTGTGGCTCAATTTTATGCAATTTGATGCTACAAATTGGGGCTTTTGCTCTTACATGCTTCTAAAGGCTGTGCATTAGCCTTATGTATGTTCTGTGAGGCTAAAAACAACTAAATTTGTTGTTTTTGAGCACAAATTCGCTCACTAAAATTTCCTGCGCATAAATTTCAGAAATTGTTTTTTGTGCCCAAATCGACCTATTTTGTCCCAAATTGCTCATGTGACCATTCGGAGCTGTAGTGCACACCTCTGTGAGGCTATACTCCGGTTTTTGTGCATTTTGCCCAAAAATTCAGCGTATTAGCCATCTTATTCGTGCAACTATGGCCTCATCTTCTTCGGATGTGAAGAATCTCTTCGAGATTAGGAGGGTCGATGGAACAGGCTTCGACCTTTGGAAAAACAAGATTCAGAGAATCCTATTTCTTAAGGATTGTGAAGGGGCACTTGAACAGGTAAAGCGACAGAATATGACGGATGAAGCATGAGTTAGCCTGAACAGGAAGGCTGTTACATACATTAAAATGGCCATGACCGATGAGACAGTCATTGATGTGAAAGGTCTCACAACTGCTTTTGATGTGTGGGAGAAGTTAAAGGGAATGTATGAAAATACAACGCCTGACAACCAAGTGCATTTGATGCGAAAATGTGTTGGCATGCAACTAGATGAGTCCAAGAGCGCTGCAGAGCACTTGTCTTTGTTCGCAGGTACTTTGTCACAATACAGGACTCGGGCTTGCCCCCTTTTGATGATAAGCTAAAATCTATCTTCTTGCTTATGACCTTACCTGAGTCATGGGAAACATTGGTGGTTTCATTATCCAATAACCCCAATTTGACCTTTGATGGTGTTAGGGGTTCTATCTTGAATGAGGAAATCAGGAGGAAAACAAGTGCAGAGGGAGATCAGAAGTTTGGCTAACCACCCGTTGCTTGTTGTCTCCTTGAGATGCATCCCAACATGACGCAACTTGGATTTTTCAATGAAGCTTTCGTTGGCAAAAGCAACTTCAAACTGCATAATGAAAGACAGTTCATTGGAGATATCTCTCCGTCATGTGTAGTTGTCAAACTTCACATTCTTGTCACCAGATTTGAAAACCCGCATCTTGCAGTGACGCATGCCGTTATCCTTCTAGAACTGGGGCTTTTCTTTAGTATTACGTAGGGAAGTAAGTAGGAGTTTTCTTCTTTGGAGAAGATTTAGATATTGTATGAGAAGCAGATATAGTAGTATAGTCAAGAGAGTATGATGGAGAAGAGATAAGAGACATCCTTGCTTTCGTTAAGCAGAGAAAGTTCTTTTTCCTGGTCCTTGAGGCCATTTGTCTAGATCCGGAGATCCCTTGTACGCTTCGGTAGCTCTGTCTGCACCATCCTCCCGTGGGTTGCTTCCACCGGCACGCTTTTCCTAACGCCCATTAGCATATGTTCCTTGCGGCTTCTTGATTCCGTCCAAAACCTTTTGGACAGCCGGCAATGGAATAAGCTATTGCAATTTGCGAGTTGAGCTCGCACTTGCTGAAGTTCGTCTTCAGCAGTTCTTTCGTGGCTCGTCATGGCCCTTCCCAGAATCGTCCAGAGGAATCCGAGCTCTGATACCACTATCACAGACGAGAGCCCACACGAATAATCAACAAGCTGAAAATAAATAAACTTTCGACCAAAAGAGTTGAGGGAAAAGATTGACATAGAAATTGGGACCAGAAGATGGGTTGCCACCCCCCCCCCCCCCCCCCCCCCTCCTTTCCCCTTAAAGAGAATCGTTATTAGGGAGAATCTTTTTACAAGCACAAGAACTGGAGTGACC